>NC_048219.1:66394185-66434972 GCF_002007445.2 Ailuropoda melanoleuca | reverse complement strand
AAAAAAAAAAAAAAAGAAAGAAAAGAAGCTACTGTATTAAATGTAGACATCATTCTAAGTATAAACTCCAGGAGGACAGGGAGCCTGTCTCTTGGCTGTACATTGCAAAGAGTTGGTGCTAACAAATATATTTTATTTATTCTTTTAAAATATTTATTTATTTATTTATTTACTTGAGGCGGGGAGGGGAAGACAGAGAGGGAGAAAGAGAATCCTCAAGCAGACTCCCTGCTGGGCATGGAGCCTGATGCAGGGCTGGATCCCAGCACCCTGAGATCATGATCTGAGCTGAACTCAAGAGCTGACTGCTTAACTGACTGAGCCACCCAGGTGCCCCAACAAATGTTGTTTATTTCTTTTTAAAATGTTTTTTAAAGATTGTATTTATTTATTTGAGAGAGAGAGAGAGAGACAGAGAAAGCACGAGCAGGGTGAGGAGCAGAGGGAGAAGCAGACTTCCCGCTGAGCAGGGGACACAACGTAGGGCTGGATCCAGGAACTAGATGGAACTACAGGATCATGGCAGACGCTTAACCGACTGAGCCACCCAGGTGCCCCAACAAATGTTTTTTAAATGAATGATGTCACCAAGCTTGCAGCAACTTCCATGCTTTATTTCATCCCTCCCTACCTTTAAAACTCTACTTAAAGCTTGCCTCCGCTATGGTGTTTTGCATAATTATTCAGTTCCCATCATTCCAAATATTCCCACTACGCAATTCTCCAACCTTACAAAGCAGTGGTGGAGGTGAATGAAGTTTACCTCCAAATCCAAATTAATCCAACCACTTAATCTGATGCCATCTCCAATTTAGGATCCTATAGCGGATACCACATTAATTCCAACTCTGTCTAGCTCTCAGCCTATTTGCCTACCTTGTTTTATCTCCTATAATTACAAATCAAAAAATAATTAGCCCCCATTAGGGGGTCCTCTTCCTGCCTCCCTGACTTCAGCCTTTACCTTGGCTCAGACTATTTGTCATACCTGATTGTCTTGCTTCTCCCATCTGTGCACTTGAATGTCCAGGTCAAGTCAGCCCTGATACCTCCATTCATATTAATCTCCTTTAAAAATTCTCCCTTACAATAGCCGTATTCCATATCACATAATTTATGGTTCTTTACATGCCGGTATCTAGCAGTTCAACATTTAGTCTTGTCTGTATGTGATATGCACATAATAGTAATTCATGACATCTGTTACTATAGCTCTACAGATAGACAGATATAAACAGACATATACATGTGTGTGTGCAGCTTGACCAGCTATTCACACGTACTCTCCTTAGAAGCAGTCCATATCTTTAAAACTCATTCATTTTATACTCCATGGTTCATAACAGATAGACAGTGTGCCTTCAACAAATCCTTTTTGATTGATCCTGGATCAGAACTGACTTTATTGTCTAAGCAAAAAACCAACAGAAACGAAAAAAAACTGAATTGTATTTGCTTAATTTTTAAATCAGTTTTCCATCTTTAGTATTTTATGAGTTATTTTCATTTAGCAAGTAGGAGAATTTTCCAGCACCAGCCCATCTGCTCCTCCTCTTGATTTTGAAGTGGTCGGCAGGCTAAATTGGTAACATCTTTCATCCTGTGGCAACGCCCCATGTTGTCACAGGCATGCAATTCTGATTTCATTGCCCTATTGAGCCAAAGGCAAAGAGAGGCAACAAGAGATAAATCCCTTCAAAAACTCAATAAGTTTAATAATAGCTAACAGACACAGAATACTACCCGCCATAGAAATGCTTAATTGCTCTTTGTCATTAAGTTGGCTCTAATGATAAAGCCTCTTTGTGAAGGTTCCTTCCCCTTTGGTATTAGACTCTGAAAGATTGGACTGGAAGGGGCTTTGAATACAACACTTCCCCAGACACACGCGCACACACATGCACGTGTGCGTGTACACACAGACACACACACACAGGCACACATACAAACACTCTCAGCTACCACAGCACTGAAAATAATATAAACAGGGAAGAAGCCAGTCTACTTAGCACGTTCTCAAGGGAAGACATTTTCACAGTCGTCTTGGATAATATGCCACAGTATTTCAAAAATCTTCATCTGAGCCAGTTCTTCCCTCTGTCTTCCAATTCATTCTTGTTTTACTTTAAATGCAGTTTGTCTTAGACTGCCCTCTATGGAGAGCAAAAACAAATTAATTTTAGGTGTAGACCTAAAAGTAATAGAGGAGGAACCCCATTGCTTCTCTCAGGGATGTTAAATATATTCTTACATTCCATTTACAATATTCAAGGGAAAAATCCGAGTGAATTTATAGAAAGGATTCACTTATGCTGTGGTCATTACAGTAGATTTTTTAAAAAGCTCTTTTTCCCCCAAAAGAAATCCACTAACTGAACATAAGGATAGCAAATGATTTCCACCAAGTTGAAATGTGGGAAAAACAAAATTAGAGAAATTTAAAGTAGAATACACTGGTGTGAACATAAAATGCAAAAGCCACATTTATGTTTAGCTACTAATCCACTTCCACTAACTTTCTCTTGCTTCATTATTTTTTTTCTGGGAACTCAAAAGTCATATCTACAATAGCAGTATGCTTATGAATTATGAGAAAACTGAGACAAGTATGTGGGACAAAGGCCAGCCCTCAGCAAAGCTACAACACTACAAAAATGTTGTTTCTGGTGTCCCTCTTTCTTCCCTCTCTGTCAATCCAGGCTTTCTACTCAATCTTCTCTTTACTTCTTTTGAGAAATAAATGAGACTGAGGGGTTAAATCTCACACCAAGTGCCTGGTTTCGATACCACTCAATAAATACTATTTTTTCAAATTTTTTCTCTGAATCCAAGAGAATCAAGCCTACTTTATGAGATGGCTGCTACCCTTAGCCCAGTTTTACTAGCGAGGAAAAGGTGACTTGGAGAGATTAACGAATTTGCCTAAATCCTGGAGCTACTCAATGCTGTAACCACCACCCCACATTGCCACTACGGCAAAGAGGTGCCAGAGTATCCTATCCTTGTTTCCTTTTCTTTCTCCTTTCCCTTTGGTAGTTTCAGTCCTATGAGTAGTTGGCTTGCTTTAGAAACTCCATATTCATAATTTGTTTGTGCAAACTAAGGTACAGATGGAGATCAGCTCCATCCAGGAAAGAATATAGAGAAAGTCCTCCCCCACACTGCTTTGGTCACAGTGCCACTTAGCACCGTAGCCCCAGCAACCCATCAAGAGTCTTGACCAGATTCATCAAACCCCTGAAATTCTGGGCCTTTGGACAGTCATGTCAAGTCATGGAGTTATAGCACGGTAGAGCCAGGAAGCATCTCAGAGGGCATATAATTGAATTTGTTCATTTTACAGACCAGAAAAACCCCATAAAACAAAAAAATGAAAAACCCAAGGCACTTAATTGCTTAAATGAACTTCCCGCAGTCCCAAAGTCAATATGTGGCAGGGGCAGGTCTTGAACTTAGGTCTTTGGATGTGAATCAGAAGATGGACTCCTACTTTATCACATCAGTAGTAGCTCTGGCCTTGACTTGTCATTACTTCCACCACTGCTCCTTGACATCAAAATGATCATAGCTTCTAACTGCATAATTTCTTCCACATCTACCTGACCTGAATCCGATCAAGCCAAATATCATGACCTCATGATATGTTTCTAAAGTTCTAATTCACTGTGGACACATTTGTGTTTCTGCAGTATTTGGTCATTATATTTTTAACATTTTAAAAGACTTATTAGCATATAAGACGTTAAAGATGGGCTCCATGTCTACTTTTTCTTTAGTATGCTTTATTACTTTTCTTCACCCCATAATATACCCCAGTTCTCACATAAACCCAGCAAGCTATTTGAATATACCTTGAATGGTAAGATTCTCCTTTTATGATTATGGGATGTGAGATTACTTATGTAAAACAGTACAATTCTTCATAATTAGAGAAGACATTTGTTTCCATAGACAAGGACAAGACAGTTGTTTCTTGTATTATTGCATTATTGCATCACAATCATCATCATCACCATCAATTAAATAAGCAATTGATTCTGATTTAATCAGCAAAGTTTGGGTTCCACAATTAGTTTTAAGGCCATTTCTTGCCAAATGTGTGTTACAGTTTCGTTCAACTCCTGCCGCACAAATAGTTCAACTATTCATGCATAAATGGGCGTGAACTCTCTTCAATGTCAAGGGTTTGGTTGAGTTTCAGATATGGGTGGTAGGTTGGGATAATGGTAGTGATTCTGTACTCAGAGAGCAGTAAAGGCATGCCATAGCTAATTATTTTGTTATAGGATAAATAAATCATTAACAATTATCAGTACATGCTCATTAAAAACAAAATACTTCTTTCCACTAGGGTTGATTTTTTTAAATGTATATCTTCTGAACAATGCTATTTTGTATTTACAGGCAGCTCCTGATTATCTTCCCTCCAAATTCCCCCACTGACCCCAAAGTGATCTTCCTACAAAAAAATACAAGCATGTAACTCTCGTGTTTCAAAAGCTTCAGACTTTCTCTATAACCTTCAGAGTATAATCTGATCCTTTTAGAAAATCACCAAGGGGCGCCTGGGTGGCACAGCGGTTAAGCGTCTGCCTTCGGCTCAGGGCGTGATCCTGGAGTTATGGGATCGAGCCCCACGTCAGGCTCCTCTGCTATGAGCCTGCTTCTTCCTCTCCCACTCCCCCTGCTTGTGTTCCCTCTCTCGCTGGCTGTCTCTATCTCTGTCGAATAAATAAATAAAATCTTTAAAAAAAAAAAAAAAGAAAATCACACCAAGCCCCTCCCCATCAGAGCCTGACTCTCCTTTCCATCTTCATCCTGTATCTCTCTTTCATACACAATCTTTTCTTCTCCCTCCTCTCTGTCTTGTATACTCCTTTTTAGCCATGAAGACCTCTTTCAGAATTCACCTTTGCTAAGTCCCCTGGGCAGTTAGTCACTCTTCCCTCTGTACGCATCCAATATTTTTGTTGACACATGACTTGACTATGTCCTCCCACCAGATGAACTCCTGAAGGGCAGGGATCAATATTCATCTTCATATGCTTCTTCTGACCTAGCACCTGGCCAAGTACAAGATAGAATGCCAATAAATATTTATTTTTTAAAAATGGAATAAACAAGAAATAAATAGGAAAATAAATAAGAAATAAATGCCTCACTTCAAAGTTTTTGGAACCACAGTCTTCAGACAAGAGAGAAACATTTTTAGCTATGACAGATTGGTTTATTTTGACTACATCATCAGCTTCAGAATTTTTCCCAGGCACTTGCATAGCGTAATAAAGCAAGCATAAGTAGATTCTTGTCTGTGTGACCAGCCTTTCTTCATGAGCAAGGTAAAGGTCATGCCTGTATGGGATGTGCTGCTGTAATAAATAATCCCCAAATTTTAACCTTCAAAAAAATAAATGAAATTCTATCACCCAAAGCCACAAACTGTGGATACACTTCTGATACACAAAATCAACTTAGCAGGAGGGTTGTAACATTCAGCAACCAAGAAACATATTTCAAATATAGTCAAAACAAAGGGTAGACACTCATTGCAGTAAGAAGAGAAATGAATAATGGTTGGTTAACATGGGCATGTTTAATGTCTGTTTTGTTTCAGTCTCATTACAAAGGCTACTATTGTCAGAGACATAATATAATTCCTACCAGAGGACTTAAGAAATAGGATTTAAAACAGGGCAGGGACTTAGTCATCCAGATCAGATTTGCCAAAGTGTCCAAAAAATTAATCAGTTCATCCTGCACTGCAAGAAGAACACAAGGACTAACTCATGAATTATGGAGCAGTTGGTCTGACTCTCAAACCTGAAAGTTTCTGGGGCAATTCATTAAGAAAAAGATCAATTTGTGAAATCCTGGAGGTTATTAAGTTGTTTAAAAGCAGCCCACAAAATTTGTCATGTCAAACCAATTCCACTTTCCTCTTCAGCCAGGAGGAGGTGAGAGGTGGCATGAAAGATGTGAAGGCACTCTGTTCTTAATAAGGCTTTTGATAAATCAACATATTGACCATTAACTAATATGTTGTTTGGTTAAATTTAGGGACAACCAAACCACAGAAAGTGATGCAGTAACAAAATAAGAGAATCAATCCTTCACCCAATATTTATTGAGTTTCTGGAATGTGTAAGGCACCCTGCTATGCAATTGTAGGGGAGCCAAAGAAAATCAAACAGCTGCTCTACATTCAAGGAGATTAGAGTGTAGCACAAAAGGAAGTCTCCATTAACCTCTTTAACACTAGACAGATAGCATTGATGATATTTAGGCATTATAGAATAAGGGTTAAAAACATGGAATCTAGAACCAGACTGTCTAGGCTTGAACCTGAATCTGTTACCTACTAGGAACATGAACTTGAGAAAGTCATCTGATTGTTACGTCTCAATTTCCTCATCTGTAAAATAGTGATGATTATAGAATGATATACTTCATAGGGTAATGGTATTATTGAATGAGTTAGCACATGTAAAGTACTTAGAATAGTGTGGGAAGTTTAAAGAGAGACATTACTCTCCATGTTGGGTAGGTTTGAAAGGGAGGAGGACAAGAAAGATGAGGTGACAAGGGGAATCAGAAAGATAAAGCATTTAAACA
The DNA here is from genome assembly GCF_002007445.2 of Ailuropoda melanoleuca. Taxonomy (NCBI): domain Eukaryota; kingdom Metazoa; phylum Chordata; class Mammalia; order Carnivora; family Ursidae; genus Ailuropoda; species Ailuropoda melanoleuca. Next base: position 66,428,360 of record NC_048219.1, on the reverse strand, counting down.
GACACAAATAGGTAAGACTTGGCCATATAGACATTGAGATAGCAACACCTGGGTGACTCAGTCGGTTAAGTGTCCGACTCTTGGTTTCGGCTCAGGTCATGATCTCAGGGTCATGAGATCGAGCCCCATGTTGGGCTCCTCCCTTAGTGGGAAGTCTGCTTGAGATTTTCTCTCTCCCTCTCCTTTGGCCCCTCTCTTCCCCCCACCCCACCCCCTGCTTTCTTGCTCTTTCTCCCCCCCCAATAGATAAATAACTCTTTACAAATCTTTACAAAAAAAGAAAAAAAGAAAAGAAAAGAAAAGGCTATGGTTCACATGGGAAATACTATGTTAGTTCAGTAATAACTAGCACACTAACCATGTGAGGAAGAGACTCCTGTCATATAGATGACCCAATTTTATCATAGCATAATGTGCATAAAAAGCAGAAATCAGAGAAAAGATTGGGACTCGTTTATATTGACATTATTATAAGGACCAAGAAATTAGTTAAAATTGCAAAGAGAAAGAGAGTAGAGAGAAGAGAAGGGGTGCATGGAACTGCTCAGAAAAAAATGAGCATCCAGAAAAACATACACATAGGAGACAGAAAGATGAAAATTAGAATAGGAAGGATTATTTCTACTTTAATTTAATACTTGTTCATTTTCCTTTGTTTATAAATATGTCTGGCTTCCCTCAAAGATAGCAGATATCCATTTAAACTAGCATAAGCCAGTCAAGGAAATTGATTTTAAGAAAACAGTTGTATTTCAATGAATTCAAGGGCAAGAAGCTCATGACAGGCTGCATGAGAAGGTGGACAGTTATTAGGAACGAGGGTGTTTAAATAGTCTCTCCGTGATACTCTCTTTTGTTCTTGCTCAGGGTTACATGGCTGCCTCCAGAGAAGTTGAGTGTGGGCCTGGCAGACACCTCTAAGGACTCTATAATGTCTTTCCCTCTGCTGTTCCTCACCCATATGGACCAGTGCCTCATACAAAACTGGAAATCCAGTAGGAGTCAATGAGTTGCCACTGGATGGGATTGCTGTAAGATCTGATCCTATTTGTTCAGACCACCCTGCTATACCTAGAAATGAACTTGGCACAAATTGCTTACTCGATAAACGTTGAGAGCCTTACAATGTATGTGGGAACCTCAGTTTATCCTAATTCCTGACATATTATTCATAAATGAGATCCTTTACTTTCTTCAATGTAAGAAATGTATACATTTCAGGTGGTGGTTCACTCGATTTTAAGAGAAAACGATGTCCGTGTTATAAATCAGAGACAGCCTAGTTTGTTTGATTACTGTGTCCCTATATCAGATGTACACTTTAAGCTACGTTTTTCTATTCCATTCCTCAAATATATAATGTTTCAGGGCCTTACTCTTTTTAGAGATGAGAGGCTTTGAAGAAATCCTTTCTCCACTCCTGTCATAGATTCTGTGTTCAGATCTCAGAGAAAGCAGCCCTCTCCCCACCAGCAGGTCGCCTTCACTAAACAGCAACACATCCTCACCCCACCTGAGGAACTCACTGAGGAAATACAAACTGGTGGCCACATGACAATCAGATGTCCGTGGTCACTGTCTCCACACCTGGCTCCTGCCCAAGATCCACATGAGCCGAATTCCTTCCCACTGGCGGACCTCATCTATGCTGAGTAACCACAAGCAGCTAACACTTAAATATACCTGATTTCCCTGCAGGTAGAGAATGAATCTGGATCACTGAACTACCAAAGCAACATGAATGGCAAATTATCACAAAATGCACAAGGTTGCACCATGCTCGTTCTTTACCCAAATATTTAAGGGGCGTTATGGATCTGAGTCTCCATTCCTGTGCACTTTGCCCCCTCAAGCTATTTCATCTGAACTACCTTCGCATCCAAACTAAGCTAAAACCCCACAGAAAGTTGCATCATTCCTTGACTCCTTTCTCTCCAACTTCAAATCCCAGGGGAGACGTATATGCTGATGTGAGATATTACTTCATTGAATTGAAAACTGATGTGGAATTTTTCCGAACTTTGTCCTGCCCTTTGCAATAATCAGACTCTCTGTTGACAGTTCCTCCTTCAACAATACTCTGCAGCTAGTGCGACTCCTTATTCTATGTACTTTGCTGTCTAGAGCCCTATTAACCTCAGATTTATTAGCTTTTTTTGTCAACCACTTACACTGCCAGCCTCCCAAGAGGAGAACACATCACAAAGCAAAGAAACGCTAAGAGACACATACATAGAAAAATCTCTCAAATAGCAAACATTTACTGAAAGCAGAAAGTCGGATGATAGCACTTGAATAACCCTTCTCCCCCACAAGCACATTCTATAGATACACTCATGGAAGTTGTGCAAATAAATCTCATTATGCTGCCGAAGTGCAGAATTATTGTCTCTCTGAGAGTGCCGAGATGAAGCCGAGAATCTTCACAAATTTACTGGGCTGGCTCCAGACACACACTAGATTATATTCATCAAAATGAATGGATTTTAAAGCGAGTCCAAAATAGATTCTTTCAAAAATCTAAGACTTTGCCTCGGAGGGGATTCTTATTTTTCTTCTGTCCTTTCTCTGGCTTCCAGGGAGAAGAATAGAAGAGAATAGTTATTAAAACAAAGACGAAAAGGTAATTTGACTTAAGTTACTGAGCCAGAGAGCTGCCAGATGTCAGTAGAGCCAGCAGAGGTTACTGGCAGCTTGGGACCAGAAATAGAAATTAGAGCAAATATATCTATAGAAAATGTCTGAAAAGTCCATTCAGCTCCAAATACAGAGTGATTTTTGAGATCCCTAGATGGACCCACTCCTGGCTGACCAGGCTAGACAGCTGTCTTTTTTGTTAGCTCCACAGATACTTTCTTCAAGGTTTTTCTTCATAGGTGTCATGCTTCCAAATTATTCCACCAAATATATCAACCTGATATATGTGGCTCAGTTTAACCATAAGACCAAACAAGGAGGGACATAAATGAGCCCAACCTGCTACTGGATCCATTTTTTACCTTGGTCATACATAAGGGTTTCCCAAACACACACACACACACACACACACACACACACACGCAGAGTGAAATACTCGTAGCTGACATTCCTTAAGTGTGTACCATGTACCAGGCACTGTTTGATCTCATTTAACTTTTCCTTCTAGGTTTTATCTCATTTAACTTTCAATAATCCCATATGATAGGAAATACTATTGTCCTTATTTTACAGATGAAGTAACTAAGAGAGAGTAAGTATGTTGTCCAAGGTCACACAGTAAGTGATAGAGGCAGGATTAGGAAAACAAGTAGTCTAGCTTCAGAGCTTGGGCTCTAAACTATGGTGGTTGCCTTCCTAAGATATTATTTATAATGAAAACTGTTGTAGATATTGCCATATGTGCATTAAGAAGTAAATTTTCAAAGTTATCTTCTTTGTTTCCATGTATTTGTAGGACAAAATATGTAGTTATGCAACCACAAGTTACTTACTTATATATTTGTTTTTATCCTTTAGATCTGCACTGTTCAGTATGAAAGCTAACGGCCTCATTGGCTATTGAGCCCTTGAAATGTGGCTAATCCAAATTGAGATGTCCTATAAGTGCAAAATACACACTGGATTTCAAAGACTGAGTGCTAAAGACAAAACTATAAATATTTTACAATTTTTATATTGATTATTTGTTGAAATGATAATATTTGGATATGCTGAGTTAAATAAAATTCAATATTAAAATTAATTATCTGAATTTCTGTTTACACTTTAAAATGTGGCTACTAGGAAAATTTTCACATTGTATTTCTAATATGCAGCACTGGTCTAGGTAGGATGCAAAAATATCTGTGTCTCACATCAACACATAACCTTGAAATAATGAGAGCTTGGTTTCTCATTTTTTATTTTTATTTTTTTTTTAGATTTTTTATTATTTTTTTTTATTTGACAGAGAGAGAAACAGCCAGTGAGAGAGGGAACACAAGCAGGGGGAGTGGGAGAGGAAGAAGCAGCCTCCTAATGGAGAAGCCTGATGTGGGGCTCGATCCCATAACGCCAGGATCACGCCCTGAGCCGAAGGCAGACGCTTAACCGCTGTGCCACCCAGGCGCCCCTTGGTTTCTCATTTTTGTGTTCACACTATCAGTAATTTTGCATCTCAAAAATATTTTGTTTCCTATTAAGAATTTGAAAATCCAGTTCCAAATTGTCTTTATCTGCAGATAATATTTATTTACATAGAAAATCCTAAGAAAATTATAAAACAGAGGTAATAAGTAAATTTAGCAAGTTCTTAGGATACAGAGTCATTTTACAAAATTCAACTAAATTTTCATATACCAACAGCAAATAATTAAAAATGAAAGTCAAAATGATTCTATTTAAAATAGCATCAAGAAGTGTAAAATATTTAGGAATAAATTTAGCAAAAAATGTGCAAGACTATATATCATTTCTTGTTTTTTTGGTTTTATTTAAATTCAACTTAGTTAATATACAGTGTATTATTAATTTCAGCATACAATCTAGTGCTTCATTAGTGCACAGAACACCCAGTGCTCATTACATCAAGTTCCTGTCACCCAATTACTCCATCCCCCTACCCACCTCCCCTCCAGCAACCCTGTTTGTTCTCTATAATTAATTCTCTTATGGTTTGTCACCCTCTCTGTTTATACCCTATTTTTTTTCCCCTTCTCTTCCCCTATGTTCATCTGTTTTGTTTCTTAAATTCCACATATGAGTGAATTTGTCTTTCTCTGACTGGCTCATTTCACTTAGTAGAATATGCCCTAGTTCCATCCATGTCATTGCAAATAGCAAGATTTCATTTTTTGATGGCTGAGTAATATTCCACTGTATGTGTATATATACCACATCTTCTTTATCCATTCATCTGTCAATGGACATCTGAGTTATTTCCATAGGTTTATTGGGTTTCCTTTGCTGTGCAAAAGTTTTTTGTCCTAATAAAGTCTCAATAGTTCATTTTGCTTTTGTTTCCCTTGCCTCTGGAGATGCTATACATTTTTTCTGAGAGATATAAAAGGAGACCTAGATAAATGGAGAAATATACCATGTTTATGGATTGGAAGACTAAATATTATTAAAATGTCAATTTTCCTTAAATTGATCAACACAATTCAATTGTGTGAAATTGATTGAACACAAGTTCAACAAAACCCCAATGAGTTTTCTAAAGTAGAAATCAAAGAGTTGATTCTTAAATATATGTGGAAAGAGCTTAGGATAGCTAAAACTACCTTGAAAAAAGAAAAAAAAAATTGGACTCACACTGCTTGCTTTCAAAATTTACTAAAATAAAATGGTATTGTGTAAAGATTTAAAAAATAGATCAGGGGAACAAATGGGAGAAGAATAGTTTTATCCAAAAAAATGATGCAGTAATTATTGGATAAATACAGGAAGAATAGGAGCGTCTGGGTGGCACAGCGGTTAAGCGTCTGCCTTCGGCTCAGGGCGTGATTCTGGCGTTACGGGATCGAGCCCCACATCAGGCTCCTCCGCTATGAGCCTGCTTCTTCCTCTCCCACTCGCCCTGATTGTGTTCCCTCTCTCGCTGGNGCGCCTGGGTGGCACAGCGGTTAAGCGTCTGCCTTCGGCTCAGGGCGTGATCCCGGTGTTATGGGATCGAGCCCCACATCAGGCTCCTCCGCTATGAGCCTGCTTCTTCCTCTCCCACTCCCCCTGCTTGTGTTCCCTCTCTCGCTGGCTGTCTCTATCTCTGTCGAATAAATAAATAAAATATTTTTTAAAAAATGCAGGAAGAATAAATAAAACTCAACCTCTACCTCACAGAAAAATTAACTTGAAAAGGGTCATAGACCTAAAACCAAAAACTAAAACTTTAAAGATTCTGGAAGAAAACATAGAATGTCTTTGTGAGCCTTGAGGAGGCAAAGCCTTTGTAATGATGAGACAAAAAGCACTGATCATAAAAGAAAAAAAATTGACTTCATCAAAATTTTAAAGTTCTGCTCATCAAAAGACATGATTAAAAATAAAACTGCAAGCTACACTCTGGTAGAAAATATTCACAATACATGTATCTGACAACAGACTTGTATAGAAAAGGATTATACCTGATTATTTCCAGTAGCTTTATTCATAAGAACCTAAAACTGGAAACAACCCAAATGTCCATCAACATTTCAATGGATAGACAAATTGTGGCATATTCAAATAATGAAATCATACTTGGCAATAAAAAGGAATGTACTTCTGGTATAACAACATGAATAAATCTCAAAAACTTTATGCTGAGTGAAAGAAGCAAGACACAAGAATCTGTACTCTATAAATCCATTTACATAAAATCTAAAAACAAGAAAAACAGTCTGTAGAAATCAGAACAGTGATTCCTTATGTGAGGTACGCATTCATTAGGAAAGAGCATAAGGGAACTTTCTGAGTGATACAAATGTTCTATACTTTGCAGTTGTGATTACACAGATACATTTATCAAAGCTCATTAAATTGTTCACTTCCTAACTGTATATTACATGGTATAAAAATTTTACTTCAATAAAAAATCCAGTTATGTTCCTCAATATTATACATAATTTTCATTATTTAATTTGTAATTAATTAAAGTCATCATAGAATTAGTGCCCCACAAGGGCAAGAATTTTTGTTTGTTTTGTTTACTACTAAGTCCCCAAGCCTGACCCTTAGGAGGCATTCAATAAATATTTGTTAATGAATGAGTCATGGAACACATTGCTAGTTATAGGTAAGAATCTTAACCCGTTATATACATCATCATTTTTCTAGTTATGTATCGATATATTTTTTTACAATTCAGCTCAGTAGAGCCTTTTAGACTGTGATGTGCCTAACAGACAAAAGATAGAAACTGGTGAGTAAAGCATTCATTCATTGGTTACTTGATTATAAATTAACTTTACCAGCCTAATAACTAATGGCTAAAATTGTCATGACAATTTTAGCACTTCGTCATTCATACAGCCACTCCACATGTACCTGGGAGATTCTAACCTTAAGCCTGATAAAAACTGTATGAAGCAAATCTACCCAGATTAAAAATTAAACTTTTTAAGAGATTTATGACCAATTTCTAAGGATTTGGGATATAGTTACATATATGGTTCACATAATTATTTCCCTGCAAAGCATTAGGGTAGAGATATGTTTTTCTAGTGAGTTACCACTTCCTCCTCTGAGATGTGATCAGAACTAGTCAAACATTATTAAGAATTATATAGGCGTACTATGTAAGGAAGGTCAAGATCTTTGATTATTTTACCCTCCTAGCTTTAATGTGAAAATTCAGTTTATTCCTATGTTTTAGCATGTATTCAAAAAAAAACTGACCAGGGTTTGTTTATAATATGCTATTATAAGAGGTTTTTGTGTTTTGTTTTTTATAATAGGCTATCATAAGAGGTTTTTAAAGAGAGGTGTCACTACCACCTCCAAAAAACTTCTTCTTTTATAAAAGTGCAATAAAAAGGTGAGATGAAAGTAGTAGGTTCTAAAAGTAGATTCACAAGTACTTATTACCATTGAAAAACATTATTTCCCTGTGAATTACTATTTAACTCCATGAATTGAATACATGCACTTAGACTCTCATCTCACAACATTTGTCTCTCATGAGATTATTCACTCAAGGGAAGGCCAGTTACATCTTGCTTCACATCTAAGTTGGAATTCTGATTATCTTGATCATAATAATCTTAGGAAAGCATTTCAGAAAAAAAATATTTTAAAAAAATGCCATATAAGAATAGGTTGTGTTGGTTGGATGGTTCTGTATATATACATTCTGAGATTTTGTACATGGTTAATCCTGAGAGAAGAGAAAGCAAGAGAGAGAATGACAGAGAATGTAGGGAAGGAAGGAAGGAAGGAAGGAAGGAAGGAAGGAAGGAAGGAAGGAAGGAAGGAAGGAAGGAAGGAAGTCTCTCCCATGAAGAAAAAATAAAAATTATCTAACCCAATGCAAGTAATTTGTATGTTTTTCTATTTCTTAGGCATCTTAAGAGGTCTTCTTTCACTCTATCCTATCATTTATAAAAGAAACTAGTTTGAACAGGTTTGAAAAATAATGGCTATGAATATTCTATTTTATGAAGACCTATTTTTGCATAGAAAAAACCCCAACAACAACAACACAAAACAGTACATGAAATTTGACCCCCGTAGTTCCATGAGAGAGGCTATTTTTGATTGGGTAATTGTGCCTCAGTGGTTGCTAGGTAATGAGCTTTCAGAATAAATGCATTTCCTACCTCCAAATCAATAATCGTATGATGTTAATTTAGAACATGATCTCCATGGTCACCAACAATTACCATGAGAATTTGCTTTTCATGAAACAACATTTGCACAAAACTTGTCCCTGCCAATGTAGTCTTGAGTACTTACTATATTTGACATTGGCAGCTGTACTACCATGGCTTGCTCTTTGCTGTTGGATCTATTGATTGAAATGCCATTCATTTTGCGCAGATAAAAGAAATATGGCTTAGCTGGCTTCTGTTTATTAAGATGTGGCCAAGTAGAAATTTCATTTAACTTTAAGAAGGCCTGATATAATTTTCCTTCCATCTTTGCTTCTCACAGAAAGTATCTGAAATTCAGGAAGAAATTATAAACCATCCTCCTGTGGTTTGGTGAAAAAAAAAAAAATCCTTCAGCTTCAAGTAAGTCCTCTCCTACTAGCCTTTATTTACACCACAAAATACTTTCACTATGAAAGCAAATAATGTCATAGAGGCATTTTTAAAAAGAAAACATCAACCCTGCACGAAGACCAAAGCGCTTGAGTAGTGAGAGAGAGAGAGAGAGAGAGAGAGAGAGAGAGAGAGAATGGGCCTACATAGATCAACTGGTACCAGAACACTTGTTTGAACGTTTATTTCATTTAAACAGAATGATTTTACAACAAAAAAGGTGAGAGAAACAGAGAATTATTTGGGGTTCGTATAGACATATTAAAATGGGTGTCTGTATTAGTTGGCAAGGGCTGACGTTAGCAAATTACGGCAAACCACGTCGATTCAAATAACAGAAATTTATTGTCCTAAAGTTCAGGAGGCTAGAAATCTGAAATCAAGGTGTGGGCAAAGCCATGCTCTCTCTGAAGTCCCTAGGACATTATCCTTCCTTGGCTCTTCCCAGTTTCTGGTGGTTGTTAGCAATCCTTGGCATTCCTTGGTTTGCAGGGGCATAATTTCAACTGATGCCTCCGTTTTCAGATGGTGGCCTTCCCTCCCTGTGCGTCTGTATCCAAATATGGCCCCACCCTTTCATAAGGACACTGGATTAGGTTCCACCCTTAAGGCAGTGTGATCTTCTCTTGACTTAATCACATTTACAAAGACCTTATTTCCAAATAAGGTCATACTCTGAAGTTGGGTAACCACACTCTGAGGTGGCACTCTACTCAACCAGTACTGTTGACTAGGTTAGAACATGAGATTATTGGCTACAGGAGGTCTAAGACCATCACTGGCTGATTTCTATACCCTCACCATCTAGCAAAGTCAAGTACCATGTAGATACTTAATAGATGTTTGTTGAATAAATAACAATAAATAACAATGACTCTTAGTGATGAAAAACCAATAACTTGCAAATGAAAAATAAAAATAAATGGCTCTTTTGTATTGCATTCTATTGTCTGCTGTCTCTCTTGTGTTTCTGTTTAGGGACAGAATTCCAAATTATCTTTGTAACCTGGATCAGAATGCACTATCAGGGCCCTCAGCCTCTCTGTGGACCTCGACCTCTACACCATGAGCTCTGAAATAAAACAACAATATTAAAGCACCAATGAAGATTTTCCTAGTTTAATCGAACCAACCTGATCTTTGAAATACGTGAAAATAAAATAGAGTTTCTTATAAAACAGCATTTCCAATTAAGAAAAAAGACAGAACAGTAAGCTGTCTTCATTTTATGTCAGGCTCTCTTGATTTTTTATATACTGTTTTTCCAGAAGTCTAGAAAAATGTGTCAGAAAGGCTTTCGCAGAATTTTCTTGCTTTACCAGAGTTATGACAGATTATAAGGTTAGCTCTGCCACTTAAGAGAGAGAAAGACGTCTCCCTTGTCTTTATTAAATGGATGGGGTTACTAGGGTTAGCATCTTGCATTATGAGGACACCACTATGCTCTCATTTTCCAAAGGTGTTTAAATTTAGCATCCTAATAATGGGCCAAAGTACTACAAAGGGAAAATATTGAGAATCTTTGTGATGCTTACCATTTACTCTGATGAAAACACCTGGAAATGAATCACAGCTTTAAAAGACAACCACAGAAATGTAAGAAAGAAGATTTACAACCATCCTACCCCCTTAACCCTTTCCTCGTTCCTATTTTTCTCTTATTCCAGAGCAGTTAATTGGCATGCTTACTCTGATGTTAATGAATAGCCTCTGTCGGAAGTAAATATCTGAAATTACAACTGCTTATTTATAAAGATCCAAATTCATGCACCAGTTGATAACAACGTGCTGTCATTTGTGGAATAGCAGTTGGACCCATGCTGCAAAAACCTTTTTTCACCAACATTATTACTAAAGTCTGAAACTCCACTACTAAATCTTCAGGTGTTGAGTAAGTCATTCTCCTACTGTTGAACATACAAATATCACCAGAAGGTGGACAACATTAAAGTCTTCATTCATAGTAATTTATTATGACCCAGAAAGAGACAGTATTTTTTAAGAATTTTTAAATATTACAACTCCAGTGGTTATGATTGGCTTTCAATCTCCTATAGCTGGCGGAGCTAGAGAAAAACACAGAACCTTGCTGAAATTCACAACTTGCAATCTTACTACGTTTCCCTAGTGTACTCACTTTTACTTTCTTAGATAATAACTCATCCTCTCTCCTCGAACTCTTCACATTCTCCCCTCTTTTCATTCTCACCTAAAGACCTGGCATTTTACTTCACTGAGACATTAGAAGTTCTCAGAAGCAATGAGAACGTGTCCCCACCATATCTACCAACTGTCTGTAGCTAGGCCACATCCTCTGTCTTCCCTCTTGAAACTTTCTATGGCTCTATACAAGGCCAATGATTCCCTGACCTGCATCCCTATGTCCTCTCACCTACTCAGTTGTCTTATCTCCTGCATCATCAATTTCTCCTTAGTTCTGTTCCTTTAACCTACAAATGTGTTGTAATTTCTTCCACTTAAACAAAACCTTCCTTGACCTACGATCTTCTCCACTACTACTTCATTGTATTTGCCTTTTTTAGATATCAATTTTCTTTTCTTTTTATTGAAGTGTAGTTAACATACAGTATTAGTTTCAGGTATACAATATAGTGTCCCAGCCATTTTATACATTACTCAGTACTCATCAAGATAAGATCACTCATATGTCATCATTAAGATCACTCTTAATCCCCTTTATCTATTTCCCCCATCACCCACTCACCTTCCCTCTGGCAACCACCAGTTTGTTCCCTGTTTTTTGTCTCTTTTTTAATTCATTTGTTCAACTGTATTGTTTCTTAAAGTCCACACTTAGCATTATACCTCTAGTTCCATCCATGTTGCTGCAAATGGCAAAATTTCATTCTTTCTATGGCTGAGTAATATTCCATTGTATATATATATATACATATATATATATACACACATGCACACATATATGCATATATATTTATATACTACATCATCTTTATCCATTCATGAGTGGATGGACATTTGGGTTCCTTTCATAATTTGGCTAGTGTAAATAATGCTGCAATAAGCATAGGGGCACATATGTGTTCCAAATTAGTGTTTTGGTTTTTGGGGGGTAAATATGCACGGGTAGAATTACTGGATCATATGGCAATTCTATTTTTAATTTTTTGAGGAACCTTCTCACTGTTCTCCACAGTGGCTGTACCAGTTTCCATTCCCACCAACAGTACTTGAGGGTTCCTATTCCTCCACACCCTCACCAACACTTGTGTTTTTGATTTTAGTCATTCTGACAGGTGTAGTTTTAATTTGCATTTCCCTGATGACAAGTGATATGTGCTATAGGCCACTGGCATGTTTTCTTTGGAAAAATGTCTATTCAGGTCCTCTTCCCATTTTTAAATTGGATTATTTGGGGTTTTTTGCCGTTGAGTTTCATAAGTTCTTTACATATTTTGGCTATTAACCCCTTATCAGATATATAATTTGCAAATATCTTCTCCCATTCAGTAGGTTGCCTTTTTGTTTTGTGATTCCCTTTGCTGTGTAAAAGCTTTTTATTTTTGTGTGGTCCCAATAGTTTAATTTTGTTTTTGTTTCCCTTGCCTGAGAAGACATGACTAGAAAACTGTTTCTATGGCTGATGTCAGAGAAATGCAGCCTATGTTTTCATAAATATCATTCTTAAAGGGCATCTATACTTGCTGTCTCTACTTCTTGCCTTCTATCATTCTTGAACTCACACCAACTAGTTTTATCCTCACTATTTCACTGTACACATTCTTGTCAAGGTCGTCATAGAACTCTCTACATTGCTAAATCCAATGATCGATTTTCAGTCCTATATTTTCCCCCATAAGCTGCTATTCCACTGTCTCCTTCTAGAAATACTTTCTTCATTGACTCACAGCTTATTATTCTCTTTTGATTCTCTTCCTATTTCACTGGTCTCTTCTCAGTCTCTTTTACTGATTTTCCCCCTCCTTTATCCATCTTTTAAACATTGAAGTACAACAGGAGCCAGAATTATGATGACTACCAACTTGTATTTCCAGCTTTGAAGTCCATACTTGCTTATCTAACTGCCTATTTAATATTGCCACTTAAGTAGCAAGTAAACAATTCAATCTTATCATGTCCAAAGCCACAATCCTTGTTTTCTTCTCCTAACCTACTCTGTCTCTGGATTTATTAAACTAGATAAATATCAACTCCATTCTTTCAGTTGCTCAGGTTAAAATATTTGGTGTTAATCTTTGACTCCTCCTTATCCCTCATACCACACTCTCCCTTCATCAGCAATCTTCACAGATTTACCTTCTAAAAATATTCACAATCTGGCCCTTTCTCCACCTCTTCTGCTGTCATCACCTCTCATTACAATGATTTTCATAGCCTCCTGATTGGTATCTCTTCCCTTTCCCTTATTCCCTTTCCCATTCCCAGCAGACAGAATGATCCTTTCAAAACTAAAGACAGATGAATGGACAAAGAAGATGTGATATATATACAATGACTATTACTCAGCCATCAGAAACAATGAAATCTTACCATTTACATCAATGTGGATGCAACTGGAGTGTATTATGCTGACCGAAATAAATCAATCAGAGAAAAACATTATAGGTTTCACTCATATGAGGAATGTAAGAAATCACGCAGAGTATTATAGGGGAAGGGAGGAAAAACGGAATGGGAAAAAATCAGAGAGGGAAACAAACCATGAAAGACTCTTAACTATGGGAAAGAAACTGAGGGTTGCTGGAGGGGAGGTTGGTGGGAGGATGGGGTAACTGGGTGACAGGCATTAAGGAGGGCATGTGATGTGATGAGCACAGGATGTTATATGCAACTGATGAATTACTGAACTCTAAATCTGGAACTAACGATGTACTATATGTTGGCTAATTGAATTTAAAAAAATAAATAAATAAACAAATAATAAATAGATAAATCAGATTTCACTTCTCCATTCCAAAACCCCAGCAGATCTTCATCTCACTCAAAATAAAAACCAAATTCCTCAAATAGACTGTAGTCTGGTCCTCACCAACTCTCTGAATTCATTCCTGTTTATCTCCAGTTTCTTCCCTCTGCTCCATTTAGAATAATTCTTCCCAACAAATCTACTTCTGGATATATATCCAGAGGAAATGAAAACATGATACTGAAGAGATATTTGCACTCCCATGTTCATCGCATAATTATTCAAAATAGCTAAGACATGGAAACAACCTGTTTATCAATGGATGAATGGATAAGAAATATGTGAGATATATAGATAGATATAGATATACATATGTATATACCTCACATTATATATATATACATATATATATATACACACACACATATATAATGAAATATTCTGTCAGAAGAAAGAAGGAGATTTTATCATTATGACAACATGGATGGATCATGAAGGCATTATGTTGAGTTAAATGAGTCAGAGAAAGACAAATACTAAGAGAGATACTCTAAACTCACAGAAACAGACTAGAACAGTGGTTACCAGGCATTGAGAGATGGGGGAAATGGTGAGATGTTGGTCAAAGGGTACAAATTTGCAGTTAGAAGATGAGTAAGTTCTGGAAATCTAATGTACAGCATGGTGGTTATAATAAGACTGTATTATATACTTGAAAATTGCTAAAAGAGTAAATCTTTTTTTTTAAAAGATTTTATTTATTTATTTGACAGAGAGACAGCCAGCGAGAGAGGGAACACAGCAAGGGGAGTGGGAGAGGAAGAAGCAGGCTCCCAGCGGAGGAGCCCGATGTGGGACTCGATTCCGAAACGCCGGGATCACGCCCCGAGCCAAAGGCAGACGCTTAACGACTGTGCTACCCAGGCACCCCTAAAAGAATAAATCTTAATGTTCCTGTCACGAAAAAGAAATGGTAATTATGTGACATGATGCGGGTATTAGCTAATGCTATGGTAGTGATTTTGCAGTGTATAAGTATGTCAAATCAACACATTATACACTTTAGACTGACACAATGTTACAGGTCAATTATATCTCAATAAATCTGGAAAAAATAAAATAATTTCTTCATTTTTCTTCCAATTTGCCAAGAATATTTCCACTTCAGGGTCTTTGGACTTACTACTCCTTCTGTCTAAAACACTGTTACCCATATACTCATATGGTTCTGTCTCTTCCTTCCTTCAGGTCTCTGTTCACATTGCACTTTTCAGAGAGCTCTTTCTCGGCCACCCCATAGAAAATAGCAACCCCTGTCCTGCTTTTCTCAGACTTGCCAGCACTTCTCACTGCTAGGTATTATATATGTACATGTTAATTTATCTATCATCTATATCTTCTTCTAGAAATTGATATCTGAGTTCCCTAAACAGAGATTCTTGACTGTTTTAGTTATTGCTGTATGCCTAGTTCCTAGAACAGTATCTGGCATATGGTAAGCATTCAATATGTATTTTCAATGAATAATTGCTGACTTTTTACCAACTTCTCTCTTCTCCTAACAACGTCTTCTTTCTTCTCATTTTCCTCTTATTGTTGAGCTAAACCTTCTCAAGCCCTGCCATCTGCAAATGATACTCAGGATCCTCCCCCACAGTTGGAGTTCCTTGAGGACTAAAAAGTAATAGAAAGCTGTGGAAAATTTTAATGAACATATTTTAGGCTAAAATTATAATTTTTACTAGGCCTACATGGTTTGATTTATTTTAGGAAAAACATTTGTGAAATAAGGGAAGATTTAAAAAAAAGAAAGCAAGAAAAGTAGCACAGGAGGTGGGTAAATTAACTGTCAGGATTTGGTTACCTCTTAGGTGGTCTATGAGGACCAGATGTGTGTGAAAACACTTTGTAAAGTGCACGGTACTATGCAAATCCAATTGTTTTATTAAAATCATATTTTCTGGCTTCTTCATGGTTAACCAACTTATTTTTGTTCATACATTTATTTTTTGAAAGTCTAATACATTCAGTAATAGTTTCTATCTAACTAAACGTAGCACTGCGTTCTAAACCTCACTGAATCTTCCCTTCCGTGAACAGGGAAAGAATAGGGTGGCAGTCAGAGTACTATTCCCCAAAGACGTCCACGTCCTGATTCCTGCAACCAGTGAATATGTTAAGTTACGGAGTGAAGAGAAAATAAGGTTTCAGATGGAATTAATATCGTTAATCAGCTGTGCTTTAAAGCAAGGAGCAACTTCTGTGTTACCCAGGTGTGCTCAATGTAATTACAAGCATTCTTAAAAGCAGAAGCTGGAGAAACCCAGTAGAGAGAGCAGTGTGAGAATCAGTGAGTGTTGGCGGCTTTGAAGATGGAAGGGGGCCAGGAACCAACAAATGTGGGCAGCTTCTCAAAGCTAAAAAGGGCAAAGGAGTGGATTTTCCCCTAGAGCCTCCAGAAGGAACACCATCTTGCTGTCACCTTAATTTTAACTCAGTGATACTCACGTTCGACTTCTGGCCTTTAGAAGGTAAGATAAAAATGTGTGTTTTTTTAAGCCACAGAGATGGTGGCATTTGTTACAGGAGCAATAGAAAATGGGTACAAGTGGCTTTGTGGCCACAAGCATGGGTTCCAGCATCCAACAGACCCAAGTCTCAATTTCCAACCCACCAATTTCTCCAAACCTTGGTTCCTCATCCTCAAATGAGGATAACAATAGTGTTTTCTCCATAGGAATATTGTGAGGCTGGAATAAGACAGTTTGTATGAAGACTTAAAACAGGGCATGCAACACAGTCCATTTTCAATAATCATAAGCTATTAGCTGTTAACTGATAATTGTTCTATAATTTTTAAATATGAGTTTAAGAAGTCAAAGGACTAGTAAATAAGCTGCATGTGTATTGGGATAAAGATAGAATTTGGAGTCAGAAGAACTGAAATAAATTTCATGCTCTCCTAGCAGTGTGATCTTGGGCAAATCACTTAACTTCCTTGATATGGAAACTAAGATAATTAGTTGTCCAAATTATACCAAATTAGATACTTAATCAATATGAAAACGCTTTAGAAATCAAATTCATGCTGCTGGAATTATTGTACATCTCATACATCCTCCCCATCCACTTCTTCTGTTGACATTTATTTTTATAAATGAAATAATGAAGAAAGCCTCTCTAATTATAGCTGGAGAAATCTAGTTAGTTGAATTTTGGTTGGGATAAATAATTTAGTCGGTAACAAGGTAGCTGAGAAAGAGAACAACAATATTATCTAAACAGGACTTTTAAAAAAATGAAATGTGGGTCATAACCATGTTCTAGAGAGGAATCAGAGCAATTTCTCTAAAATCGTCCTAAAGAACTTGACCTTTCCTTCTGTACTAAATCTTCTTGAAAGATTCTTATATCAAGCTCCGCTCACATTCATCCCAATTCCTTTAAATACGCTGCATCTGAAGACTAGATTGCAACTGGTTGTAGGCAGAGTAAGAACCCTAAAATCACAAACTCACTGTGATCCAGGAAGCCTATTCCCTCATTTTCTTTCATTCTCCCTAAATTATTTTATTTTTAAAATTTTTAAATTAAAATGTAATTACCGTAGAAGTCATATTAGTTTCAGCTCTGCACATATTGTTTTGACATTTCTATGTTAATCAATGCTGACCACAGTAAGTGTAGTCTGTTATCCATAACATTGTGATATACTATTGACTATACATATATATATATTTTTTGCTGTACTTTTCATCTCCATGATGTATTTGTTTTATAACTGAAAGTTTGTACTTAATCCCCTTTATCTACTTCCCCATCCCCCTACCCTCTGGCAACCACTAATTTGTTCTCCATATTTAAGAATCTTTTGGAGGTTTGTTTGTTCATTTGTTTTGTTCAAGTGAAATCATATGGTATTTGTCTTTCTCTGACTTGTTTCATTTAGCATAACACCCTCTAGGTCCATCCACGTTGTCTCAAATGGCAAGATCTTATTTCTTTTTATGGCCGACTAATATTCTAGTATGTGTGAGTGTGAGTGAGTGTGTGTGTGTGTACCGCATCTTCATTATTCATTTACATATTGGTGGAAAACTAGGTTGCTTCCATACCCTAGCTATTGTAGATAATGCTGCAATAAACATAGGGGTGCATAGATCTTTTTAAATTGGTGTTTTTGTTTTCTTTGGGTCAAAATCCAGTGGAATTATTGGACCATAGAGTATTTCTACTTTTAATTTTTTGAGAAACCTCCATAGTGTTTTCCACACTGGCTTCACCTATCTATATTCCCACCAACCACGAATAAGAGCCCCCCCCACCCGGTTCCGCCCCCATTTCTTTTCTTAATACTAGCCATTCTTAATGGTGTGAAGTGCTACCTCCTTGTGGTTTTGATTTGCATTTCCCTGATGATTAGTGGTGTTGAGTATCTTTTCATGTGTCTGTTGGCCAACTGTATGTCTTCTTTGGAAAAATGTCTATTCAGGACCTCTGACCATTTTTTAATTATTTGGGTTTGTTTTTGTTTTTGCTTTTGTTTTGGGTTTTGGGTTTTTAGGGGGGTTTTGGGGGTTTTTTGNTATTCAGGACCTCTGACCATTTTTTAATTATTTGGGTTTGTTTTTGTTTTTGCTTTTGTTTTGGGTTTTGGGGTTTTGGGGTGTTTTTGTTTTTGTTTTGGTGTTAAGTTGTACAAGTTCTTTACATATTTGGATATTAATCCCTTATCAAATATATCACTTCCAAATATCTTCTCCAATTCAGTATGTTGCCTTTTCATTTTGTTGGTTTCCTTTACTGTACAAAAGCTTTTTATTTTGGTGTAGTCGCAATAGTTTAACTTTGCTTTTGTTTCCCTTGCCTGAGGAGATTTAGAAAAATATTGCTAAGGTTGATGTCCAAGGGATTATTGCCTGTTTTAGGAGGTTTATGGTTTCAGTTTTCATATTTAGGTCTTTAATCCATTTTGAATTTGTTTGTGTATGGTATATGAAAGTGATCATTTTATTTATTTTTTAGCTCTCCAGTTTTCCCAATAAAATTTATTGAAAAGACTGTCTTTTCTCCATTGTGTATTTTTGCCTCCTTTGTCATGGATTAATCGACTATACAGCTCAAGGTTTATTTCTGAGCTCTCTATTCTGTTCTATTGATCTATATGTCTGTTTTTTTTGTGTCAATAGCATAGTGTTTTGATTACTATAGCTTTGTAGTATATCATGAAATCTGGGATTATATCTTCAGCTTTGTTCTTTCTCAAGATTGCTTTGGCTATTCAGGATCTTTGTCATTCATGCAAATTTTAGGATTCTTCTAATTCTGTGAAAAAAGCCATTGGTATTTTGATAGGGGTTGCATTGAATTTGAAGATTGCTTTGGGTAGTATGGACATTTTAATGACATTCTTTCAATCCATGAGCAAAGCCTATCTTTCCATTTGTTTGTGTCATCTTCAATTTTTCTCATCAGTGTCTTATAGTTTTCAAAGTATAGTTCTTTCATCTCCTTGGTTAAATGTATTCCTAGGAATTTTATTCTCTTTAGTGCAATTGTAAATGGGATTGCTTCCCTAGTTTCCCTCTCTGCTACTTTGTTGTTAGTATATATAAATGTGGCAGATTTCTGTATATTGATTTTTGTATCTTGCAACTTTACTGAACTTACCAATTCTAATACTTTTTGGTGGACTCTTTAAGATTCTCTANCAGCTTTGTTCTTTCTCAAGATTGCTTTGGCTATTCAGGATCTTTGTCATTCATGCAAATTTTAGGATTCTTCTAATTCTGTGAAAAAAGCCATTGGTATTTTGATAGGGGTTGCATTGAATTTGAAGATTGCTTTGGGTAGTATGGACATTTTAATGACATTCTGTCAATCCATGAGCAAAGCCTATCTTTCCATTTGTTTGTGTCATCTTCAATTTTTCTCATCAGTGTCTTATAGTTTTCAAAGTATAGTTCTTTCATCTCCTTGGTTAAATGTATTCCTAGGAATTTTATTCTCTTTAGTGCAATTGTAAATGGGATTGCTTCCCTAGTTTCCCTCTCTGCTACTTTGTTGTTAGTATATATAAATGTGGCAGATTTCTGTATATTGATTTTGTATCTTGCAACTTTACTGAACTTACCAATTCTAATACTTTTTGGTGGAGTCTTTAAGATTCTCTGTATATGGTATCATGTCTTCTGAAAATAGGGAGAGTTTTACTTCTTCTTTATCAATTTGGATGTCTTTTCTTTTTCTTCTCTGATTGCCATGACTAAGACTTACAGTACTATTTTGACTAAAAGTGGTGAGAGTGGACATTCTTGTCTTGTTTTTGTTCTAAGAGGAAGAGTTTTCAGTTTTTCACCATTGAGTAGGATGATACCTATGATTTTTTTTTCCATATATGGCCTTTATTATGTTGAGGTATGCTTCCTATAAACCCTGTTGAGAGTTTATGATGAATGGATGTTGAAGTTTTTCAAATGCTTTTTTTGGTATGTATTGAGATGATCGTATAGTTTTTATCCTTCCTCTTGTTAATGTAGTGTATCACATTGATTTGTAAATATTGAACACACTTGCATCCCTGGAATAAATCCCATTTGATTGTGGTGAATGATGGTTTAAAATGTATTACTGAATTCAGTTTGCTAATATTTTATTTTANCTTTGGCTATTCAGGATCTTTGTCATTCATGCAAATTTTAGGATTCTTCTAATTCTGTGAAAAAAGCCATTGGTATTTTGATAGGGGTTGCATTGAATTTGAAGATTGCTTTGGGTAGTATGGACATTTTAATGACATTCTGTCAATCCATGAGCAAAGCCTATCTTTCCATTTGTTTGTGTCATCTTCAATTTTTCTCATCAGTGTCTTATAGTTTTCAAAGTATAGTTCTTTCATCTCCTTGGTTAAATGTATTCCTAGGAATTTTATTCTCTTTAGTGCAATTGTAAATGGGATTGCTTCCCTAGTTTCCCTCTCTGCTACTTTGTTGTTAGTATATATAAATGTGGCAGATTTCTGTATATTGATTTTGTATCTTGCAACTTTACTGAACTTACCAATTCTAATACTTTTTGGTGGAGTCTTTAAGATTCTCTGTATATGGTATCATGTCTTCTGAAAATAGGGAGAGTTTTACTTCTTCTTTATCAATTTGGATGTCTTTTCTTTTTCTTCTCTGATTGCCATGACTAAGACTTACAGTACTATTTTGACTAAAAGTGGTGAGAGTGGACATTCTTGTCTTGTTTTTGTTCTAAGAGGAAGAGTTTTCAGTTTTTCACCATTGAGTAGGATGATACCTATGATTTTTTTTTCCATATATGGCCTTTATTATGTTGAGGTATGCTTCCTATAAACCCTGTTGAGAGTTTATGATGAATGGATGTTGAAGTTTTTCAAATGCTTTTTTTGGTATGTATTGAGATGATCGTATAGTTTTTATCCTTCCTCTTGTTAATGTAGNTTGGTCTATAGTTTTCTTTCTTTCTTTCTTTTTTTGATAGTGTCTTTATCTGGTTTTGGTGTTAGGGTAACGACACCTTCATGGAATGATTTCAAAAGGCTTCTTTCTATTTTTTAGAACAGTTTGAGAAGAATAGGTATTACNTTGCATCCCTGGAATAAATCCCATTTGATTGTGGTGAATGATGGTTTAAAATGTATTACTGAATTCAGTTTGCTAATATTTTATTGAGGACTTTTGCATCAATGTTCATCAAAGATATTGGTCTATAGTTTTCTTTCTTTCTTTCTTTTTTTGATAGTGTCTTTATCTGGTTTTGGTGTTAGGGTAACGCCAACTTCATGGAATGATTTCAAAAGGCTTCTTTCTATTTTTTTAGAACAGTTTGAGAAGAATAGGTATTACCTTTACAAGTTTGGTACAATGCACCTGTGAACCTATCTAGTCCTGAACTTGTGTTTGTTGGAAGTTTTTTGATTGCTGATTCAATTTTAATACTAGTAGTCAGTCTGTTCAGAAGATCTATTTGTTCCTGATTCAGTTTTGGAAGATTTTAGGTTTTTAGGAATTATCCCTTTCTTCCGTTAATTTGTGGGCATGTAATTTTTCATATATTCTTTTATAATCCTTTGTNTGAGAAGAATAGGTATTACCTTTA
This sequence comes from Ailuropoda melanoleuca, assembly GCF_002007445.2. Taxonomy (NCBI): domain Eukaryota; kingdom Metazoa; phylum Chordata; class Mammalia; order Carnivora; family Ursidae; genus Ailuropoda; species Ailuropoda melanoleuca. Next base: position 66,406,634 of record NC_048219.1, on the reverse strand, counting down.
CAAGTTTGGTACAATGCACCTGTGAACCTATCTAGTCCTGAACTTGTGTTTGTTGGAAGTTTTTTGATTGCTGATTCAATTTTAATACTAGTAGTCAGTCTGTTCAGAAGATTTATTTGTTTCTGATTCAGTTTTGGAAGATTTTAGGTTTCTAGGAATTATCCCTTTCTTCCAGGTTAATTTGTGGGCATGTAATTTTTCATATATTCTTTTATAATCCTTTGTATTTCTTTTTTTTTTTTAAAGATTTTATTTATTTATTCGACAGAGATAGAGGCAGCCAGCGAGAGAGGGAACAGAAGGAGGGGGAGTGGGAGAGGAAGAAGCAGGCCCACAGCGGAAGAGCCTGATGTGGGGCTCGATCCCACAACGCTGGGATCACGCCCTGAGCCGAAGGCAGAGGCTTAACCGCTGTGCCACCCAGGCGCCCCAATCCTTTGTATTTCTGATGTTGACTATTATTCTCCTCCTTCATTTCTGACTTTATTAGAGTTTTTGAAATGAGTCTACCTAAAGGTTTAATTTAATTTAATTTTTTTTTTTTTAAGAACCAGCTCTTTGTTTCATTGAGGGTTTTTTTCCTACTTCTTTTCTCTATTTTATTTCTGCTCTAATCTTTATTATTCCCTTCCTTGTAACTTTGGGCTTTGTTCTCTTTGCAGCTCCTTTAAGCATAAGGCGGTTTGTTTGAGAATTTTCTTGTTTCTTCCAGGTAGGCCTGTATTCCTCTAAACTTCCCTCTTAAAACTGCTTTTGCTGTATCCCAAACATTTTGGATGGTTGAGTTTTCATTTTCATTTGTCCCCATGTGTTTTGTTTTGTTTTGTTTTCTTTCCTTTGACTTCTTGGTTGACCCATTTATTGTTTGGTAGCATGTTGTTTAGCTTCCATGTGTTTGTGTTATTTACAGATTTTTTTTTAATTGTAATTGATTTCTAGTTTCATACTGTTGTAGGTAGAAAAGATGCTTGATATGATTTCAGTCTTCTTAAATTTATTGAGATGTTTTGTGGCCTAACATAGGATCTGTCCTGAAGAATGTTCCATGTGTACTAAAAAATTTGTATTCTCTACTACTTGTTTTCAGTTTAATTATCATATGTTGTGGTGTGGACCTCCTTAGATACATCTGGTTTGGAGTTCTGTATGTTTTCTATACCTGGATGTCTGTTTCCTTTCCCAGATTAGGACGTTTTCAACTATTTCTTCAAATAAGTTTTCTGCCCTCTTCTCCTTCTGGGATCCCTAAAATGTGAATATGTTATGCTTGATGATGTTAGTGAGTTCCCTTTATTGCTCTCATATTTTATTCTTCTTGCTATTTAGCTTGGTTGCTTTCCATTACTGTCTTCCAGGTTACTAATCCATTCTTATGCATACTCTAATCTGCTGTTGATTCCCTCTAATGAATTTTTCATTTCACTTATTCAATTCTTCAGCTCTGACTGGTTCTTTATATTTTCTTTTTATTGAAGTTCTTCCTGTGTCCATCCATTCTTTTCTAAAGCCCAGTGAGTATCTTTCTGACCATTCATTAAAAATCTTTATCAGGCATATTGCTTATCCTTGTTTTATTTAGGTCTTTTTCTGTGATTTTTGTCTTGTTATATCATTTGCGACATGTTCCTGTCTCCTCTTTCTGCTGTTCTTTGTTTCTATGTACTAGGTTTGTCAGCTATGTCTCCTGGTCTTAAAAGTAGTGGCGTTATATAGGAGAGGTCCTGTGATATTCTGTAGCACAGCCATCCCTGGACACCAGAACTTGGTACTTCAGAGGTCTCCCCTGTGTGGTCTGCATGAACCCTATTGTTGTGGCTGAATCATAATTGCGTTCAGCCCAGCTGCCTACAATGACCCACTTCGTCTGCTGTCGGCACATTGTGCAGGATTTGGGGCATGTACTGTTGAGAGGTCCGTCTGAGGCTGCCGTGGGTTTGTTGGTGGACATGCTGGAAGTCAGCCTAGCTGTTTGCAAATAACCTCTCTGCCACAGTAGGGGGCATACCAAAGGGTAAGCCTTGCTCCCCTGAGTAGCCAGCTAAGCAGCCAGACTGCTGGAACTGCAGCACTCTGGTGTGTGTGGTTGTCTCCCTGTCCCTCCCCAGGGCAGGAGTCACATTGGAGTGCCAACAGTCTAAGTCAGTGTTCCTTGCAGGTTGTGGAGGGACAGGACAGCTTCAGAGGATGGCTGCCAAGGTGAGTGGGGTGGATGGGGCTGGTCTGCAGGGGAATGCCAAGGTGGCGCCTGCAGTAAACAGAGTATTAGCATTGGCTCCCACAAGGGTCCAGTTATGTTGGCTGGGGGAGGGGATGAGAAATGGCGTCTACCAACACTTTTGTTCCTGGAGAAATTTCCTAAAGATTCTGAACCTGCAGCACATATTCTAAGATCAGTCAGTAAATCTTCCCATATTCCCCAGGTACTTTTCAAAACTTCTGCTTCTCTGCTGTGTAACTCAGACCTTTATTTATGGTTCTTTAAGGGTGAGAACTTGGTTTCCTATCACCCTGGAATTAAGCTCCACTGGTTTCCAAAACCAGATGTTATATGGACTCATCTTCCTCAGTGTGGGTCCCCAGTGCCATTGGTGCCTGGTGTGGAGTCTGATCCTTTTATTTCTCCATGCTTGTGGTTAGTCTTGCCAGGGTACTGGTTCCTAACTACATCTCTGCCCCTCCTACCTTCTTCCTTGTGGCCTTTCCTCTCTAATTCACTGTGGAAGGTCTGTTCTGTCAGTGTTCACATCATTTTCAGAGTTAGTTGCATAGATATAGCTGTTATTTTGATGTGCCCATGAGACGACTTGAGCTCAGGATCCTACTCCACCCTGTTCTCCTTATCTCTAAATTAGATGATGTATATGAAAAATCCCAGACCATGGTGATGGGTAGTAAGGAGGGCACGTATTGCATGGTGCACTGGGTATTATACGCAACTAATGAATCATCGAACTTTACATCAAAAACCAGGGATGTACTGTATGGTGACTAACATAATATAATAAAAAAAAAAAATTAAAAAAAAATCCCAGACCAGCCATAATGTACCTTAGTTGGGTTTCTTCTTTAACACCATATTGTTTCTAGATCTCTCTTGGCCCTCTATAAGCCTCACGTTCTTCTTTTTCCTACCTATTTCCCTAACTTCACCTTCTTTCCTTTCTTTCTTTGGTCTTCAGTAATACAAATGAAAAAATGTCCATGATAATTAAACTAAGATTACAGCATAGAAAATGTAATGCAGGTAAAGTAGGTTAATGCAGTATTACCCAAAACATAATACTGATTTTTAGCTCCACGGGTTTTCATAAATTTGGAGAATGCCAAGTTCAACAGATTTCCTTATTTCAGGTTTATTTGGGTCTTTTAATATGCTAATAGGCATGGGGCAATAGTACACAGCATTTTAGGCTTATCTGACCATAAGGACTTTTTTTGAATGTGGAACATTTTGTGGACTAGAATTCTTTGGATCACCCTTAGGTAAACTCCTAGTTAAACGTCCTCCAAAGAAAAAAAGATTGCTGTTTGTAGAAGATCATGAAGGGCTGCAGGGGGCAGAAACCCCAGGAAGCACATTTACCAAACGCACAAGATGTATGTCAAAGATCATAAGCTCCCAAATTATTGTTAAATGTCTTTTAAGCTAACACGATATCATGTTTGTTTATGAAGAAGCAATCCCTATTCTAACTCTCTTTGTCTTGAGGGGAAAAGCTCACTCAATCAATTTCTTCCTATCCTCCCACACTTCTCCTTTCTCCTCCTCACCCCTAAAGACATGCTCTTTCCTCAATTTTTCTAATTTATCTATTTCCCTCTCTATCACCCTCCCACCCAAGTCAAGAAATTGTGATAATTCACAGAGCATATGGGTGTCTCCCCCCTCCCCCTCAGTGGAGAGATGAATAGGCTATAGCAGAAAAGGTTTTATTGATATTTCATAACTAAAACGTTTGAAAATCCAGGAATTAATTACCACTCGAATTTCTTTGGCTTTGAGTTTTTCCCCCTTTTCTAAAGCCTAAAAGCTTACTATGATCACACCTTAATCATTCTCAACAGCAAATAATCATGTACTTGAATTTTACTATGATCCTATGTCCCTGGAGTTGCAATTGGAATTTTTTTTTCTTTACATGAATAGCTGTATGTTCTGCCTCTTTGAGTCTCAAATACTGCTCAATAACTCGGTATTTGTCATTCATGTGATAAAGATTTATCAAGCGCTAGTGCATCCCAGGCTCTGTGCAAGGTACTAAGGATTCGACTGTTTGGCTTATGGTTATTGGTGATGGTGATGATGGTGATAGTGATGAGATGATTTCTTCAAAAAGTGAAGTGTCCAGTAGAGTGGAAGTGTCTACCATTTTAAACAGATGAGCATGGGGCCAGACAGAGAGTAATTATTACTATTGGTGATTGGCTTGTTAGACCCACCAGTTTTTATGGATCGGTGGTTCTAAATTCCAGTGGCACTATAGAGAATTTATACAATGCAGATGCCTGAATCCCACCACAAATCAACTGACTTGGAATGTCTGAAGATGGGTTCTTGGACATTGTTTACACCTACCCATGGACCTTTTATAAAGAAATGTGTAGCTAGTGCTGAGAGCCAATGTTATAGATAAGAGTAAGAAGAGTTTTCTGAGGATTGTGAAAATATCTATGTTAATAATAAGTAAATTGAGAGGAAGGCCAAAGGAGAAATTATTAACTATATAACTTAATTAAAGGAGCCCAAAAGTTGGGCATGTCATTGAATTACAACCAAGGGTCATGGCACCTACCTAAATACATAAACCAGATCCCTTGTCTCCCAAGCAACTTTATTCCTTACAGCATGCAGAGGAAGATTGCTACAGAAGGGATCACAAATTTCCAGGGAACTCACCCCATAGGACACATTCATCAGAGTTAAAGTTATAATATTGCATATAGTCTCAATACCCAGAGATAAATATTTACACAGGAGGTCTTATTAGCAGATAATTGTGAAACCAAATGATTTTTCTGCAGAGTTGCTCATGTAAGAGCAAATACAAATTAAAAATAAGAGGCTTAATTCGCCCGGTTGAAAATAAGAAATTTCTCTCTCCTCCCTTTCCTGAGTAGAAAACTTATTGTTAGTACTTTCTCATCTCTTTGAAATGTATATAATCCATTTGAAGACTACACAGGCCTTTGGTCAGCTGGTCTTTTGCCAGCCTCCTGATTTAGGAATGTCTTCCTGAAAAACCTGGGAGCCATCTCTTTGAAATATAAACACCAAGGGAGGTAGCACCCCTATTTTCATATTCTGTGTTAGAGTGGGAGCCTAAGTTCAGTGGGTTCCTTGCTCCAAGTGTAAAACTAACTTGTCATAAAGAAATGAGTTTATTTTTCTCCAGGTAAAGCCAATTAGCTAACATATTCACTCCTATTACCAGGTAGAGTTAAGATGAACTGCGTATAGTAAGTGTTGGAGCCCTTTACTTGATGATAGTTATTGTTTATCCTGAAACATCTATATACACACACACAGATGTGTGTGTGTGTGTGTGTGTGTGTGTATAATGGGTTATGTCTTCTTGGCTATGCAAGGGGATAAAACTTCTATTTTTGCAATCTTTTAATCAGATTGTTATATGCATTGTGGTTTAATGCTTATTTAATAATAAAATTAATTTCATTATTACCTTTAGGAAGTTTTCTGAGTTGGGAGAAGATTTTGTTTTAAATTATTTCCCTAACAGAACATGTTAGCTTACTAGAGTGTGACAAGTATTCTCAATCTCTTTTTTTTTTCTTTCTTTGGGGAGGGGGGGAATCAAACCATTTTATTGAGGGGTTTTGGAGAAAAGTCAAAGGGTAGGAGGACAATGAGATCTGATGTCCTTGGCTCTGCCAGGATCTCCCCAACTTCACAGTGGTTGAAAGCTTTTTTTTTTTTTCTCTTCTGATCTCAGGCTATCATCAGATACAAATAATTGAAAAGTATAATCTTTCATATTTTCTTCAATATTCATAGATCAGAGTGAATATTTGAAAATGTCTTGAGTTACAGTCTTGTCTTTAAGTCTAACCAAAGACCATAAGAATTTCCAAGAATCCAGGGCTCCTGGGTGGCGCAGTCGTTAAGCGTCTGCCTTTGGCTCAGGGTGTGATCCCTGTGCTCTGGGATCGAGCCCCACATCAGGCTTCTCTGCTAGGATCCTGCTTCTTCCTCTCCCACTCCCCCCTGCTTGTATTCCCTCTCTCACTGGCTGTCTTTCTCTGTCAAATAAATAAAATCTTAAAAAAAAAAAAAAAAAGAATTTCCAAGAATCCTCAAAAATTGCTGCTAGAAAAAAAATTCATTTTGGCAATTTAGAGGGCTCATAGCACTCTAAGCACTGTCAACCAAATGGTCAAAGAAATTAGGAATATAGAAAAAAAATCTCAGAATTTTTTCCTGCTTAGTGCCCACTTTTACTCAGGGTACTCTAAGACAGATGTTCACTGGCAACACTAAAAAGAATTTGGCTTCAGAGGAAATACTTTCCTTCTTCTAATGAATGCCATGAAGTAAGCTTTCATCTGTAGTCCATTTCATTTAGACAATTGAATGGGACTACGTTCAACAAGCGTAAAGTATTTGTTTCAGAAAAAACTTAACAAATATAGAGGTCTAGAGAGAATCCACTGCTGTTCATGATGATGATGATGATTTCGATGAGTCACAGCCCGTTATTTCTGTGGCAGCACAGCAACCATACCAGAAATGTACAATCTCCTCCCAAAAGGAAAGAGTACCCCCATTCTCAGCACCGTTTATACAGGTAAATTCAGGTCCCATGGATGGTTAATTAGAAAAAGGAGTAGGAAGACTGAGGGCTAGTGCAAGCAAAAATCTCACCAATGTTTAAAACAAGGAAATATTAACTAGAACAAGAGACATTTTTCAGGGCCCAGAACCTGATAGTTGTAGAACAGCAGTTAAGACCCAGGTTGGGATAATATTAAATGGTATTGGACAGTAACGGAAAGGAGTTGGGCACATTCACTTAGTACAGTACCCAGGATGTAGAAGGTGCTTAACAGATATTAATTGGGGGAATTAATAAAGGTGTCTTTCTTGTTTCCTTTTTAATTTTTTGGTATCATTTATATGGTGGGTGGTAGCCTTGTTTAAACTCATAAGACAAACGTTTTATGTTCATTTTGCCTTTAATTCAGTCTGTAGGGTGGCTCTTATCTGTCCCCCAACACAAGCATAGATTTGCGACTTTCACTGAATGCTCAAGTTCCCTTCCCCAAGTTTTTTTGCTTTATTTATGGTAAAAAAAATCATTTCATTATAGGTAAGATGTTCTTTGGAAATCGGATCCAATGATTATTTAAAAGACCACACATTATCATTCACCTAAAATCCACTGAAGTATACAAATTTTAGCTCCCAATATGTTGCCTCCTTCCAACAGCTTTCAAACTCAGTTAAAAAAAAAAGTTATGTATTTTCTTCTATAAAGTAATAGTTCATTTGTTTCAAGATTCAAAGAGCATAATTATTTAATTGAAAAGATAGGCATTAGAAGTGCTGCCTGGTCTATATTTAAAGTGAAAGAATAAAATTAAATCTTTGCAGATATTGATCATTAGAAACTGGTTCTTAAATTAAGAATATAGATCATGTCACCTTTTCCTAGATCTTATTCTGAGTCACTCCTACCATTAAATTAAAAAGAAAATAGAACCATCCACAGGAAAAAACTGACAACAGCCTTAACTGTTTCTCCAGCAAAATCATATCCTCCTTGATATGAAATATCCAATTGATAACAGCCAAAAAAATAAGCGTATGGGGGTCATGATATCTCATGAGATTAACTCAGTATCCTCTCAAATATGTGCTTCTGATAGTTGTAGTTTTACATGGCAAGAAAAATCTAAGACTAAACATGAATTGAAAAAGAAATCTGCTTAGAAAAATAGCAAGTTCAGGGCAGCAGACGAGTGGTCGAAGCAGGCAGCGTCCTTGCCCCGTGGTTCCTCAGAAGTGCTCTAGGACCAGGCCAACGAGGAAACTGTGGCCTGATTCGTACTGGCCTCTCAGTTCCTCACTAAGAACCCCAGGTAACTGCCAGCACTTCCAGGCTGGGTGGAGAAAGAGATGCTGGCAGGACTAGCTCAAAAGAGCTTGCTCTCCTCTCCGGAAGCCAGCAACCCCACAGTGCCTCCCTGGTAGGTTTAAGGAAGCATGACTCAGAGGGAGCATTTGTTGATTGATTAAATTTACAGGGACAACTGAGCTCAGCGTGCATTTACTAAATTAACAAGTTCAGAAATTAGGAAATGAGGCATTTAACTTGTGCCAGGATGAAAAACCTATGCATTTGACAAGTGGGTTTTTTTTTTTTTTAATTTGACTCACAGTAGTATGGATACACAAATGTTCTGGCAATGTTTACATGTTCAAAATCCATTTAACACCTATACCTCAAAAGTACTATGTACGATTTAGCTGTCAAAAAAAAGTTTTTCAAAAATCTAATCTTCGCTCTTCTGGATAACAGAAGACTGGGAGTGAGGGTGTATAGACTAGGTGTCAGTATTTCTGCTTAATTTTCATGGTAAACATTTCTTTACTGCTAAAATATTATTCAAAATCACATTAATAAAACCACTACCATCTATCAATTCACCCAACTAGATAATTATGCTATTGCAGTGTTTAAATCTTTTTAGCCATAAGCAATCATAGCATTATATTCTATACATAGCTATTCTAACATACACTGTCATTTTAAACACATTTCTACTGCCACTGATGCAAGTCCATCCCCCTACTCTTCATCCTTCAGTGTCCTATTACCTTAGGCAACCCAATAGAGGTGATATTATTTCAGGACATATCTGAAAATAACATCTTAAAAAAGTTTTTTTTATATATAACCAACCACCTGCATGGCAGGAAAATCACGGGAAGCAAATAACTATCCCTGCATGAGTCACCGTCACCAGCAATCTCACAAGGTAATGAAACCAATTCCACACTTTGCTGGGAGCCTGCAACTGGAAGGTAAAAACCAAAGGGTTTTGATCATTCTGAAAGTAAAGCCCAGAAGAATTCCTGAATTGAAACAAAGAAGAAAGGCAGAGTTCCTTGAGTTTGTTGTTCTCAGCTATTTAATTGTCCTCCTGATTCAATGTTCACCCAGGTGCATGAAACACTACCGGACTTCTGGAGACCAAACTGAGCTCAACTAAGGAAAATCATGACCAAAAAGAGAGAGGCTATGATTAAAGCTGCAGGAAGCTGCAACCCAGAAATTTGAATTTTGAACTCTGACAAACAAGTTCTTCCAAATGCACTAAAGAAGTCTCTCAATAACTCTTTTTTAAATGTTTGAGTGTAGTTGACATTCAAAGTTACATTAGTTTCAGGTATATAACATAGTAGATTCAACTTCTCTATACGTTATGCATTATACTGTGCTCACCACAAGTATAGCTCTCAGCTGTCACCATACAACACTATTACAACATCACTGACTGTCCCTATGCTGTATCTTTTATTCCCATGACTTATTCATTCCATAACTGCAAGACTATATTTCCCACTCCCTTGACTCATTTTGCCCTTCCCCCACCCCTCTTCCCTCTGACAACCACCAGTTCTCTATATTTATAGGTCCAGTTCTGCTTTTTGTTTATTCATTTGTTTTGTTTTGTTTTTAGGTTCTATATATGAGTAAAGTCATGTGCTATTTGTCTTTCTCTATCTGACTTATTTCACTTAGCATAATATCCTCTGGGTCTATCCATGTCATTTTAAGTGCCAAAAGCTCCTTTTTTATGGCTGCATAACACTGCAGTGTGTGTGTATCACATCTTCCTTATCCATTTGTCTTATCAGTGGACACAATTTACTTCCATTTCTTACCTATTATAAGTAATGCTGCAATTAACATAGGATGCATATATCTTTTTGAATTAGTGTTTTTGTTTTCTTTGGATAAATACTCCATAGCGGAGCTATTGAATCGTACAGTATTTTTAATTTTAATTTTTTGAGGAAACTCCATCCTGTTTTCCACGGTGGCTGTACCAATGACATTCTCACAGCACACAAGAGTCCCTTTTCTTTCTTTTTTTAAGATTTTGTAAATTTATTTTAAGCTCACAAGCAAGGGGAGGTGGAGAGGGAGAGGGAGAGAATCTCAAGCAGATTCTGCACTGAGCATGGAGCCCAACTTGAGGCTTGACCTCATGATCCTGAGATCATGACCTGAGCTGAAACCAAGAGTCTGACCCTCAGCTCACTGAGCCACCCAGCTACCCCAAGGGTTCCTTTTTCTCCACATCTTCACCAGCACTTCTTATTTCTTGTCTTTTTAATTTTAGCCATTCTAATAGGTGTGAGGTGACATCTCATTGTGGTTTTGATTTGCATACCCCTGATGAGTGATGTCAAGCATCTTGTCATGTATCTATTAGCCATCTGTAGGTCTTCTTTGGAAAAATGTCTACTCAGGTCTATTCTGCTCATTTTTAGATTAGATTGTGGGTATTTTCTTTNTGGGTTTTTTTTTTTTTTTTTTTTTTTTTTGCTGCTGAAGCAGTAATTATTTTATCTATGACTAAGTCAGGAAGAGTTTGGCTCAACTGCTAGGATCCTGGAAAATTTAAACCCCCGTCTTCATACACAGTAATCAGGCTATAACACCTTAGAATACCAAGCAGAACACTCAGTTCTGGTGAGATTATGAATGGGATAAGAAATCTTTCCCTAATGAGCTGGGTAGACCGTTGTACATCCAGAAATAAACCAGTAGCCTCATCAATGCTTACACATCCTGTGTTGCTAAAGCCAAATCCAATGAGAGAATTGGGAGAAAGAATTCTCTCAAAGTCTCTCTTCAAGTTTAAGCATTTTAGACAAGATTCAATAAAAAATTTTAATCTAATTTTTGTGCCAGCAAAGCCCATATAAATTAACACAAGCCCTGAAAAAATGAAAAGGCACTGTTTTTTAGTGGATCCATAAATCTAAGACTTTATCACATAAAGAACAATTTTAAGTGTTTACTTATTTTTTTTTTAATAATTAGTGTGAGAAGAGACAAGACAATTAAGCCCAAGGGTGAAAGAGCCTTATTCAAATCCCAAAGGCAAGAAGTATTTGGGAAAAGCATATTGCCTAAATAAAACTGGCTAAAATCTCTGTATCTAAACCCAACAAATGAATGCCTTATTTTCAGGGGTTTTAATTTGGATTTTGCATCCTATATATGCATTTTAAATTCTGGTGATTGTCATGGCAAGAGGGAGGTGCTTTGAAATCCATTATTTTTTCCATTGAAACACTTGGAGATAAATTTTCAGGATTGGCAGGGAGTTTGGCAGAAAGGCACAAAGGGGAACTTTGAGGTAGTATAATTTAGAAATCTCTCCTTACTAATGAATGTTTTGATCAATTTAATTCAGATTTATATAGATAGACTTGCCATCTGACCTCTAATAACAAAACAATAGTATATATCAATATAAATTATATTCTTCCCTGCACCATAAACCATAACATTTCATGCTTCCATGGAAAGCTACCTAAAGTGTGGCACAGAGAGCACATTACAGATCTAGAAATTCAGGTTCTAAAGTACATTTTGTCATCAGCATCTATGTCCTTGGAACTCCCAGTGTGGCCCGCAGAACAGCAGCAGCATTGACCTCACATGGAAGCTTGTGAGAAATGCAAAATTTCAGGTTCCACCCAGATCTACAGAACCCATCAGAATCTGCATTTTAACTGGATCCCCACGTATGCATGTGTACATCGAAGTGTGAGAGGTGTTCTATATAATTTCAGTACACTAATCCTTTTTGTATTACATTTTCCTTGTTAAAATGAAACAGAATGAGTAGTTACTAAGGTCTGTCCTCAATTTATGATTTACAGCAAATGCAAGCTAGAAAACTTCCTTTCTTGGGTATCCTTTTGCATTTCCTGTAGATCTTCCAAGCTCAACACCATCTACATATGGAGACAGAGTAAATGAACATTTGCTTCCTCTAAGTTTACTTCATAGAAACAAATCAAGCCAAATGTTTAGTTTTAGCTTACCCCAAAATAGAGCATGTTAAAGAATAAAGGGGAAAGGGAAAGAGAGGTACTAATGTATATTTAACCTTAAAACACTTTAAATTCATTAAACTATGTTACAGATGAGAAAACAGCCTCAAAATTCTTAAGTAACTTGTCCTGGGTACAAAGTCAAGTGTCACAATCAGGATTTGAGCTTAAGGATCTCTCATTCCAAACACCCTGAAAAGCGGAGTTGCTTAATAATACGCTGACAAATTCAGTAGTGTTAACAGCTTTTATTATTTCTAGTTTTGTAACTCCTATTGAAGTTTTATAAATTCCAAATAACAAAAATGACACCAAAATTACATATCTTTTCCACTTTGCCTTCCTCCAAATC
>NC_048219.1:66376334-66393850 GCF_002007445.2 Ailuropoda melanoleuca | reverse complement strand
TTTTTTTTTTTTTTTTTTTTTTTTGCTGCTGAAGCAGTAATTATTTTATCTATGACTAAGTCAGGAAGAGTTTGGCTCAACTGCTAGGATCCTGGAAAATTTAAACCCCCATCTTCATACACGGTAATCAGGCTATAACACCTTAGAATACCAAGCAGAACACTCAGTTCTGGTGAGATTATGAATGGGATAAGAAATCTTTCCCTAATGAGCTGGGTAGACCGTTGTACATCCAGAAATAAACCAGTAGCCTCATCAATGCTTACACATCCTGTGTTGCTAAAGCCAAATCCAATGAGAGAATTGGGAGAAAGAATTCTCTCAAAGTCTCTCTTCAAGTTTAAGCATTTTAGACAAGATTCAATAAAAAATTTTAATCTAATTTTTGTGCCAGCAAAGCCCATATAAATTAACACAAGCCCTGAAAAAATGAAAAGGCACTGTTTTTTAGTGGATCCATAAATCTAAGACTTTATCACATAAAGAACAATTTTAAGTGTTTACTTATTTTTTTTTTAATAATTAGTGTGAGAAGAGACAAGACAATTAAGCCCAAGGGTGAAAGAGCCTTATTCAAATCCCAAAGGCAAGAAGTATTTGGGAAAAGCATATTGCCTAAATAAAACTGGCTAAAATCTCTGTATCTAAACCCAACAAATGAATGCCTTATTTTCAGGGGTTTTAATTTGGATTTTGCATCCTATATATGCATTTTAAATTCTGGTGATTGTCATGGCAAGAGGGAGGTGCTTTGAAATCCATTATTTTTTCCATTGAAACACTTGGAGATAAATTTTCAGGATTGGCAGGGAGTTTGGCAGAAAGGCACAAAGGGGAACTTTGAGGTAGTATAATTTAGAAATCGCTCCTTACTAATGAATGTTTTGATCAATTTAATTCAGATTTATATAGATAGACTTGCCATCTGACCTCTAATAACAAAACAATAGTATATATCAATATAAATTATATTCTTCCCTGCACCATAAACCATAACATTTCATGCTTCCATGGAAAGCTACCTAAAGTGTGGCACAGAGAGCACATTACAGATCTAGAAATTCAGGTTCTAAAGTACATTTTGTCATCAGCATCTATGTCCTTGGAACTCCCAGTGTGGCCCGCAGAACAGCAGCAGCATTGACCTCACATGGAAGCTTGTGAGAAATGCAAAATTTCAGGTTCCACCCAGATCTACAGAACCCATCAGAATCTGCATTTTAACTGGATCCCCACGTATGCATGTGTACATCGAAGTGTGAGAGGTGTTCTATATAATTTCAGTACACTAATCCTTTTTGTATTACATTTTCCTTGTTAAAATGAAACAGACTGAGTAGTTACTAAGGTCTGTCCTCAATTTATGATTTACAGCAAATGCAAGCTAGAAAACTTCCTTTCTTGGGTATCCTTTTGCATTTCCTGTAGATCTTCCAAGCTCAACACCATCTACATATGGAGACAGAGTAAATGAACATTTGCTTCCTCTAAGTTTACTTCATAGAAACAAATCAAGCCAAATGTTTAGTTTTAGCTTACCCCAAAATAGAGCATGTTAAAGAATAAAGGGGAAAGGGAAAGAGAGGTACTAATGTATATTTAACCTTAAAACACTTTAAATTCATTAAACTATGTTACAGATGAGAAAACAGCCTCAAAATTCTTAAGTAACTTGTCCTGGGTACAAAGTCAAGTGTCACAATCAGGATTTGAGCTTAAGGATCTCTCATTCCAAACACCCTGAAAAGCGGAGTTGCTTAATAATACGCTGACAAATTCAGTAGTGTTAACAGCTTTTATTATTTCTAGTTTTGTAACTCCTATTGAAGTTTTATAAATTCCAAATAACAAAAATGACACCAAAATTACATATCTTTTCCACTTTGCCTTCCTCCAAATCATACTCTCTAATATATAATAATTTATATATCTAAAAATCTAGATTTTGCACATATTTTTTTTATTGAGATATAGTTGACATACAGGTTACATTAGTTTCAATTGTACAACATAGTAATTCAACTTTTCTACATGTTTTGCTATACTCATCAAAAGTGTAGTACCATCTGTCACCATACAATACTATTACAATATCGACTATATTCCCTACGCTGTACATTTCATTCCTGTGACTTATTCCTCAAATGGAAATCTGTACCTTCCACTCACATTTACTTATTTTGCCCTCTCCCCCACCACACACACAAAACTACCTCCCCTCTGGCAACCACCAGTTCTCTGTATTTAAGAGTCTGGTTGTTTGTTTGTTTGTATTCTTTTTTAGATTCCACATATAAGTGAAATCATATGCTATTTTTCTGTCTGAGTTATTTCACTTAGCATAAAACCCTGTAGGACCATCCATGTTGTCCAAATGGCAAGATCCCATTCTTTATTATGGCTGAGTAATATTCTATTATGTATAGTATATATCACCCTTTCTTTAATCATTCACCTATCAAATGGACACAGATTACTTTCATATCTTGGCTATTGTAAATAATGTTTATAGGGGTGCATATAGCCTTTTGAATTAGTATTTTCATTTTCTCTGGGTAAATATCCAGTAGTGAAATTACTGGATCTGTTTTTAATTTTTTGAGGAACCTCCATACTGTTTCCCAGAGTGGAGGCTCCAATTTATATTCCTACCAACAGTGTTTGAAGGTTCCTTTTTCTCCTCATCTTTGTCAAACGTTTGTTATTTCTTGTCTTTTGATTTTAGCCATCCTGAGAGGTGTAAGTTGATATCTCATTGTACTTTTGTTTGCATTTCCCTAATGATTAGTGATGTTGAGCGTTTCACCATGTGTTGGTTATCTATCTGTATCTCTTCTTTGGAAAAATGTTCAGGTCCCCTGCTCATTTTTAAAATTGGATTGTTTGGGGTTTTTTTTGCAGTTGAGTTGTATAAGATCTTTATATGTTTTGGCTATGAATCCCTTAGCAGATATGCCATTTGCAAATATCTTCTCATACTCAATAGATGGCCGTTTTGTTTTGTTAATGATTTCCTTTGCTGTGCAAAAGCACTTTATTTTGGTGTAGACCTAGTAGTTTACTTTTGCTTTTCTTTCCCTTGTCTGAGGAGACTCCATAAATCTGTTGCCAAGGCCAATTTCAAAGACATTTTTGCCTACATTTTCTTCTAGGAGTTTTATGGTTTTTGACCTCACATTCAGGTGTTTATTCCATTTCGAGTTTGTGTGTGTGTGGTGGAAGAAAGTGGTCCAATTTCATTGTTCTGCATGTAAGCTATCCAGTTTTTCCAACAAAACTTTTTAAAAAGACTGTTTTCCCCATTATATATTTTTGCTTCCTTTGTTATAGATGAACTAACCTTATAGGTGTAGGTTTATTTCTGGGCTCCCTATTATGTTCCATTGATCTATGTGTCTATTTTTGTGCCAGTACCATACCGTTTTGATTCTATAGATTTGTAGAATATCTTGAAATCTGGGGTAGTAATACCTCCAGTTTTGTTCTTCTTTTTCAGAGTCATTTGAGGTTCCATACAAATTTTAGAATTGTTCTATTTCTGTGAAAAATGCTGTTGGTATTTTGATAAGGATTTCATTATATCTGTAATTGCTTTGGGCAGCATAGATATTTTAATGATATTTTTTCTCCTAATCCGTAAGCACAGAATATCTTTCCATTTGTTTGTGTCATCTTCAACTTCTTTCATCAATGTTTTATAGTTTTCAGAATACAGGTCTTTTACTTCCTTGGTTAAGTTTATTCTTAGGTTTTTTATTTTTTGTGCAATTGTAAATCAGGCTCTTTCTTAATTTCTCTTCTGATTCATTGTTAGTGTACAGAAAAGCAATGGATTTCGGTATATTGATTTTGTGTCCTGTGACCTTATTGAATTTATTTTTCAGTTCAAGTAGATTTTTGGTGGAGTCTTTAGGGTTTTCTAGATAGAGTATCATGTCATCTGAATATAGTGAAAGTTTTACTTCTTGCTTACCAATTTTGATGCTTTTTAAAAATGTTATTGTTTTTAAATTTTAATTCCAGTATAGTTAACATAGTGTTAATTAGTTTCAGGTGTACAACTTAGCACAATCCAACAATTCTATACATTGCTCAGTATGGATAAGTATACTCTTTAATCTCCATCACCTATTTCACCCTTCCTTTTATTTCTTTTTCTCATTACTGTGCCTAGGACTTCTAGTACTATGTTGTGTAACAGTGGTGAGAGTAGACATCCTTGTCCTGTTCCTGATTAGGAAAAAACCTTTTAGTTTTTCACCATTTAGTATTATGTTAGCTGTGGAGTTTTCATATATGGCCTTTATAAGTTGAGGTATATTCCCTCTAAACCTACTTTGTTGAGAGTTTTTTTTTTTTTTAATCATGAATGGGTGTTGTACTTTGTCAGATGCTTTTTCTGCAACTATTGAAATGATCCTATGGTTTTTATCCTTTCTGTTGTTGATGTGATGTATCACATTGATTAATTTGTAAATATTGAACCACCACCACCCTTGCATCCTAGGAATAAATCCCAGTTGACTGTGGTGAATGATTTTTTTAAATGTACTGTTGGCTATAGTTTGCTCACATTTTGTTGAGGATTTTTGCATGTTGTTCATCAGTGATACTGGCTTATAGGTTTTTTTGTTGTTGTTTTTTGGGTTTTGTTTTTTGTTTTTGGGGGGATTATTTTTGCTTTTTATAGTGTCTTTATCTGGTTTTTGGTATCAGGGTAATGCTGGCCTCATAGAATGAATTTGGAAACTTTCCTTCCTCTTCTGTTTTTTGGAATAGTTTGAGAAGAATAGGTACTAGGTGTTCTTTAAATGTTTTGGTAAAATATACCTGTGAAGATGACTGGTCCTGGACTTTGTTTGTTGGGAGTTTTTGTTATTGATTCAATTTCATTGCTGGTAATCAGTCTGTTCAAATTTTTTAGTTCTTATTCAGTTTTGAGAGGTTATGTTTCTAATAATATATCCATTTTTCTGGGTTGCTCAACTTTTTGGCATATGCTTTTCCATAAAATTTTTCTTTTCTTTTTCTTTCATCATGGTAAGTGTACTCTTTAATTCCCATCACCATTTCACCCATCCTTCCCACCCATTTCCTCTCTGGTAACCATTAGTTTAGTTTGTTCTCTAAGGTTGTCTGTTTCTTGGTTTGTCACACTCTTTCTTTGCTCATTTGTTTTGTTTCTTAAATTCCACATGAGTGAAATTATATGGTATTTGTTTTTCTCTAACTTATTTCAATTAGCATTATACCTTTCTAGGTCCATCCACATTGTTGCAAATGGCAAGATTTCATTCTTCTTTACGGTTGAATAGTATTCCATTATATATTATATATTACACACACACACACAGCCCCCACATCTTCTTTATCCATTCATCTATTAATGGACACTTAGGCTGCTTCCATAGTTTGGCTGGTGTAAATAATGCTGCTATAAATATAGATGTGCATGTATCCCTTTGAATTAGTGTTTTTGTATTCCTTGGGTAAATACCCAGTAGTGTGATTACTGGATCATGAGATAGTGCTATTTTTAATTCTTTGAGGAAACTCCAATACTGTTTTCCACAGTGGCTGTACCCATTTGCATTCCCACCAACAGTGCAAGAGCGTTCCTTTTTCTCCATATCCTCACCAACATTTGTTCCTTGTGTTTTTTATTTTAGCCATTCTGACAGGTATGAGGTTGTATCTCATTGTGGTTTTGATTTGCATTTCCCTGATGATGACTGACATTGATTATCTTTTCATGTGTCTGTTGGCCATTTGTATGTCTCCTTTAGAGAAATGTCTGTTCATGTCTGCATGTATTTTCTTATAGTCCTTTGTATTTCTGTGGTATTAGTTGTTGCTCCTTTTTCATTTCTGATTTTGTTTGAATCTTTCTCTCTCTCTCTTTTTTATTGCATCTGGCTAAGGCTTATCAATTTTGTTGATCTTTTCAAAGAAGTAGCTCCTGGTTTCATTGATCCGTTCTAACAATTTTTAGTTTCTGTTTTGTTTATTTCTGCTCTAACCTTCATTGTTTCCCTCCTTCTACTGGTTTCAGGTTCTGTTTGTTTTGTCTTATCTCCCTTAGGTGTAAGTTTAGGTTGCTTGAGATTTTTCTTGCTTCTTTAGGTAGGTCTGTATTACTGTAAACTTCTCTCTTAGAACAGTTTTTGCTGTATCCCAAAGATTTTGGACCATTGGATTTTCATTTTGGTTTGTCTCCAAGTGTTATTTGCTTCCTCTTTGATTTCTTGGTTGACCCATTCATTGTTTAGTAGCATGTTATGTAACCTCCATTTACTTATGTTTTCTCCAGGATTTTTCCTTGTGGTTGAATTTAAGTTTCATAGTATTGTGGTCAAAAAAGATGCATGGTATGACTTCAATCTTTTTTAATTTGTTGAGTTTTGGTTTTTTGTTTAGATGATATACCCATTGATGTAAGTGGGGTGTTAAAGTCCCCTACTATTATTATTGTACAATGGATTACTTCCATTATTTCTGTTAATACATGTTTTATGTATTTGGTTACTCCCATGTTGGGGGCATAAATTTTACCGTTGTTTTATCTTCTTGTTTGATTGTTCCTATTATGATTAGTTTCCTTCTTTGTTTCTTGTCACAGTCATTGTTTTAAAGCCCATTTTCTCCCATATAAGTATTGTTACCCTGGCTTTCTTTTCATTTCCCTTTGCATGATATGTGTTTTTCCATCCCTCTACTTTCAATTTGCATGTGTCTTAAGTCCTGAAAGGAATCTCTTATAGGCAGCATATAGATGATTCTTGCTTTTTTATGCATTCTGCCACCCTATGTCTTCTGATTGGAGCACTAGACAATTTACATTCAAAGTGATTATTGAGAGGTATGTACTTTCTGCCATTTTATTACTTGTTTTATGGTTGTTTTTGTAGTTCTTCTATGTTCTTTTCTTCTCTTTCTCTCTTCTCTTGTGGTTTGCTGGCTTTATTGATATACTTGTATTTTTTTTTTTTTAGTTTTTGCATACCTCTTTCTGGTTTTTTGATTTGTGTTTACCATCAGGTTTCTGTATAACGATGTATAGCATTGTGTTCATATAACAATCTGTACTAAGTTGATGGTCGCTTAAGTTTGAACTCCTTCTAAAAGCACTAAATTTTACTTCTCTCTCTACCACATTTTAGATACAGGGTGTCATACTTTACATCCTTTTATTTTGTGAATCCCTGGACTGATTTTTATAGATATACTTAATTTTACACCGCTTTTATGCTTCCTACTTTCCTTACTCCTACTTTTGCTCTTTCCACTCAAAGAATCACCTTTAACATTTCTTGTAAGGGGGTTTAGTGGTGATGAATCCCTTTATATTTCTTTTTCTCATGAGAAACTCATTCTCTCCTATTCTGAATGATAGCTTACTATATAGAATATTCTTGGTTGCAGGTTTTTTTCTTTCAGCAGTTTGAATGTATCGTGCCACTCCTTGGTGGCCTGAAAGTGTCTGCTGAAAAATTGGCCCATAGCCTTATTGGGGTTTCCCTTTTATGTAGCTGTTTATTCTTGTTGCTTTTACAATTCTCTTTATCACTACTTTTTGCCACTTTAATTATTATGTGTCTTGTTGTGGACCAATGTGGGTTGATTTTGTTAGGGTTCTCTGTGCATCTTGGATCTGGATTTCTGTTTCCTTCCCCAGATTTATTACTTCTTCAAATAAATTTCCTTCCCCAGATTTATTACTTCTTCAAATAAATTTCCTGCCTCCTTTTCTCTCTCTTCTTCTTTGAGGATCCCTATAATATAAATGTCATTATGCTTGATGCTGTTGTTGAGTTCCCTTAATCTATTCTCATTTTCTCTTCATTTTTTTTCCTTCTCCTGTTCAACTTTATTGCTTTCATCACTCTGTCCTCCAGGTTGCTGGTCTTGTTCTCCTGCTTCCTCTACTATTTATTGCTTTTAATAGATTTTTAATGTCAATCATTGAGGTCTTCATCTCTGGTTTTGTTGTTGCTATTGTTGTTTTTATGTTTCCTATCTCTGTTGAGATCCTCCACTCTTCTCAAGTTGAGTATCTTTAAGTTCTCTATCAGGCATGTTAACTTATCTGCATTTTGTTTAACTCTCTTGTTATGATTTTGTCCTGTTCTTTCATGTGGGACATACTCTTCTGTACCATTTTCTCTAACTCTGTGTCTGTTTCTGTGTGTTAGGAAAACCAGTCACCTCTCTTGTTCTGGCAAGTAGTGACCTTATGAACAAGATTTCCTGTGGTGCCCTTTCCCCATTCACCAGAACCTGACATGTCAGGAGTGTTTCCTGTGTATGTTGTGTGTGTCCTACTGTTGCTGAGCTGCATTTGCCTTTAGTCAGCTGCTCTCTTTGCCTGCTGCCTTAGGCTGAGTTTGCCAGAGTTGTGGTAGCACCAAACTGGGGAGTTCTCTCCATATGTTGTCCCCTGGGAGGCTTTCGTTGTTGGGCAGGGTCTGCAGTCAGAATGGATTTCTCTACCCAGCACCCTCTGGGCCCAAAGTCAAACTGGTATTGTGTATTGTGGTTATCTATCTTTTTCTTTTCTCTTTTCTCTTTTCTTTTCTTTTCTTTTCTTTCTTTCTTTTCTTTTCTTTCTTTCTTTCTTGTATTTATTTGACAGTGTGAGAGAGAGAGAAAGAGAGAGAAAAAACACAAACAGGCAGAGCAGGAGGCAGAAGGAGAGGGAGAAACAGACTCCCCACTGAGCAGAGAGCCCGATGTGGGGCTCGATCCCAGGACCCTGGGATCATGACCCCAGCAGAAGGCAGGTGCTCAACAGACCGAGCCCCCCAGTCTTTCTAAGTTGGGAGTCACTTTGGAGTGGTGCTGGCTTCTTTGGCTTCTTTGGGGCTGCTTGCATGGTGCCACATTTGGTGCCACTTTGGATGGACTCCTGCTGGGGGCAGATTGGAGGGGGTGAGGCCACAGAAGAATGCAGAGGTGGGCACACTGTTATCAAGCGAGGTGGAGAGTCTTCACAGAGTGTTGGTTCCTGTATGTGTCCTTCAGGCTCAGGAGTTGAGGTGCAGGGGAGGAGCATCCTCCAGCTCTTTTGTTCTTAGAGAAGTCTCCTATTGATCCTTGTCCCTCTAGCACATGTTCTGAGACTAGTAAATACATCTCCTTCCCATATACCCAGGCATTTTTCAAACTCCTGCTTCTACGCTTTATCTCAGTGGGGCTGTTTGTTATGCTGTCTCTTTAAGAGCGGGGACTCAGTTTCCTCTCCTGCTTTGGGTCTCCCAGAGCCAAAGCCACTTATTAAAGTTCCAGGTGTTAGCCCCACTAATTATAAAAACTCAGGATGTTAGGCCCTCTAGTTTTCAAAGCCACATGTTATGGGGATTTGTCTTCCAAGTGTGGGTACCCTGTGCCTGGGCACTCAGTGTGGGGTCTGCTCCTCTCCTTTCTCTGTGCTTGTGGCATCCCTCCCCCGCTCCCCCCCCCATGGACAGTCTTTCATGGGTGTCTTTCAGGTCATCTTGATTTCTGCCCTTCCTGCCTTTTTCAATATGGCCCCTTTCCAGTTATCTGTGGAGAGTTCTCCTAAACTTTGGATAATTTGTTATTTGCCCTGATGTGGGTGTTACTAGGTGATCCATGGGACAAGGTAAGCTTAGGATCCTCCTGTTCCACCATCTTCATAACTCTAGTTTCATGTGTTTTCTATCTCTTTGTTAAAGTTCTCATTGAGTTCATTCCGCTTTCTCAAAGGTTTGGTGAGCATCTTTATGACTATTACCTCAAAATTAATCCGGTATATTACTTATCTTTGAATCATTATAGTCTTTTTCTGAGGTTTTGTCCTATTCCTTTACCTGGAACATATTTCTCTGTTCTCTCATTGTACTTGACTTTTTGTGCTTGTTTTCCAAATTACCTGCTGTTTTTTGTCTTGAAGGTGTGGCCTTGTATAAGTGATGATTCCTCTCATTCACCCTTGCCCTAGTTCTTGGTTATGTCTTAAACTTTTGCGGTGGTCTAAATTGCCTGATTTATTATTGATACGCCCCCATTTTTGAGTGTGTGCATGACCTGTCCATGATCCAAAAAGGAGGAGTCTCATTTAGCACTTAGTTTCAGGCTGATGGAAATCAGACCCTCAGGCAACAGCTTCTTAAGTATGCAAATACATTCAGTCCTGTGGGGCCATAATCATGAATGCTACTGACCTCCTGATTGGGAGATCTGGAGGTGTTCTCCGGGCAACAGTTGTGACAATTGGGGTTCTAGAGTATTATAAAGCTCTTTTCTGGAAGGTCTCATTAAGGTGTAGCAAAGCCAATTGACTGCACAAGCACAGCGTCCTTCTGCTTACATTTCCTGTCTGTGCAGTGTCCTAGGGGTGGTATCCTCCCAGGAAATGTCTTTCCGATTGTTATAGTCTCTTGGAGCTCATGTCCACCAGGCCTGGGAAAACAAAGGGGTTCCCTTGTGTGGTTTGCCTGAATCCACTGGTTTTATAAGCAGTAGGAAAATGCCTGGACTGTGTGCACCTGTAGGCTTCATCAGTCCTGCAGGAGAGTGCCCTGTATGCACTGAATGCAGGCCCTGGGATGGGGGTGGAAAAATGCTGTGATGAGTCATGCACCCAATTCTCTAGCCTCAGCGAGGCAGCAAGAAGGTGTTGTACACAAGCCTGTCTGTTTGTACTAAAGGGTAGGTGGAGAACACACAAATGACCTCTGCCAGCATCTCCATGGGGGTGTAGATGAGGGCGTTTATCTGGGATAATCATGATTTTTATCCTTCATTTTGCTAATGTGATATATTGCATTGCTTGATTTGCCCATATTGAACTGTCCTTGTGTCCTCAGAATAAATCCCACTTGATTGTAGTGCACAATCCTTCTAATGTGGTTTGATAATATTTTTTGAGGGTTTTGCATTTGTGTTCATCAGTGATACTGGTCTATAGTTTTCCTTTTATAGTATCTTTGTCTGCTATTAATATCAGGGTAATGCTGACCTCACAGAATGAACTTGGAAGCTTTTCTTCCATTTTTTGGGGAATACTGTGAGGAGAAGAGGTATTAACTCTTCATTATTTTTTTAAAGTTTTTATTTTAAGTCCAGTTAACATACAGTGTCATATTAGTTTCAGGTATACAATATAGTAATTCAACACTTCCATATGTCACCCAGTGCTCATCACAAGTGCACTCCTTAATCCCCATTACCATTCCCCTATGTTACCCATCAGTTTGTTCTCTATAAGAGTCTGTTCCTTGATTTTTCTCTCTCTCTCTTATTTTTTTCCACTTATTTGTTTAGTTTCTTAAATTCCACATATGAGTGAAATTGTATGGTATTTGTCTTTCCATAACTGACTTATTTTGCTTAGCAGTATACTCTCTAGCTCTATCCATGTCATTGTAAATGGCAAAAATATCATTCTTATTTATGTCTGAATAATATTCATATATATGTACATATATACGTGTGTGTGTGTTTGTATATAAGATGACCATATCTTCTCTATCCATTCATCTATTGATGGACACTTGGGCTAATTCCATAGTTTGGTTATTGTAAATAATGCTGCTATATGCATAGGGGCGCATGTATTCCTTTGAATTAGTGTTGCTGTATTCTTTGGATAAATACCTGGTAGTGTGATTACTGGATCATAAGGTAGTTCTACTTTTAACTTTCTGGGGAACCTCCATTCTTTTTTCCACAGTGGCTGCACCAGTTTACATTCCTATGAACACCGCACAAGTGTTTCTTTTTCTTCACATTCTTACCAACACCTGAGCTCCTCTCTAAATATTAGGTAGGTAGGATTCACCTGTGTCCTAGACTTTTGTTTGTTGAGAGATTTTGATTACCAATTCAGTTTTGTTATTAAAATCCAGTGTGTTCAGATTTCTATTTCTTCCTGATTCAGGTTTGGAAGAGTGTATGTTTTTAGGAATCTATTCCTTCTCAATTGTCCAATTCATTGGTATATAATTTTTCTTTTCTTTTTAAAGTAATCTCTATGCCAAATATGGGGCTTGATCTCATAACCCCAAAATCAAGTGTCACATGCTCTACTGAGCCAGCCAGGAGCTCTGGCATACAATTTTCCATACTACTATCTTATTATCCTTTATATTTCTGTGGTGTTGATTGTTACTTTTCTTCTTTAATTTCTGATTTAATTTGAGTCTTCTCTTTTCCTTGATGAGTCTAACTAAAGGTTTATCAACTTTGTTTATCTTTTCAAAGAACCAGTGCTTGGTTTCATTGATCTCATCTATTATTTAGGTCTCTATTTCATTTATTTCTGCTCAAATTTTATTATTTCCTTCCTTCTACTAACTTTGGATTTTGTCATTCTTCTTCTAGTTCCTTTAAGTGTAAGGTTTGGTTGCTTATTTGAGATTATTCTTGTTTCTTGAGGTAGGCCTGTATGGCTGTAAACTTCTCTCTTAGAACTGCTTTAGTTGTATCCCAAAGGTGTTGGACTGTTGTGTTTTCATTTTCATTTGTCTCCATGTGTTTTTTTTTTCTTCATTGACCCATTGGTTGTTTAGTAGTATGTTGTTTAGTCTCCACATGTTTGTGATTCTCCAGTATTTTTCTTGAAACTGATTTTTAGTTTTATACCCTTGTGCTCAGAAAAGATGCTTGATATGATTTCAATTTTCTTAAATTTGTGAGACTTGTTTTATGGACTAACATTTGATCTATTCTGGAGAATGTTCTATGTACATTTGTATTCTGTTTGGGGATGAAATGTTACATACATATTCCATCCCCAAATAGAAGTGTGTGTGTGTGTGTGTGTGTGTGTGTGTGTGTAAAGTCTGTTAAGTCCCTCTGGTCTGATGTGTCATTCAAANCCAGTATTTTTCTTGAAACTGATTTTTAGTTTTATACCCTTGTGCTCAGAAAAGATGCTTGATATGATTTCAATTTTCTTAAATTTGTGAGACTTGTTTTATGGACTAACATTTGATCTATTCTGGAGAATGTTCTATGTACATTTGTATTCTGTTTGGGGATGAAATGTTACATACATATTCCATCCCCAAATAGAAGTGTGTGTGTGTGTGTGTGTGTGTGTGTGTGTGTAAAGTCTGTTAAGTCCCTCTGGTCTGATGTGTCATTCAAAGACACTGTTTCCTTATTGATTACCTGGATGATCTATCCACTGATGTAAGTGGAGTGTTAAGGTCCCCTACTTTTATGTATTACTGCATATTTCTCCCTTTATGTCTTTAATATTTGCTTTACGTTGGGTGCATAGATATTTACAATTGTTATTTTCTATTGTTGGATTTATCACTTTATCACTATGTCATGCCCTTCTTTGTCTCTGGTTACAATCTTTGTTTTAAAGTCTATTTTGGGGGCGCCTGGGTGGCACGGCGGTTAAGCATCTGCCTTCGGCTCAGGGCGTGATCCCGGCGTTATGGGATCGAGCCCCACATCAGGCTCCTCCGCTATGAGCCTGCTTCTTCCTCTCCCACTCCCCCTGCTGTGTTCCCTCTCTCGCTGGCTGTCTCTATCTCTGTCAAAATAAATAAATAAAATCTTTTTTTTTTTTTTGAAGTCTATTTTGTCAGGTAAAAGTATTGCTATCCAGGGTTTTTTTAACTACCATTTGCACGGAATATCTTTTTCCATCCCTTTACTTTCAGTTTGTAGGTATCTTTAAACCTGAAGTGAGTCTTCTAAAGGCAGAATATAGATGGGTCTAATTTTTTTTTAATCTAGTCACTCTGTTTTTTGATTGGAGAATTTAGACCATTTATATTTAAAGTAATAATAGGTACAGACTTATTGCCATTTTGTTAATTGTTTTCTGATTGTTTTTGTAGGTCTTCTCTGTTCCTTCTCTTGTTCTCTTTCCTCGTGATTGATGACTTTTTTTTAGTGTCGTGCTTGGCTTTATTTTATAGTGTATCTATTATAGGTTTTTGTTTTGTGGCTACCATGAGGTTCATATATAACATCCTAAGTATGAGCAGTTATATTAAGTTGATGGTCTCTTAAGTGACATCATTCTAAAAGAACTTCATTTTTACAGCCCCCTCCATGTTTTGTGTATGTTGTCATATTTTGGATCTTTTTATTTTGTGAGTCCTCTTAACTAATGCATTAGATATCATTGAATTTACTATTTTTGTCTTTTAACCTTCACACTAGCTTTATAGGTGATTGTTCTACTACTTTTACCATATGTTTTCTTTTACTTTTGAATTTTTTTCCCTTCCTAATATTCTTCTAATTATGACCTTTTATTTTCCATTATAAGACATTTCTTTAACATTTCTTTATTTTTTTTAAAGATTTTATTTATTTATTTGACACAGAGACAGCACGTGCACAAGCTGGGGGAGCAGCAGGGAGAGGGAGAAGCAGGCTCCCCGCTGAGCAGAGAGCCCAAAGTGGGGCTCAATCCCAAGGCCCTGGGATCATGACCTAAACCAAACACAGACATTTAACCAACTGAGCCACCCAGGCACCCCTCTTTAACGTTTCTTATTATGCCAGTTTAGTGCTACTGAATTCCTTTAACTTTTTTTTTTTTTTTTTGAGGGAGGTCTAGGAAACTTTTATCCTTCAATTCTGAATGACAGCTTTTCAGGTGGAGCATTCTTCGTTGTAGGCTTTTTCATTTCAGCACCTTAATACATCACGCCACTCTCTGAAAAATCAGCTGGTAGCCTTACATGGTTTCTCTTGTAGGTAACTAGTTGCTTTTCTGTTTGCTGCTTTAAAAATTCTGTTTATCTTTGATCTTTGGCATTGTAATTATTATGTGTTATGATGTGGACCTCCTTGGGTTCATCTTGTTTAGAGGTTTTAGTGCTTCCTGAACCTGGATGTCTGTTTCCTTAAGAAATTTTTCAGGCTTTATTTCTTCAAATAAGATTTTTTGCATCTTTCTTTCTCTTCTTCTGGGACCTCACAATGCAAATGTTTGTTAGCTCGATGTTGTTTAAAAGATTCCTTAACCTGTCCTCATTTAAATTTTTTTTTTCTGTTCAGCTTGGGTACTTTCCATTATTACTCTGTCTTCTGGATTGCTGATCATCTGCATTCTCTAATCTCTTGATTTCCTCTAGTGTATTTTTCATTTCAGTTATTGTATTCTTTGACTGGGGTTTGGTTTTTTTTTTTCCCCCATCTCTTTGTTGAAGTTCTTACTAAGTTCATCCACTCTTCTCTCCACTCCAGTGAGCATTTTTATGACCATTGTTTTGAACTCTTTATCAGGCTGATTGCTTACCTCCATCATTTAGTTCTTTTTTCCCCCTGAGGTTTTTGTCTTGTTCTTTCATTTGTAGCCTATTCTTCTCTGATTTTGTTCGACTTTCTGTGTTTGTTTCTATACATTAGATGGAAAAGCTACTTCTAAATTTGAAGAAATCCTTTCACATATAGTTGTTCCCTGTATAGATTCTGTGTGTGTGGTGGCTTTGGCTGGCTGGTTGAAGCTGTGACTTGCATGGGTTGGGGGTCCCAGGGCACTCCATGCTGGTGACTACCTGATAGGATGGTGGAGCTGAAGTGGTCATAAGTAGGGGTAGTCCCAGGGCTCTTCACACAGAGGGCACTGTGGCAGAATAGCTGAAGCTGAAGTGGGTGCAAGCTGGGATATTGCAGGGTACTCCATGCAGGGGACCCCTGGGAGAGCTGCTAAAGTGGTTGTGGACCAGGAAGTTCCAGGGCACTCTGCACCAGGGGGTGACCTGGCAAGTTGTCTCTAGCCAAAGTGTTACAGACCTGGAATGTTATGGGGTGCTTCATGCCTAGGTCAGCTTGGTAAGACACCTTGTCCTATAGAGGAACTGAGTGACAGGTTGAGTGTGGACCAGGTATCTCCCAGTGCATGCCTAGGTGAGATAGCTGAGGTTGGTGTGAGCTAGAGACCCAGGGTCATGGAGGTGGTAGGTTGGCTAGGACATCCAGTGCTCCTGTCTACTCTTTCAAGGTGGAAGGGGAACATAAACCATGACATTCATCAGGGCTTCTGATCTGGAGATAGTTCTAACAGCTCCCTGTCATTTGGCAGAGTTCCAGGGCTGGATCCTTTATATTCTAGTTGCTCTTTTCAGGCATGGCTTTTCACATATTTTTAATAGGCAATTAGATTACCTGTTTAATTGGTGTATTTAGTCCATTTACATTTATTGTTATTACTGATTTATTTAGACTTATTTATGCTACTTTCTTTTGTGTTTTCTCTTTTCCATATTTGGAAAATTCTTTTCCATATTCTTTTGCAGCCTGTGGTTTCATTGATAACATTTCTTTGCATTCTCTCTCTCTACTAGTTTAGACATTATAGCTTGTATTTCTATTCTTTAAGTGTAAATATTTTAACAATTTGACTTAAGTTTATGTTTTTCTAATAAAACCTGAAGTTTTCATTATCTCTCTTACTCCTAAATTTTTCTTTCATGATTTATTCCCCAAACACTGCCCTTTATTTTTTTAGAGTATTGTTATTTCTGCTAATTTTAAGATAATTTGTGATTTTTAATAGTTTTAGAGTCAATAGTTACTTAGGTTGATTTAATATTTCATATTTCTTTCCTGAGATTCACTACTTCACAAGTCCATTAGTTCTTCATTAAACAATTGTATATGGGATAAATTAACTTGATCCTAGAACTTCAAAATGGCATTTTTGCCTTTACTATGCATGATAGTTTATCTAGTTAAGTTTCATGTTAGGATAAGTTGAAAGAAAATAAATCTTATCTATTATTGCTTCTAACTCTGCTATCAACTTAATTCTTACCACCTTGTAGTAATGTGTCCTTTTTTCCTATGCTACTATTTAAGATTTCCAATTCCTTTTTCATTTTCTACATTTACTTTTTTGTGTAACTGTGAATTAATGTTTATTCCTGTGTTTCAGTTTGTGGGCATTTTCTGGTAAATTTTTTATCCTCAATTCAGAAAAACACTAAGCCATTAATATTACCTTTCTGCTATTCTTTTTCTTTCCTACTTTTGGAACTCTTCTAATAGATAGATAGAGTTTCTCATTTTACATTCTGTGTCTCTTAACTTTTATGTATTCCATCTCTTTATCTGTCCTGAGTTCTGTGTCAAGCTCTCAGAGTTTCCTCAAGTTTATCAATTTTTTCATAGCTGTACTTAATCTGCTGAGTTTATTTTAGTTATTACATATTTCATTCACCAAATCTCTACATTAAAAAAAAAAACCTCTTTCCTTGGCTTAATCTCATCTATTTTTGTTCATATTATCTTTTTCTTTATAGATGTATTTTTTATTTATTCCTCTGAGAATTTTGACCATATACCTTTTAATGTCTCATTCAGAAGTTTATATTCTGGGTAACAAATTTTATCATGTATTGAATTTGTTGGCTATTAGGAGTTTAGTTTTCATTCATGAAATATTAGTTGCAAGATAAAAGAAAATTTTTCTTGTGTTTATTTTGTCATTTTCCTTTCTAGTCCATGCACTGCTCCATATCTAATATATATATTATATATATATATATTATATATATACATATATATTATATATA
>NC_048219.1:66365233-66376234 GCF_002007445.2 Ailuropoda melanoleuca | reverse complement strand
TTTTTTTTTTTTTTTCCAATTGTTTATTTTCAGACTGGATAATTTCTATTGATCTCACTTCAAGTTTAGAGTTTTCTTCTTATACCACCTCCATTATGCCGTTATAAGCCTACTTAGTGAATTTTTTACTTCAGATATCACATTTTACAGTTCTAGAATGTCTGAATGTCTTTCTGATTCACTTTTAAAGCTTTCCTTTTTTTGCCAGGTTTCTTATCATTCATTATCAGGAGTATTTTTCCTCCTATCCTGAGCATAGCTGCCTTAAAATCCATGACCTCCGGTTCTAATATCTGGATCATCTCAGGATTGATCTCCATTGATTGCTCTTTCTCTAGAGAATTGTCACAATTTCCTGCTTTTTCATATGCCTGGTAATTTTTTATTGTATCTGAACTGTGTGAGTAATACATTGTAGCAAGACTCTGGACTCTATTATTTGTCACCCAGGAGTACTGATTTCTGTTTGTTTCAGCAAACAATTAACTTCTCGGTGCAAACCCCAAACTCTGTCCTCTTTTCACTTAGCACCAACTGAAATATCTTTTCAGTTATTTCAGCCTGGGCTGGGCTGCTTGGAGTCTGCCAAGCACAAACATAGCTGTAGCTTGGAGGTCAGCCAGAGATTTGGTTGCATAGGGTGCATACACTGAATCCAATGCATCCCCTCTGTAGCTTTCCCCTTTCCTAGATGTCCCTTTGATGGCGCAGGACTGCATTTCTCTCTGAATTTTTACGTCCCTGCTTGGTAACACCTGGGCATGTCCCCAGGCAGAACGAATGGTGTCTTTCCCTTCTTCCAAGTGTCAACTCCCCTCCAGTTCTTCAGTGCCTTTGGATGCCTTTTGTCTGTGTGCCTGGTGAGTTTATCTGCAGGAGGAGTCCAACACAAGGTCCCCTGCCATCACGAGAGAGGGAGCTCTCTACAAATCATGTGTCGTAAATAAGGAACATGAAGAATTCTCAAAGAAAGAGCATTCACTTACGTATAAAACTCTCTGAAATTGCAAATTTGTACAATTTGGAGACTTAGATGTTTTCTGCTGTTGTTGTTTTTAAATTCTCATCCTATGCACCGCCATCTCTAAATCAGAGCAATGAATTCAGTGGTTGTGGGCAACTTGACATGATTTGTAGAAGCACAAAAGGCCCTGGGGAATTGGACTTGGTATTGCTCACTTTTAAGCTAATAAAGAGAAAACCCTACAATCAAATGCAGTGAAGGGTATAATTGGTGCAATACTGCTTGCTATCAGTGTACTTTCCAGGGTCATTTTTGTTAACTGTAGAATGAAATAAAACATTTTTAAGCACCCAGGACTTCAATAAGAATATATATGGTTACCCTGAGCGGTCAAGATCAAATATGTGATGTCTGATTATTATAGAAGCACCTATTCAACACTGCTCATTGTAAAGAATCTTATCCTCTAGTTGCAGATACACATCACCTGAAATCAAGCCATGTCTAAAAAATATATCACTTTCATCTCCATGTACCATTAAGGGTGAATAAAAGTGTCAAAAGTAAAGGAGAGCTTATACACATATTACAGGTATGGGAATGCTTGTACAACTTGAAAATATATCCATCAAGAGGTGTGGGCAGTTTTCACAGAAAGTGAAATATTTCAGAAGTGTTACTCCATCCTGTGCCATGGAATACATATTTCCTGAGTCTGGAGAGATTCCACGCCTCCTTTTTTTCTGTCTCATATGCTTTGGCTGACTATAAACATTGCTTCTTCGATCAGTCACCATGGAAATGAGAGGGACTTTGTTGTCCTCTATAGAGAACTGACTTAATATTAGGAAACCACGGATAGGGATAACCAGGCCTTTGTGTTACTCAGGGACCAGTAATAAACCCTATCTTATTTGAGGAATAAAATTCCACATAAGTAGATAAGTCTTCACAATAAGCAAAAGGCAAGATGATGGTAATACCCTGAAAAGGAGTCTCTAAAGTTGTACGAGTGGGCAGAAAAGTTGACGTGTGTTTGGATGTGAGCAAATACTAGGCAATATAGATTAGTATCAAGAAGGATTTGAAAAGAACCATTAAGCATTTTCTTATCCAAGAACACAACCCTAGTCTGAAGAAGGGCAAACCAAGTTATAATCTCTCTCAGGTCATATTTAGAAGTGAGATCGTTTCCCTAAGTCAAAGTCAAAGAAACTCATTCATTTCAAAAAATTTCCATATATAAAAACGTGAACATTTTCCTTAAAACTTTATTTGAAGCTAGATTATTTATGTTGTTTGCATAAACTGGAATTGTCTAGATAAATGCTACTCAAAGCAAGATATCTGAATCAGCAACATCAGCATCACCGAGGGCTTGTTTGAAGTGCACAATCTCAGGTATAACCCCAGATCTGTTGAGATCTATCTGCATTTCAGCAAGATCCCCAGGTGACTGATATGTATATTACAGTTCGAGCAGCCCTGGAATACATACTACAGTAAAACCTCAATACCAGAAGCACCTCTTTTGTCTTATTTAATGACATCATTGGAAAGTGAAGTCAAAAGAACATTCAGGAAACGTGTAGATGGTTATAACTTGGGAGGTCCTTTTACTTCTCAGAAAAAGATAACTCACACAAAAGAATCTAAAGAGGTTACAAAGAAGAGAGAAGAAATGAAATGAAACCTGGGCAAATGTAAGATATGAATCTGTGAAATAATAATGCCAAATAAGACACTTAATAGACAATTTAGAAAGCAGTATTATCAAGAGACCTAGAACTGGGATGAAAGTGAAGAACAAATTATAGTAAAATCAGGCTTCTCAGTGTATTAGGATAATAAAAACAACTAATGCAATTTGGGGCCTCCTACCCAGAGACAAATCTTGGAAGAGTCAGATAATGTTTCTTTTTTAATGACTCAGGTGAAAATTCAAAGAGAATATTTGGACACAAAAGCAGAAAAGCACAGGCTTCACACAGGATCCAGAGAACAACAGGTTCTAAAGTTTGAGAGCTGCAAAGAACTCTGAATAGTTCAAATGATGATTTCAAGGTAAGACATATGGCAACACGTGGAAATAGGAATTGTGAAAGCCTTTGCTTTTAGGAAGCATGAAATTTGCAGTATAGGAGCGAAGCCAAGCATGAAAATAAGTCCCAAATATTAATACACATCCCACATATTTAACATTACCCAGCCCAAGTCTATGTGCTTAACTATTCATGCCAGACGAGCATTCCCCTGAAGAGAAGATAACCAGTTGCTGCTAACGCCCCCTCCATTACCAGGTCTTGAGAAAAGCTCAGCCTAACACGACTCTGACTCACTCCACTTCTGCAATGACACAGGCAAAACACTAACTTACCCAGGACGAGGCTACCTACTGTCTAAATTATCTAGACGCATACTCTTAATACTGTCCTCACCACGTCCTGCAACATACAGCCAGGCCTAAACTCACCTGTCATTCTCCGTCACCACATGGACTGTGGATACAATAGTGATGGGAGGGGAGCATGGATGTAGTGTAGCTGTTACCCTCTTTTCCCACATCAGAATGGAAATCCTGTTCTGGATAGCAGTTCTTCTCATTAGGCTCTAAACTAGTTTTATAACAGCAGAAATGCAAAAAACCCAGAAAATGAAAAATTAGGGTTTTTATCAGCTGTCATCAAATTAAGCTACAGAACATACTTCAGGTTTGCCCTGCGAAAAAGAACCTCTACTATATGAAAATCAGTGCTTAAAGCACAGATAAATAAATGGCTTATTACAAAAGATTTTCTCACATTTCAGACGGTTTCTCCATAGGGTTCCTTTTAAAAAATGAACTCCTCTAGTGTTTTTAAGTGTTTTACAGATCATTAAGTACATGGCAGAGGGGCAATGAGAAGGGATTTCTAAATTTAATGAACTAGGAAGCACTCAAATTGAGGACAGATAAATATAAGACAAGTTATATTTAAAATTCTGTTTTATCAGTGGGAAAATAACAAAAATCATTAAATATAAACTTGAGAAACAGTATCCACTTCTCATACTATACCTGAGAGATTAACAACTTGGACCAAAAAAAGATAGTATTAATACCATATAGTCGTATATACATACATCATATATGATATATGTCAATATCTCCTATGTGTGCCTATGTGTATATATTATGTAAATATAATATATAAATATCTATTATAATATACAATATATAGATAGATATCTATTAATATGGGTGTCTGTGTATGTACATGTGATATCACACCATCATTTAATAGATATATTAATAGATATTAAATGTGCATCTGCATATGTGCTTATATGTATATATGTGAATCAGTCAACAACTGACAAAGTGGAAACATCATTCAAACTTCCTACCTTCACGTTTTATACCTAAATTTAATACTGATATTGACCTTGAAAATCTCATTCTTCTGAATATAATGTAACCCAACTATACATTCACTCCCAGCTTTTAAACTCTTAAATCTCATTTAGAGATGGTATAGGCCAGGAGATAAATCAGCCACATCCCTGGAAACTTTGGCTGAAACTGCATGGTGTATTTTTCCACCAGAAGTATTTAAAATGTTTCCTATGTATATAATAAGTGCTTTACAAAAAGAAGGAGTTACCTGAAAATACCAACATAAATATTCTCATTTGCATTTTGATGGGAAACCAAGAGGTCATGATAATTAATACTTTATCCATAAAATTACATTGGTCTAGAAAACATTTTAAAGTAACTATAATATTAATTTAATCACTTCGTTTTGATAGTGAAAAGCTGAAGAGGGCTTAGTAAATAATACTGGACAGATGCAGATAATGTACTATTACAAAACTTTTCCATGAATTAACTTTTTTCTATTAAGTTCTTTCATGGCATAGAATATGTTTGTTAGAATGTTTTTAAATTTAAAATGCATTTTAGGGTGCCTGGGTGGCTCAGTCGGTTAAGCATCCATCTTTGGCTCAGATCATGATCCCAGGGTCCTGATAGAATCCTGCATGGCTCCCGGCTCAGCAGGGAGTCTGCTTCTCCCTCTGCCCCTCCCCTCACTCATGCTTGTGCTCTCTCCATCTCTCTCTCCTCTCTCTCTTTCTTGCAAAAATAAATAAATAAAATCTTTTAAAAGATTTAATAAATAAAACCTTTTAAAAAATTTAAAATGCATTTTTTATCTCCAGTGTTTGTTAAACATAGAACAGTGAAATAGAACAGGAACCCAGGGGCGCCTGGGTGGCACAGCGGTTAAGCGTCTGCCTTCGGCTCAGGGCGTGATCCCGGCGTTATGGGATGGAGCCCCACATCAGGCTCCTCCACTATGATCCTGCTTCTCCCTCTCCCACTCCCCCTGCTTGTGTTCCCTCTCTCGCTGGCTGTCTCTCTCTGTCAAATAAATAAATAAAATCTTAAAAAAAAAAATAGAACAGGAACCTGAAGATCTGAATTCTGACTCTACTATTAGCTGATTGCATGGTCACAGATAATATTTCTAAGCCTCGTTTTCTCATCTAGAGAGTGTAGGTAATTAAATCTTCCCCTGCTGATTTCATAGAACTGTTAGAGAGAATCAAAATGTATTATATATATACATGTGTATAATATGCACACATATATGTATATATAGTGAATTTTGATGTGTGTGTATATGTAATGTATATATATAATGAAAACCTAAATGCAGTGAGGTGCTATATAATTATATGTAAAGTATTTTAATATTTTCAACAGCGTTCAAGTTATAAAAGGAATACATTCCATAGAAGAATATTGTAAGAATGTATTGATTTTTCATTTTGAGCATAAGATAGCTGGATTTGATATCAAGATTAATTTTCCATATTTGTACTGATTTAGCTTTGCTGTTCATCTTATAACAAGAGGCCTTAA
The DNA here is from genome assembly GCF_002007445.2 of Ailuropoda melanoleuca. NCBI lineage: Eukaryota > Metazoa > Chordata > Mammalia > Carnivora > Ursidae > Ailuropoda > Ailuropoda melanoleuca. The sequence continues at coordinate 66,370,361 of NC_048219.1, read as the reverse complement.
TCCGTACATAGTTTTATTCCATTGACTTTATTACTTTATCAAAGCTAGTAATTATACTTTTAGTGTTTCCAGACCAACAACAAAAACAGTTGAACATAGTACAATGAATATTGCTGTGAAAACATTTGTCATAATAATGTACTAGAATCCCAGGAAGATGCAATAAGCTTTATTTGTGTGTAGTTTCTTATGAACAGCCTTAGTTCATAGGTAGCTAGTGAAAAATACGTTAACAGCTCATTCTTCAAATATAGAATAGAAAATGGAAAAGAGAAGGCCCTAGAAAGAGGTATTACATTTCAGCTCATACAGAAGTCATGAAAGCAGATGGTGTGGGAATGTACTTAGTTCTGCGGTCCTGTTTTGTATAAGAGAAACAAATATTAATAAATACTCATTATCCTGAAAAAATAGCTTTTTCATGGGTACAGAGCAGTACCTATTACCCCCCCAAAAATGCCTGAGTAAGGATGTTATATTTCTGGTTGCCCAAGCAAATTATACCTTAATTTCATGAAAAGAATAATAATAATAATAATAAAAATGTCATTGAGCACTAGAGTGGCTCATTCTTTCATTCATTTATTCAACAAATCTGATATTCAACAAATGTCTATCGTTAAGCACCAGTTGTAAGCAAGGCAGTATGCTAAACCTCATTAGACTGTGGTGAATAAGATAGATTGGTTTCTCAGAGATTACGGTCAGGTAATGGAGAGAAACGTTTTAATTTTTTTTTTTTAAGTTATGGTTTCTGATAACTAGCATGAAAGAGAAAAAGCCATGCTTCAGAGAATAATGTAGAATTGGGTGTCAGGAAAGGGTTCTCTGAGGGAGTGACATTTGAAATGAGATCTGAAGCATGAGAAGGAGCCAGGGAACAGCATTCCACTGGGAGGGAACAGCATCTGTGAACGTGTGCAATAAACTGAAAGAAGATGTGTATGGCCAAAGTTAGAGAAAAAGGGTAAAAGTGATACCATAGAAGATTAGAGAGGTTGACAGTGGCTACATCATGTAGAGCCTGGTGGCCACGATAAGGAATTTGGATCATATTAAACATGCAAAGAGAAGCTGTCAAAACGGTTTTGCACAGAAACAATGATATTATCCAGATTTCATTTTAAATACATCATTATGCTGCTCTGTGAAAATAGACAGGAGATGTGCAATATCAAAAGCAGAGAGATCATTAGGAGATTCTTATCTGGCCCAGCTTCGTGGGTGCATGAGCTGTCATGTCTCACAAGACTTCCTTCTCCAAAAGGGCTCTGTTCTTGGTTTAATGCTCTGTTGACTTCATTTTGAAGTTCTTAATAGTTTTTTAACAAGGGGCCTTACGTGTTTATTTTGCCTGGGGCTCCCAAATTATGTAACTGGGTGCTGACTGTTACAGAAATCTAGTTGCAAGATGATGTTATCATACACTACAATGGTCGTGCTGGGGGTGGAGAAACGTGATCTCTGTCTTGCAGATGAAATACAATTGGAATCCAACATCAGACTGCCACCAAGATGAGCTTTAGGTTTGTTCCATGTAGAGCATTCTGATTGTTTGTACAACATTAACTTACGGTGATCAACACATATCCCATCCATTTAACAAATACTAGTTTTCAAAAGATTGCTATTTTTTTGTCATCCTCTGTTAGTACATCTGCATATTATGCATGTATCTATAATACAAATGAACTCTGAAGAGTATCAAATATTTAGATTTATCTTTCCATTTCACTAATATCTGTTGAGCCCAAACCACATGAACGACTTTGTGCTGTAAACTTAGAGTGATGCAGGTGTTATCGATTAAGAATTTGGAATTTAGGGGCACCTGGGTGGCTCAGTCGGTTAAGCGTCTGACTTCAGCTCAGGTCCTGGGGTCCAGATCTCAGAGTCCTGGGATGGGGCCCCATGCCAGTCTGCGTGCTCAGCGGGGAGTCTGCTTCCTCTCCCTCTGCCCCTTCCCTGGCTTGTGCTCTCTCTCTCAAATAAATAAATAAATAAATAAAATCTTTTAAAAAAATAATAATAAAATGTTGGCTAACTGAACATAGTAAAAAAATAAAAATAAGATAAAGAATTTGTAATTTAATTGAAAGGTGAGACTCAATAGCTATAGTACAAGGAAGAGTATACAGAAATAACACAAAGAGACAAAGCAATGTACCGTAAGGGAGTCCATCTATTCAGAAAGATCATTAGAAGTTTTATCAAGTATTCTGCTTATTTAACAGGAGTTCAGTGAATTTTGTCATGGCATCAGAATGAGGAATGACATTATTGTGACATTTCATTTTAATTAAGACCAGGTAATTTCAGGGATTTAATAGGAGATATCTTAAAATAGGTAATAAGTTTGTCTTAGTATATTTGAAGATTCCATTTAAAAGATAAAAATATTATTGGGGCATCAGGATGGCTCAGTTGGTTGGTTAAGCAGCCACTCTTGATTTCAGCTCAAGTCATGATCTCCAGGTCGTGGGATGGAGCCCCCCATCGGGCTCTGCATTCAGCATGGAGTCTGCTTGTCCCTCTCCTTCTGCTTCCCCTCCTGCTCTCTCTATCTCTCAAATAAGTAAACAAATAAAATCTTTTAAAAATAATAAAAAAATAAAAGATAAATATTATTGAGGTTTTCAAGGGAAAAAGAAATCAAAACACCTCTCTGCATTCCCTATGAAGTAGAATAGAGCTATAAGTAAAATAATTCTTAGTATTCATCATCAGAGTTGAAAAATAAAACCAGTATTTTGACCAGTAGATGGAAAGCTAATGGAATTAAGAGATAAATGAAAGCATTCTGGTTACTGTACAGCATATCTGTCTTAAGTTTAGCAAGTTACACAGACCGCAGGCAAATGTGGATGTTTTCTGTGTATTATGGAGTTCTCACCAGGGAAAAACCGAGTTTGATGACCAGCGTTCAAAGCGAATGTCCCAGAGGAGAACACGCACATATACCCCCCGCAAACAGAAGACACTTGGGCAATGGAGGGATGTACTAGTGCCCCAGAGAGAGAGGCCTCTGGCACTGAAGAGCTTCACTTGTCATGCATCACAGTCTTAGGACCCCAGACATTACATCCCAGGACATTTGTTACACTTTCAGACTTCCATGATTTGACTGTGGGCAGAACCTCTGGCTTGTATCTCCTGAGACAAACTCACAGCTCTGGTTTGCCTTGCATTTACCTTCCTTTTCAATCCTGCACCTGTAGGATAAAGCAATTATATCCTCAAAGTGCTCACACTTTTAAACATTAAGGCAAAAGAAAATGCCTCCTAGCTTAGGCCATACCAAGTCATGTAAATAAACTCATCCTCTTGGTCCTGTACATTCTCCAGGTAGAGGTCTAGAACTATCACCTGCTCTTCACTCATTGCACCTGAGACAGTACACGGAAGAACTGGATACGAAAACAAAAGGGACTGGTGGGCCGAAGACATGGAAGACATTGAGAGGATGTGATATGACTTGGGAAATATGTATAAGTCTTCCAGTAGGAGTATTTCAGGAAAGGATAAGAGCACTTTGAGCAGCCCCATCTATCCACTCAAATATCAGTATCCTCATTTCGGCTTTTAGGACTTCTCTCTTGTTCTCCAACTATAGGCTTTCTCCTCCTACCTTCTCTGTATCACTACCAGTTTACTCTCCAAAACTCATTTTCCTATTCAGAGCCTTCAGTGACACTACTTGATCAACAGATTTAAGGACGTCTTTCAGCTGACATTTGAGGCTCTTTGTAATCTCACTGGAGCTTATTTTACCAATCTTACTTTTGTTATTCCTCTGCACTTATATTACCACTGAGTCAAGTGGTCCCTAAATATGCCCCGCTCCTCCTTCTTACAACCTCAACGCCTTGGCTTATGACATTCAGTTAATTCTTCTGACCGTATCCTCCTTGTCTAATGAAATTCTACTGATTGTTGAAGGAATTAGTCATGACCGACTCCAAGAAGTTTTGTTTATTTTTCCCCATCAGATAGGATAATTCTTTCCTCTGAACTAAGGGATCATCTAGTTTACAGCTGTGTTTAACTTATACTATGTTATATGCCATTGTGGTACTTGTCTTTAACCATCTTTCCACCCCCCCCAGCCCTGATTATAAACACCTCAAGGACCACACTTTATCTCTCTCTTTCCCGCATAGTGCCTACTGATCATAAAATAAAGGTTTAATAAGATTTACTGAAATGAGTGGCTAGAGAAGAGTGGAAGAGTGGATTCTTCTCCCTATTCTGAGATTGGCCTCCATAATCATTATACTTCTAGCCAGACCTTATGGAGAGCCCATTGACTTAAGGCAAAAACAAAAAACAAAAACAAAATAAGACAAAAGACCACAAAACAAAACCAAAATCCTACTCCAAATATTTGCTACAGACTGTCTAAAATAATAGAGTGTATTATACTGCCTTTGGTCTTGGTGAGCTGCTTTCATATTTGCCAATCCAAGACCCAGTGATGGAGATAATCACATAGGCCAGTTTGCCTGTGACAGACCTGGTGTTTATGCCTGTGATTTTTGATACCCCTCTCACTTTCATTCTCAAAAGACTTCTGGTTTAAATGATAAATTATAAAGTCATTCTCCCTAAAGACCATTTTCATTGACAGGTGAGATGACTCACCTTAGACATCGTTATTGGATTAGTTTTCTTAAACAAGGTAATATAGAAGTAAGATGGGTTACCATCCCATCTATTTCTTCTCAAAGCCTCAGGTTAATCTAAAAAGCAAACCAACCAACTGACAGATAAAAAAGCAAGAAAGGAAAAAACAAAAAACAAAAAACAAAAAAAAAACAAGTCCCAAAGGCTAAGCCATTTGAAGTAGGAAAGGATAAAACATAAGGCTCAGTATCACTGGGAGAGATTTTCTTAGCCTTCTTTTTTTCTTTTGTCTCCAAGGAATTCTTCATTAGACTCAATTTAAGCCTTGAGTTTGAGGTTTTGTATTCTCAGTTGGTAAGCACACCTATTAAAAAGCAATGTATTCACATTAACTCCCTGGCACCAGCAGGCTTTCTGTATTCACCGCTAGCAGTGGACACCATGCCAGGAGAACCTGACTCCTGGTGCAAAAGGATTAAAAAAAAAAAAAAAAAAAAAAAAAAGA
>NC_048219.1:66354449-66365133 GCF_002007445.2 Ailuropoda melanoleuca | reverse complement strand
TCTTGGATACCAGTCCTTTATCTGTGGTGTCCTTTGCAAATATATTCTCCCATTCCGTGGGCTGTCCCTTAATTTAATTTCTGATTCAATCTATTGATTGTTGAGTAGAGTGCTGTTTAATTTCCATGTGTTTGTGAATTCTTCAGTTTCTTCCTGTTATTGATTTCTCTTTTAATGCCATTGTGACCAGAGAAGAGAAATGGTATGATTTTGATCTTCTTAAATTTGCTAAGACTTGTTTTGTAACCTAACATAAGGGTCTGTCTTAGAAAATTTTCCATGGACACTTGTTCCATGTTTCACTTGAAAAGAATGAGTATTCTGCTGGTTGGATAGAATGTTCTGTATCTATCTGTTGGTCTATACTGTTGCTCAAATGTGCTGTTTCCTTAATGATTCTCTGTCTGGACAATCTGTCCATTGTTAAGAATGGATATTAAAGTCCTCAATTGTTATTGTGTTGTGGTTTATTTCTCCTTTTAGCTCTACTAGCTTGTGCTTTATATATTCAGGAGCTCCAATGTTGGGTGTTCTGGTTCAGTTCCCTGGTTGGGCAGGGTGGAGGCTGTATTATCAGTATGTATTTATTAATGAGCAGGACTAAGAATTCGTTTTCCTGCCTTATTCAGTGGGAGAAATAGCTCTAAGGCTGGTAAAGCTCTTTGCTGACTTAATACTGGCTTTGCACTGCCAACTATGGGCTCTTCCTGCCTTTCTTTCTCTTGACTCAAGTACACTGGGCCACGTTGCTTCCAGCCAGCCCTTCTGGTGAGATGGAACCAGGAGCCACAGTAGGTGGATAGATCTTTGTCCAACTCCCTTGCCTGGGAGGGAAGGAGTGGGACTGCTCAGAAGTCTCAATTTCCCAGACAGGCTCTTTGGTTTGGTGGGGCTGGGAGCTACCCTGAGCCCTGGCTATAAATTAATCCTCCTGCCTGTGTGTCCATGTCCTGAACTGGCTTTTCTCTTGTGACAATCAGCTCTGTTTGCCCACCTCTCAGCTCAGTATTGCTGGGCTATACAGCTTCTAAGGCTTCTCACTATTTCCTCTGGTCAGATGTGGCCAGGAAACGGTCTCCATAGCAGGTAGAGTTATGACTCAGCTCCTTGCCTGGCTGTGGGCAAACCAGGCTCAAGGGCTGGCATAACTCCTTGTTCGAGGATTTGAATCAAGCGGATCTGCACCCTGCCAAGTTCCTGGTCAGAGAGCATCACCAACTTAGTTCTGCAGATGAGCAAAACTGGTGATTGTGATTACTACTTGGGCACTGCTGGCATGAATTTTGCCTGCCAATATCCATGTACTGGTTGTTGCAAGCCCCTCCTTTCTCTGTCACAGACAGATTCCTAGTGGTTGAGCCCCACAGATTCCCTGCGACTCCGGTGGGGCAAGATCAGAGTAGAGGCTTCCACAAAGCAACCTACAATGCTAGGAGAAATGCTGATTGTCCTTTCTGGATTCTCTTTTCCCCCTGGAGGAGCTGGAGACTCAAGGGAGACCTCTCCACATGGTACTGTGCTGGCCTGGGGAAGGGGCAATGCGGTCAATGTGTAGCTGCTTCTCCAGCCCTGTTTTGGTCTCTGTTGTACAGAGGGTGCTTCAGCCTTACCCCCGTGCTCTAGGATTCTCTCACTGGTGTTTTGTCTTGAATAGCTGTTAGTTGTTCTTCTTGTAAGGGATAGCAATGTCAGGAGCAACATATGTCATCATCTTGGTGATCCTACCCCTGAGAGGACTTTTTAAATTAAAATGTAATATATGATAATGCATAGCAATTACAGAGAAAAATTAAATATGCCTCATACCATACACCAAAACATATTTCAAAAGGATGAAATAGTTAAATATAAAAACAAACCAAAGAATAGATAGAAGAAATTAAAACAATATTTATCAAACTTCAGTAGGTAATCAATTTTTAAAAACAAAATGGAAAATGGTACCAACAAATAGATCTCTCTGCATGTTAGATATAAACTTTAAAGAAATGTAGAAGAAATTAAAGCTATTTTATCACTATAGGTTATCACAAACAAAAAGTAATTTAAAAATAAAATAAAGACCAAGAATTATGAAATATATTTATTTATGTGAACATAAATTATAAATTATAGACTTAGCTGCCTAAATTTTAAAACCTATGTACATAATATATAGCCCAAATTTGAAAAGGCTAGCAACACATTTAGGGAAAATTTAATAAATGTGACAGAATTAGTGTTTTTATTTAATAAAAGTTTAAATTAAAATTTTAAGAAAAATATCTTGATGTCTCTAGTCAGACAGTTCACAAACAAGAAACACAACTAATAAAGAACAGGAAAAAAATTTAAGCTCATTGGGTTTTGAAAAAATTTAAAGGTAAGATAAGGTCTCATTTTGATAACACATAATAAACAAGGAAAAAATACATTTATGTGTATTAGGACAATATCAAGTATTGGTTTGAAACTGGTGATCTCATACATATTGATGAGTCTGGAAATGGTTTTAACTCTTTGTAAAGAAATCCTATAATCTGAAGCCTTTAAATTCTAAGGAAATATTCCAAAATATATTTTTCAAATGTGCACACAAAAGTTCACTTCGTCATTATTTAATAATCAAACAGTACTAACTGGTAAAAACTTGGAAGCAGTATAGAGAAAAGCTGATTAAATTATAGTACATTATTGGATAGAGTATTTCAATTTCCAGGCAGCTCTCTGGCACGCTCCACAAGATAAAATGCAAAATGAGCAAACATATCTTAAGACTCATTTTACATCATGGTGACTTGCACATGAAAAAGATGGAAGGAGGACCCCTAAGAATGATAAGAATTTTGAACATGCTGGGTTTATGTGTGGCTTCTTTTTTTTACTTTTCTTCATGTGTCAAATTTTTCTGTATTACTATTTTACCTCTATAATTGAAAAATATAGAGACGAAATTCCATATGGAATGTATGAAATAAGAAGTATGAAGCTGTGAAGATTTCCTCCATCTTACTCATTTCCTATCCCAGTAAACTGTCCTACAGCCAAGTAAATGAATGTGGAATAGATTAGAGGAATGATATAGCATTTTATTTATTTGTAATGGCATGTCTCTATCACTTAAGGGAAAAAAATTCTTCTTAACATTATAAATTTTTATTATTAGTTTTTGCACTAAAATAGTAACCTCAATCACGAAGTTCCTGTGAATGAAAGCATTTAGCAACAATTTGACTAACTGACCTAAAGAATGCTAAGCTGTAAGAAAGTCTGATGGGAATAATAAAGCAATTACGTTTTTGTGCGTGTCTTTAAAAATCTCTTTTTTAAAAACGCTTTTTCCTCAGCTTCTTTCTACGTGTCCCTCCCAATTTTAGTTGTGTTCACTTTTAATAGCACAGTAACCATGAAGGTCACGGAAATATTTTCAAACGTATTTTATATTGTAGGCACCTTAGCAACCATATATCTTCATTTAAAAGGCATTTAAGCAAAGGAAACTAAATGACAAAAAGATTTTCCTTATGTAAAAAAATATATAATAAGATAACCCTAGAAACTAAAATTATTCAGTCTTAAATGATCCTTCCTCATTGCTAGTCCATCTGAGCATAATATGAAAAGAATGTTCATGGATTTCCTTCCTGTTAGGCCTGGATCTCTTGGCTCATTGCAGTCTCATTCTTCAGGAGTGTGTACCTTGACCTTCTCAGTAGGGGCATCTTGATTTCACCTCTGTATTGAGTCATCTGTGATCAGGTCATGAAGACTGACATTTATACTCAGGTTTCTTCAGATCCTATGAACATTCACACACACACAAATAGTTGTCTCTTCAGCTTCCACTGCACTTGACCTTCTCAGTGTATTTCACTTGTCTTGCTCTGACATATAGCAGGGACCAGCAATCTATGCTCCTTGCCCTTCTTCTTGTGCACATCCCATAACACTAACCTTTCTCAGGTGGAGCTAAGAGAGATATTGATGTTCTTTTTTGTGACTACTGTCTAACAGAGTTAGTTTATAAAGTGGTGCCTGGATATTATTACATGTGTTAAAAGTACCATTCTCTTTCAAATCCTCCATATGAGAATTATAGTAGGGGAAAATACTGCAATGTTGCCTCAACCTCCTTACCTGAAGTTATGAAGTATGAGTCACTAAGAGTCAGTGAGAGCCAATAATGATGAATGCCATTATTGTGTCAACTTTGACCAAAAGCCTGTGTGGGTTCCTTCAAGTGACTGATTACATCTGACCTATAGCCATTTTCTCTGGGACTTTTCAGTACTTTGAAATTCTTTGGATTTAAACAGGACACCCTGAGTACCTTCTATGTACAAAGCACTATTTTATGTGCTTTATATGAAATAGAAATTACTAGACCATTTATACCCCAACCCTGTTCATGTTTAAGACTTAAAACAATTTTCAATAAAAATGTAGTAATAACTGGCTAAGTAGATGATAGATAGGAAAAGAAGTAGAGAGTAGATATTAAGGTGAGAAGAATAAAATAGAGATGGAGTGGAGTTTGTAGCCAAATATATATCAGTGGCTCCATATGCTCTAATACAAGAAGGTTGAAAATAAGACTCAGCTGCCTAACAACTAATACAAAGAGTGGAGTCGTCGTATACGCAATTCACAGGACCTACAGGTGGAAACCAGCAGAAGAGAAGCACATCTTTTTCTGGTAGAAATCCCTCAAGAAATGTCTTATATATCCTTACAGAGAAGATATGTTCTAGAACCACATCTCTGATACAAATGTAGTTGTGGGTTTCACAGCGCAGCACTTAATACTTCATTGTTGATGGTGACAAGAATTTTACAGATGACCATCCAGTTAAGTAGATCTCCAAAGCTTAAATTTAGAGCACCTAGAAATAAAATTTAGAGAATCCAGAAAAATGAAGTCTTCAAACCATTCTTCTTAAATATTTTATTTTCAAATCTGTTTGATCATCACTGAGTGGCAGCTGGCATAAGAGTACCCTGTCTGACCTTCGGTGGTGTTTCCCATGTTGCTGACCAAGGCAGATCCATGCCTTTTTATTTTTCCTTTTAATAGAATATCTGCAGGACAGGCAACACCTTTAGAAATGTGAGGATATTGACCAGAAGAATGTTCATGAGTAGAGTCAATATTTTGNGAAGTCTTCAAACCATTCTTCTTAAATATTTTATTTTCAAATCTGTTTGATCATCACTGAGTGGCAGCTGGCATAAGAGTACCCTGTCTGACCTTCGGTGGTGTTTCCCATGTTGCTGACCAAGGCAGATCCATGCCTTTTTATTTTTCCTTTTAATAGAATATCTGCAGGAAAGGCAACACCTTTAGAAATGTGAGGATATTGACCAGAAGAATGTTCATGAGTAGAGCCAATATTTTCTGCAAAGATAATTCTGGGTCCACTTAAAGCACACTGTCAAAGGAGTAATGGAGATGCTGAAGACTTAAAGATGCGACTTACAGTCACTGGGTGCTACAGAAACTAAAATTGCAAACTATAATAAAAAGTGAAATAAAAATGCTGCAATGGAGATGCACTCACAGTAGTGTTGTGGAGCAAAGAAGGGCGTTGTTTCCACTAGGAGAAATCCAGGTATACGTACAAGAGCCTATGAGCCATAATTTGACAGGAGAGCCATATTTTAGAGGGTGAAAAGGAATCAAGGTTGAGCAGAGTGTGCAGAAGACCATTAGTTCATCCAATGCGGCTGACAGAAAGGGTATGTGGAGCAGTGCAGAGGGGGACAAGGCTGCAGAGGTTGAGATGGTGAAGAGATGTTAATTATAAGCAAATAATCTGAGACTTAGTATAGGGACAGAAAAGGGTTGTTTATTTAATGGGCTATTTAAGGCTTTCTTAAAGGCATCGTGATCTTGTGGGTGGCTTGTTGGAGGGTAATTTGAGTGAGAAAGGCTGCAGTCAGAAGAGACTGATTAAGAAATTTTGGAAATAGGCCATGTGAGAAAAGGTCAAGGCTGAAGCTAGGGAAGAGCCATGAAGAGGAAGGGTAGATGTGAGTGGGGGAGAACAGAGAGGAGAAATGCCTGCAGTACACTTGACGACCAACTAGGGAGCAAAAAAAGAGAAAGGGTAGAGATCGTGTTAAGGTTTCCAGTCTATGTCTATGTAATTAGGTCCATGATTGTGACAAGGAAGGCAAATAAGGGGTATATCTGGGAGGCAGCTAAAAACCTGAATCTAGAGCTCAACAACTGAAGAATTTTAAGAACATAGCAGGATCTTGTGGGACCAGGATCTGTAGACTATCAAGAATCCATATAGAAGAACAAGTTCCCCAAGGGGCACTGTTGGTGATTCTGGCCTGGGCAAAGTCTGGTGGGCTCCAGTAGAAGAGGACAGTACGGTTGTATTTGGCGTCCCACCTCCGCCCACACTCTAAATTCTCTCCTTCCTAACAGAGATTACTCTACAGCATACAGAATTAATATTGTTTTAGGAACTATTGACTTTAATCTTTAGCAGGGGAAAAAAACCCACCTAAAAGCATCAAAGTTGGCATAGAACATTCCCAGACTTGTATCTATTGCTGAAGCAGAAAGGCTCTGAGGCAGGCCACGAGAGCCTGATATACTGCAGTGTTCCTGCCACACAGGCAGACAGCAATCCCTCCCCAGGTCCCGTAAGAGCACTTTACATTTTCTTCCCATCTTTCAGCTCATAAACATGTTTCTCTTCAGAACACACACCATATGCCATTGGAAAAGGGTTGTAAAGTTTTATAGGTATATTTGAGAGTATTGTAAGAGTATAATAAAGCAAAAATAATGCAAAGGAATGGGAATTATTGAACAATGGAATTAAAATATTAGGCACAGATAATTCTAAGCACATTCAGCTTCTGTTTGTTTGTTTGTGCAAGTCATAAACCCCAAAATTCTTGTTTAGTTCAAAGATATGAAGCTTTTGGGTTGGGCTTTAAAAAAGAAATCAACAGTGGCTATAATTTATGGAAAGCTTATAGGCCAGGCATCAGTAAATGAGAGCTAAAGAGAATGTTTCTTATTATCTCAAATACCATATATGAGGCTCTGTGTTTCTTGAGCTGAAAAATTTTTTTTTGCACTTCCTTGGGATTTTTCTACAGGCATCCCTTTTTCTGAAGGGATTAATTACATTCATTTGATTAGCATTTATTGAGTGTTTGTGTCAGTGAGAGTGGTTGAGGATGTAGAATACAAAAGATAATTTTTATTACCAAGGAAAATGTATTCCAACATGTACCAACCTTCATATATTCATTCATTCCTTTATTCATTAAGCATCACTAAGTACATAGTACTGTGTGCTTGGTTCGTACAAGATCAGCAATACATATAAGGTTTAGTATTGCATGTGTGGGGGTGGCTTCTGTTTGATGCACTTTTTCCATAACCCAAGAGGATGTCTAAGGGAGCTTGGTCAAGAGTTGGTGTTTCAAAAAAGAGAGACAACACAGAGGCACACAAGATAAGGAAATGACTCTAAAAATGGAAAATTTGAGGTCAGGGGTCTCAAAAGGATTAGAAAAATGTGTAGCAGGTAAATTGAAATTGGAGGGATGCCAGTAGGAAAATACAGTAGAGGCTAATTATTGGGATTTTGAACCTGATGTGAGTAATAAAGCTTAATGAGGATGGGGAATATGGTTTGACAATGACCTTTCTAGCAGCCTTCAAGTTGAGCTTTTTAGAAGAATCATTTAGTATGTCATAAAATAATTAAAAAAAAAAAAAAAAGAAAACCAGAATGGGATGAGAGGTGTTTCTATAGCTTTGTAGAAAAAAAAAAAGTTTCAGGCAGAAATATTGTGTAGGAAGATGAAGCAAGACTCAGCCAGGCAATGAGAGATTTACGGCTCTGCTCATAAGCATCAGTAGTACCCTTTGTCTACCAAACATCTAATGCTGTAGCCTAGTATTCAAGGATCTCCACTGCTGAGACCCAGGCTCCTTTTCAATATACCATCAACAATACTACAATTTGTCACAAACACTGAGCTCCAATCAAGCTTTTGTCTGTGAGCTCTATGTTCTCTGTTTTCCTTTCTTCTTTTTACACCTTATAATGTGGCTTGGAATGTCTTTCTCTTTTTGCCATGCTGTCCAGACTCTGCACATGCTTTAAAGCCTTATTCCTAGTCAAAAAGACCTGTCTTGTCTCTCCAATCAGATATATTATTTCCTTTCCATGATACCATTTTCAACTTTGACAGTATTCTTTAAGCCTGTCTTCCCTTTTCTATTAGACTGTAAACCCCTCAACAGCAACACCCAGGTCTGACCTCTGTAGTTCTTTCCACAACCTTGAAGAGTGCCTTGTACATAAACAAACTCAGAAATATATGTCGAATGAATGAATGACTGTCCAGGCAGAGCAAGGCAGAAAAGTCCCAAAGAAAACATAGGATTTGAAAAAATTCCAAGGTACTATTTCTAAGGGATTAAAAAAGAACTGAAATGGGAAAATCATGTGCAGAAAGCACATAAAAGAAAAGATGTAGTTTTTACTACATCTTCATTCATTTATTTACTCAACAAATGCATTTAAGCACCTCTATATGAGAGGCATTCCTTCAAGAAATAGCTGAGGGGGGAAATTCAGGTCCTGACGTAACGGAATAAATGCTATGAATGGGTTAATCCCAGATGTTATGGAGGTAAGTGTTAGCAGGGCGTGCTTCCGAGAGGAGGCAATATCAAAGCTGAAACCTAGAGAAGTAATAGGAATATGCCATATTAAGAACAGAAGGAAGGGGGGTGCCTGGGTGGCTCAGTTGGTTAAGCAGTCATGATCCCAGAGTCCTGGGATCAAGCCCTGAGTTGTCAGGCTCCCTGCTCAGCTGAGAGTCTCTTTCTCCCTCTCCCTCTGCCCCTCCACTCACTTGTGCCCTCACTCTCTCTCTTTCTCACATAAATAAAATCTTAAAAAAAAAAAAAAAGAATAGAGGGAAAGCAGATAAAGCCCAGAGAACAGCATGTGCATAGACTATGAAGCATGAGATATTATGGAGCACTTGGGGGCTACAAGGAGTTTAGTTTGGTTGGAGATTAAGTGTGGACAAGTGGAAGAAGCGGTCAGGGAGACAAGCCAAAGAAGTACTTAAGAGCTTTGAAAAAGACATTTATATAGAAATGTTTAATAATCTATAGATAATAAAAATTATTGGGATAGAATCAAGATTGTCAAAGTTCTACTGAAGGATATTTATCAGATACTCATATTTAGAAGTTATAGTCTAAAGACAAGATATCCCAAACTAAAACAATTGGAAGCTTTGTGCCTAAAGTGAAGAAATGGCCATGTCTCTCAATTTTTCCAACTGTTTATCGTTCAATACCACATCCCTTCAGATGAGGGCCAAAAGAGCAGTTCTGGAGTCTCATATGTACAGTAAATTTCACTCATTTTTATCCTGAATATTGAGAATCTGTGACAAGTCAGACAAGAGCAAAGCTAAAGTTGATCGTTGAACTATTATGTCCTCAAAATGATGGATAAGCCATTAATAGTCCCAAAAGAAAGGAATGATATAAATTATTTACTTATTAAACTGAACTATTTTCAAGCATCTTAAAGGCAATCATTTATGTAAAAATAAGTTATTGCTTAATTCTGGCCTGTTTAGTAAATTGAATCTCTTAAATCCCAGGCCTATGCAAATATTTAGCATAGCTCTAACAATTCTACTATCGACTAGAAAGTTATAAAACTAGAATTTTTCTTTCACACTTGTGTAGGTGGTCTGACGTTTTATTGAAATCTGCTTAATTTTCTATAGCAAGTAAGATGTTTTGTCTGAGTGAGCAGAGAGAATCAGAATGCCTAAGATGCATACATTTTTGGTTTGTTTGTTAAAACAAAATTATGTCATGTAATTAAGAGAGTCTTTGAAAAGGAGATTTGTGCACACAGAATACGAGACATAGTCATATGTGGTCAGTTTCCATTCATCTTACACAGGAAAACAAACAAAAAAGTGGTTTATTTCTTTCTCACTAGTTAGTTTATTATAAAAGAATCCTTTGTAAAGATTCCATAATTAAGGTTAAAACAAAATTATACCAGTTGTGGTTTTACATTACTAATTCATTTCCTCCAAATGCTATTCAGGTGAAGCCAGAGTTTCTCTTTCACACACTGTAGAAAAAGTTAAGAACTCTCTACCTTCCTATGTGAGGCCCCCCAGGTTTTTAGAGAGCATGTATGGTCCCCACAGTCAGCAGATTAAAGGAGTAAGTGGCTTTCCTAAATTCACAAGGCAAAGGCCACCCCACAAATCACTAAGAGATGATCAGATAAACAATTCTCTGTGTGGATGCAGAAATATTTGTGAAGCAGGTAGAGAGTGGGAGTGAATCACTCAGGATGGTCAGAGATGCAGGCAAATTTTAGTAGCATCTAACTTTTCTCGGTGAACTTATATCCATTGAAACCAAATATTTTATCCCTTGTATCTGTCCAGATAGGAGGGATAAACTCCAAATGGACCATGGAGGCTATATTTTTTCATCCTTGGTAGACACTGAAGAATGTTGAAGTAAATAATATAAAATGCAAAACACAAAGTCTTAGGTGGACACTGACCTATTGGACCTCTTCCTGTGCTTGGAATAAATCCAGTTCTTTGGTTTCCCTGCACTGTCCCTTAGGAAACTGTGCCTCTCTGTGTTTTTAAAATTACTCAAAAA
>NC_048219.1:66348493-66354349 GCF_002007445.2 Ailuropoda melanoleuca | reverse complement strand
TTTGTCTCCAAAGCCTGTGAAAAACGATGAGGGTTTTTTGCCTTCATCACTAAATAATATTCTGTTATTCATCCTCCCATTAAAAATGTTTTACACGATGGTAAATTCTGTCTTCCATCCTGAGATGTGCGTTATGGGAGCTGTGCTCCTTGTGCAGGTCAACATGTAGATACGGTGCTCATCCTGGGATCTGGGCTTTCCAAAGCCATGCACCTAAATTTAGAAAATGCTTTTCCATTTGCACTAGCCCAGTCATTTTCTCACTAAATCTCAATCTTCAAGTGACCTGGTCTAAACCACTGAAACGTAAATCATTAAAAACAAACAAACAAGCTTTTTAAAAGTTTTGAAACAAATTCAAGTGACTATAAAACTTTAAATTAGTTTTCTTTTTTTCAGTTTGACCCTATGTATTTCTCTCATCTTTTGAGTAAATAATAAAAGGAAAATTTGGTGAAAGATCCCTTGGAAAAAACCTAATTTTTTAATTTGGCAGAAAAAATAATGTAAACAAAGACCTGGAACACTAATCTCCTGTGCTTCTTTATCCAGACTTGGTACTCTTTTCTTTCTTTCTTTTTTTTGGCGGGGGGGAGTGTACTCTTTTCAATGGACATAGTTATTTCCCGGCACTCAAGCAAACAGAGAAACTTAATAATGTAGTTCATTATTGCTGGACCAATTTTTGATGTCTTCCCCATCTCTGCCCTTTTGCAGAAGCCAAGAAGTACGGAATCTATTGTATAATCATCTGTTGCTTTCTACACATATATATTTAAGTGGTCTATATGCTGGGAAGCCAAAGTTTCTGGCTTGAAAAAACATGTTAAAAGAAAAAGAAATGGAAAAAGCATCCAGGCAGAAGGTTAAGGGCAGGGAGAGAAATAGAAGGGAAAAGAAAGAAGGTACTTTCACAGTAGAACCTGAAGATGACATAGAAAGCTCAGGATGGCCAGCGAAGGGAAGGTCAGCCTGGACTGGGAGGAGTACAGCCGGTCTACCAGTAGCATCTCCTTTCCTGGGTGTCAGGAAGGTCTGGTTAGGAATAACCCAAACGAAAATAAAAAAGGAAAAATAAAACAAAGAGTGACATTTGAAAAGAAAAGACCAATGAATGGATAAAATTATCATTAGAGCTCAATAAAGGAGAAGAAAGAATATATTCTGTAGAAGAATGAAAACAGAACTCAATACAGAAAAGAAAGAATAAACTGTTATGCATAACTCTTTGACAATAAAATCCAGAGAGAAGAGGTAATTTCTTATCAAATGTAAACTACCAAAAGTTTGAAGATAAATAACCAACTGGGGCTCCTGGGTAGCTTGTGGGATAAGCATCTGCCTTCTGCTCAGGTCATGATCTGAGAGTCCTGGGATCCAGGCCTGGTTTGGGTTTCCTGCTCAGCAAGGAGTCTGTTTCTCCCTCTCGCTCTGCCCCTCCCCGCCACTTGTGCTCTCTTTCTCACTCAGATAAATAAACAAATCTTTGGGGAAAAAAAAAAAGAAGAAGAATAAACTATATAACCAATAATCATCCATAGAATTGGAAAGCAAATTTTTAAATTTACCATTCAGAAGATCTCGGGAGCAAGTAGTTTTGCAGCTGAATGGCTGATAGTTTTGTCAGAGTTTCTGTTATTTAAATAATTCCAGCTTTTAAAAAGATATAGAAAATTCCCTAATAAATTTATGAACCTTGATCAACTTTACTACCAAAAACCAGGTAATACTAGAGTAAGAAAATATAGACCATTTTCCACTTACAAGTAAAGACACAAAATTGTAAACCAAATAATATTAAAAATTAAATCTTTGATGTTATAATGAAACTAAAAGCTCCCCACAGTAGATCCATATAATGGATTAAGTTTGTCTTCTGATCTTCTCTTTATTAACTTGATAGAATGTGGATAAACCCCAGTATGTACTAGGTTGAATGAGCATATGAGAAAGATGATAACAGTGCTTGACCTAGCTTCCTCTAGGCGTCCTCTGCAATTATACAGCAATAATAAAGCTTTCACCTATGATTCTGAAGTAATCTTTTAGTGAAGGTGGTTCAGGAAAAAAGGCTTTGTTCATCCATACATTCATATATATAGTACTTGAAAGCATTAAATAAATGAGTAACTCTTGACGATGATAAGACATTCAATCAATAAAGGTTTTATTTGGGAAGCTTATAGTGTTAGCACATTCAGTCTGTCATTATGCTTTTTATCCTGGAGGGACTTGAGGTTCTTATTCAAGCATCTGCTAGGCTAGATATTGGAAGACACTAACCAAAATCAGGAATTCAGGGACACTACAAAACGTTGCAGGAAAGAGATTGTGTACACAAGTGAATTCTGTGAGAAAAGCAACCCATTTCCCTCATTTCACACTGCCTACATATATCTAGGCCTCCTAAAATGGTGTCTTAGTGAGACACACCGTAGCCGCCCTTTAGAAGGTATCCAAGATGCATTGAGTCTGGGTCTCCTCACTGAACAGTGTCAGCTAGAGAGATCAATGCCTAAAAAATTGTAGGTGCTCAGTAAACATTGGTTTAAATTAATTGAATCATTCAGACAGAAGATTATCCAGACGTCCAAATCAGTTTACTTCTCTCCACATACAAACATATGTACAACTGAATCTCCATTGATTTAAAACCATTAGTGCTGAACTCTGTCTACTCTATTAGATTAAATGAATGTACCTTACCTTTGGGACTATATTCAGGAAAATATTTAAGCCTCAAGATCAGGGCACCTGGGTGGCTCAGCCAGTTAAGTGTCTGACTCATGATTTCAGCTCAGGTCATGATCTCAGGGTCGTGAGATCAAGCCCCACATCAGGCTCCACGCGTGGGCAATAATCTTGAGCGTGGAGCAAGCCTAAGATTCTCTCTCTTCCTCTTCCTGTGCCCCTCTCCCTCCCTCTCAAATAAGTAAATAGATAGATAAATAAATAAATAAATGTTAAGCTTCAAGGTCCCCAGTATAATGTAGAGCACAGAATTTAATAACCACCCTAAAGACACCCTAACAGAAGTCATGCTTTACCTAAAGAGAGGCTTCCAGAACTGGCTGTGTGAGCCTAAGCATCCACGGACAACAAGGATACCAATCCTTGTTCACACAGTTTTACCCTTCAGCCAGTCCTTTGCCATTGGTCAGCTTTAACTAGACCCTGGCCTTGCAGAAAAGTGCACAGGACACCAGACTGGCCAGCGATTTCCGTTGCTTTCTGTTCTCTCTTCTTGAATGAAAGGTTGTACTGAACCAGGCTCTACTCATGACAGGCCAGCAACATGAAATTTTATTGTGCTGTTTTTCAGTCTTCTTCTGAGTCAGCCTCTTCTCTCTGGCTTCATCATGTACAGAAGGATTCCACGGAAAAAGACTAATTGCATAGGAGTCTTATATTTCAGGTTGGTCAAATAAACAAGTGGTGCACACTTAACACTGTCAACCACTTTACTTTGAAAAAGCTGAACATCTTTTCGGATAGTACTGCAGCCTCTGGGTTCAGGGGGCCTGTGTGTCAATCTTGGAGAAAACTTTCCTCGCATACATTAACACTTGTCAAATATGATTATGGTTCTGCTTCCAGCTTGCAGATGCTCTCTTCACATCCAGTTCATCTGAGGTGGGATCAACTAGCAGGTGAAAGATGGGCATATCAAGCCCAAAGACGGGCATGGACATTCACTATCTGGGTAGCTGTCGGGGATGTGAACTTAAATACGCCATTTTGATAAAGTCCATGCTGTCTGAATATGTCTCCAAACCACATTGATTCAGAGCAATAAGGTGACTCCATATAGATACCTAGTAACTTCTGCCTCACAACCAAATAAATTCTACAAGAAAAGTGTATTCCAGGTAGAAGGTTCATACGAAGCATGTGTGCCATGTGCTGACCGTGTTGCTGGGGCAGGAGATGGCGACTTAGTTATGAGCAAAGCATTTGGGGGAACAGAAGGCCGCTGTTTCTTTGGAGCAACATGTGGAGGATGAGTTATCACATCCCCCGTTAAAGTCTTCTCTTCACCATCAGATCATTTGCATACGGAGCTTGTAGACATGCTCCAGAAGGGGTTCGTAAGGTGGACTCCAAACAAAGAAATTTAGTGATCTGTGTCAGCAGACTCTTCTGTCTTCAGAATTCATTTTACTGCTCCCCAGCCTTGGTTTCCTCCCTGTTCCACAGGGGCTAATGACTCTGGCCTTGAAAGACTGTCAGGGAGGATGAGGTGGGATAATGCAAAGCACTCACATCAGTGACGGTTTTTAAATGTTTATGAAGTAGATAAATACCTTTACAGGTCCTAAAACCTTATAAAATCCCAGCTTTCCTTCTCTCTCACCAACTGTTGTTGATGGATCTTCTAACTCCCTTACCCACAACTTATTTTTCCAACGTCAGCATATTTGCCGCTATCACCTCTAATCCATATATAGTCTTGGTTTCATATTTTTACAAATTGGTTTTGTTATTCTAGCGAAACTTCTCCCATACTCACTGAGTTCTACTTAAAAAGACTGGCCTACAAAAGACATCACCAGCCCATCAAAAGTGTCCTTATTTAATCCACAAATGGACCAGTCAGAACCAAGTGTGAGGGTAACACCTAGGTCTAGAGCTCTTCTCAGCTGTTTGTTCTGTGTGGAAGTGCAGCTGATACTTGCCACCAAATATCTTTCTAGAGATGCAGTATTTTTAGGCTCAGGCATATTCAGAAAACTATGGCTGTTTGGGTACATCAGCTTTGGAGGGGCAAAGTTTTATTCTGTGATTTGTGTATAAATATTTTCATATGTATATCTATCTAAATGTTTGAGAAACATAAATGAAAAATAACTCACTCTCATAAAAGCTAACATTAGAGTTTTAATTCTTGGAAAGTTCACTTTACAGTTTAATTCTTTGCAGTCCATTAATTTACTAACACTCCATATAGGATGGAAACTTCGTTGTATCTTCAGAAATAAAAATCTGTAACCTCAAATATATAGAATGGTAAAGTGACTGAACATTTCTGATTTGATATGTCCTTAACCATATTTTAGAATTAGGCCTGAGGTCTGCTTAACGTATTTCTGTCTGTGTAGCCATTACATGTGCATTCTCCCACAGCTTAGATTTGTTTAGTAGCAACTGTTCTAAATTATGACTTGAGGCTCTTATTAAAAAACAACAATAAGGGGCACCTGGATGGCTTAGTCGGTTAAGCATCCAACTCATTATTTCGGTTCAGGTGGTGATCTCAGGGTCTTGAGATCCAGCCGGGCAAGGGGCTCTGTGCTTAGTGCATGGAAGCTACTTGAGATTCCCTCTGCTCCTACCCCTGCCCATGAGCGCTCTCTCTCTAAAATAAATAAATCAATAAAAATTTTAAAAAATCTTATAAAACAACAACAGGATACTGATTTGGGCCATATAAGAATTGTAATTTTATTCCCACAAAGTTTTTGTAATATTTCCCCTTAATGTGCCTTTTAAGATAATATTAATTTAGGGATGCCTAGGTCGCTTCAGTCAGTTAAGTGTTCGACTGTTGATTTTAGCTGAGGTCATGATCTCATGGGTCCTGGGATCGAGCCCCATGTTAGGCTCCAAACTCAGCAGACAGTCTGCTTGAAAGATTACCTCTGCCCCTCTCCCCCCCAACACACACTCTCAAATAAATAAATAAATCTTTTTTTAAAAAAACAATATTTGTTTTGTCAAGGATGCAGAGAAAGGGGAACCCTCCTACACTGTTGGTGGGAATGCAAGCTGGTACAGCCACTCTGAGAAACAGTATGGAGGTTCCTCAAAAAGTTGAAAATAGAGCTACCCTACGACCCAGCAATTGCACTACTGGGT
>NC_048219.1:66337598-66348393 GCF_002007445.2 Ailuropoda melanoleuca | reverse complement strand
GAAAAAAAAAAAAAAAAAAAGTAGGACAATAATGTAGAAAGGAGGGAGGGGTCATCCTGTTTGCTGCTAAGAGAGAAAGTAAAATGAGCTCAGAAGTGTGGCCATCCGATTTGCAAAATAAAGGTTGTCCTTGGCCCCATCACCACAGCATCTCTGTAGCTAGGAATGGAGGTCAAACACCTGGACCATGAGTAACTGAGGAGTGAGTGAATGGGAGGTGAGGGTGGAAGGACAGACACTATTACAGGGGCTTAAGACAGGTTTGAAGGGAAATAGGTAGATGAGGAAGCCTGGACGTGGCTGCAGAGACAGTTATTTTATTTGTTTTGTGTATTTTATGAACAGGGGAGTGAAAGAGTTGGTCACAATTATTTTCTTGATAGCAAACTTTAAGCAAAGAACCAGAAAAATACAAAGAAATTATTTGTGTTGTGCTCTAAGCCTTTGAATCTAAATTGATTTGTTGGAACTATACCTTACAATACCTTATCACTACAAATCTGTTAGGCTGTAGGATATTATTACAATTTAAAGCAAAGGTTATTATTGGGGATTGGTTTATGTAATATTATGGATGAGACCAAAAATTACTTGTTTGGTCATTAAGCATTAGATGAATCTCATCCTTGCCAAGCCTTGTGCATAGAGAAAACTTGTCTGGACGTTTTATGAATTTATATGAAAAGTGCTCAGACTACATCAGTTGTCAGCATGAAACTGTGACCACATTGAGGATGGTTGAAATGTCCTGTCAGTATACCTCTTTGTTGATGTTAATCTTTCACTCATTCATCAAATAGTTAATTAAGACCAACTGTGTACAAAGAACTAAGGGGAAGATAAAACAGATTCAAAAAGTATCCTGTCCTCAAAATGTTTATGATAGACTCAGAAAAATAACGAATGCATAAACAATGGAAATATAGTTTAGAAAGTAACGAGGAAGAAAACAGAGAGGAAAATCCAAAATCTGCAGGGCAATGATTGCCTTCAGTAGCGACCCAGGTACAGAGATGAATTTTATCTTGTGGATGTTTGCTAGTGTGTCCATGTCAGCGTGCCGAAGCTATTGTCTAGGGAGCACTTTGCCACACATGTAAAGGATTCTTTCCCATGTTAAATTCATCCTACTGGTATGGTAATTAATTATCTTATAAACTTCTTTCCTTTCAACTAAAAACTTGCACTTCCTTTTATTTTCTCTCCGATATAAATCTCCTGCTTAGCATAGAAACCCTAAAAATTGACTTTCAAAATGATGATCATTTTTTTCCAATATGTCCTAACCTGTAACTCCAAATAGGGTTTTTGATTGTATCAAAATGTGATATTTTATGCCCTATGCCACACTTCCAGGTAAAAAGGCTTAAAGCAGTCATCCTGGTGTTTCTGTGTAGGGAAAATATTAAGTATCATATTGAATAAATATGGAAAAGATTGATTAATCTTCTACTCTTGCTCCAAATACAGCCTGACTTCTGAATGCTTTTTTCATATTTATAGCAGTCCCATTTTCCTCATCACCCCATTTTTCTGGTTTTCTTTGCTTCTATCCTATTGTATGAGGTAATTTTTATTCCATTTTCCCTCATTGGTTTTTGCCCTTGACATTCTATGCAATATTTAGCCATGAAAGCAGTAGCATTTTGAAGGTGGATTTCCAAAGCAAATTATTTCATCCAAGTTCTTCTAAGGCATTGGAAGGACTATAGCTTAGGAAGTCTTTCTTTATGTAAGGCCAATATTTCGTGACATTTTTATAATGCAGAATACTCACGTCATCTTTACATTGTAAAGATGTTAAAAAATTGTACATAAATAAAAATTACATTCACTATAATAAAATAACACTTTGGTTCTGTACTGCTTTATAGTTTTCAAAATGGTAAAAGCTGTGTTTTAATAATCTATTAGTGCTTCCAATTTCAAACATTTGTTGTGAAGAGCAAGTAGGCAAAATGGTCATTGTTATCTCCGTTTTACACAGATGAAAACCGAGGCCCACATAGGGCAGGTGACTTGTCTTCAAGACCAAGTCTCTTAGTCTCTGCGCCCCAAAGCCAGTGGTCGCTCTGTATATTCCACTGCTTTAATAGAAGGTTCCATTTTCTTCCAACATCCTGTAACTTTGCATTCCAAATGGAACCACACGTGTGTCTATGTTTCATTCTTACTGACTTGGCAATTTCATTTCTGGTATCACTTATATCCATTTCTAATCTGCATGTGGTTGATTTTGTATAGACCATACCTCAGGTGAGTTATAACTAAACCAAACTGTGTAAAGATAATTACAGAGCAACTTTGGTTGTGAATGAATTTATACAGATTATATTAGCCTTCATTTAAAAAACTATTTTATTTATCTTAATTATTTCTACAGGTTTTATTATTTCATATTTAGAAAATAGAAAAGATATTTTTGGTTCTACTTTCCACCAGTAAAGCCTAAAACAGTTTATGAACTCATCCAACCTTGGGAGTTCGATAAACATTATCCATATTATTCATATTTACCATTTAAAAAGACTTGGAATGTTCTGTAAATAGTAGGGAAAGAGTTATAATTTGTGACTCAATCCAATATTTCATCCACAAATTCTGGATGTGATGTGGATAAGTCTGTGGATGTGATCCACTGGTCATAAACTCTGAGGATTTCCTTCCTTCTTTCTTTTTTTTTTTTTTAAGATTTATCTATTCATTTTAGAGAGAGGGAGCGGGAGAGGGATAGAGCAAGAACAAGAGAGAGAGCCTCTCAAGCAGATTCCCCACTGAGCGCATATCCCAACTCAGGGGCTCGATCCCATGACCCCGAGATCATGACCTGAGCTGAAGTCAAGAGTTGGACACTTAACCGACTGAGCCACCCAGGTGCCCTGTAAACCCTGAGGATTTCTAACTGTGAATTTGAAAACAAAACAAAACTATTACTGAAAGGAACCTTATAAATTATCTGGTCCGACCCCCTCATTTTGCAAATGAGAAAACTGAGACCCAGAGGAGTCACAAGCTCCCGTAGGTCACAAAACAAGCTGATATCAAGGCCAAGGACAGAGCCCCATCTTCTAACTCTCAAGTGCTATTTCCAATATTTACCTCCCCCAGAAAGATGCCTCCCATGGGGGCATTGCTTCTTGAGAATGAAGTATATTAAATTCACATTTGGCTGCTAATCATTTTCTCAGCAGCTCTATGGTATTTCATTAACTGCTGCATGTAACACTCTGGCCTTTCACCTGTATTAACTTGAGCTCATTAAACTTGAGGCCAATAATAAACAGGACTGAACTAATACAGATATTTTGCATGTTATGTGTTCAGCATTTTTTTAAGTGGTGTCTACTGTATGAAACGTTTTTCTCTGCATACTTTGTGGAATGAGTAAAAACGGGAAGCACAGATTTCAAGGAATAGATTATATGTGTAGAATGCCTCTTTATATCAATCAAAAATATATTACACACTCATCTAATACAGAGATTTGTAAGAACTGTAAAGAAATATGGTGACAGCACAGCGCAGGGTCTGGCATCTGGTCGACTGGGATGCGAATCCTAGCTCTGCCATTTCTTAACGTCAAGAGTTGGAACAAGTTGCTTAGCCTTTCTGAAACTGTGTTCTCATCTACAAAAGGGGACGAGGACAATACCCATTTCACAGGGTGGCAGTAACGTATGGATAATGTACTCAAGTGCTTTGCAGAAGGCCTGGTGAATAACGATGCTCAGTTAATGTGCTGGTTTTGATGAAGATGGTGCTGACAATGCACTTCCTTCCCTCATTGAACTTACAGTCACCTCCCACTACAGCTGTTGTCAAGGAGGCTGATGTTCCCCATGTCTTCTCCCCACCTCGTCATTACTGCAGGATACAGGTGAGGGTCCTCTAGAGTTCCAGGAAAGAAAAACTAATCCCAGCTTCCCCACCAACATGATTTCATGTTCATTTTGACTGAGAAGTATCTCTTTTGCAGCTTACAGCCTCTGTGGCCATCAGTTAAACATAAGCTCTTGTGTGATTTTGATTTTTGAGATTCTGACTGAGCAGGGAATGGTGAGAGAGGAGGGGTCATTTGCAGAAAGATGAGCAGCAAAGTGGTAGAGCGAGAGGTCTGTCAGAGAAGGGTTCTGTGTCTGAATGAAAGCTGGATGGTTTCAGGCCGAAGTCACTATGAGAGTAGGAGTGAAGCAGTCAGCGGGCAGTGTGGGAGTGAAGATCAATGGTGGACTGCTGGGGTCGGGTGTGTAGCCAACATTTGTTCTCTATTTTCCAGAGTACCATAGACTCTTAAAACAAACAAAAAAATCTAATAGGTTATCTATTTCACTTTTCCGCTTCTGCCAAAATCCCATCTCCAGCGTTCCGGATCATTATCTTCTTTCTGCCACAAACATCCTCACTCCCTCAACCCACCCTTTTTTCTACCACCGTAGGCGATCTGATCGCCTATTTTCAAATAGCTGGCGTTTCCTTACACTCTAAAGAACAAATATCCAAGCTGCTTTGCCCAGAATTCAGAGCCCTCCATAGATATCCCAACTTTATCCCTTGCTATTCCCCAGTCACATACTATAGTTTAGCTCTGTGAGAATGATTTGATCCTGTGGTTTTTTAAATTTTTCATTCCTTTACTCATCCATTCCTTTATCTCTCTCATCTCCTTCCAGCACCACATACTATTTCTCCCTTGTATAATCTTTCATCACAGTTTAAATTCCTCCTTCACCAGGAAGTCTTCCTTAATCTCTTTTTTGGAATTAAGTGCTCATTTGGATCAGGGTTACATCGAACTGTTTGTGCTTCTCTTCCTCTACTGATTCTATTTTCCCTGAAAACTGCCTATGGAACCCAGACGTCAGCTGAAATCACCCAGTCCCATCCTTCTGGAAATTGCTACAAAATCCCTGGAGATTATGTTCTCTAGGTCACTTCCGGCTATAAGTTCTCCCTCTCACTGAATTCTGCATCTCCCTCAATCTTACTTCTTGTTGGTTCCTATTCTTTGAGCTATATGCCAACCCAACCATGAAACTCAAGCCTATTTTGCTGATTTTCTTCCAAATTTCTCTCTAAGGCATATAAGTATTTAGGAGGCTTATTTAAGTTTTAAGGGTCAGAGAGGAGGATTTCAATTGCAGCAACACAAACAGCTTGAAATCGAAAATAAGCTATTCCTCTTTATTAATGTCCTCCAGCCCTCGTACCATCAGGCTCTGCTCCCTTTCTGTCCGTTCCCTCTTCCTTCGCTTTTTGCTTTTTCTTTTTCCCTCTCTCTCTCTTCCCTCTGTTTCAGAATCCTGCCTTCCCCATGCACAGTAGTTTGGCCATCTCATTGTTTTTGTTTCTCCTAAATCATGCTACAGGGCTTCATCTCCCAAACTCCAAGCTAAAGGTATTGTTTTTGGGGTTTGGATTTTTTTTTTTAATGTGGGAATTTATTTTTTTATTTAAATTCCATTAGCTGACTTAGTACATCATTAGTTTCAGATGTAGTGTTCAGTAACTTATTAGTTGTATATAACACCTAGTGCCCATCACATTACATGGTCTCCCTAATGCCCATCACCCAGTCACCCCTTCCCCACCCCTCCAGGAACCCCCAGATTGTTTCCTATAGTTAAGAGTCTCTCATGGTTTTTCTCCCTCTCTGATGACTTCCCATTCTGTTTTCCCTCCCTTCCCTTATAGTCCTCTGCATTGTTTCTTATATTCCACATATGAGTGAAACCATATGATAATTGTCTTTCTCTGATTGATTTATTTCACTCAGCATACTTAACTATAGAGAACAAACTGATGGTTACCAGAGGGGGTGTGGGTTAAGTAGGTGATGGGGACTGAGGAGGGCATTGGTGAAGAGCACCGGGTGTTACATGGAAGTGTTGAATCACTACATTCTACACCTAAAACTAATAGTCCACTGTATGTTAACTAATTGGAATTTAAATAAAAACTTGGAGGAAAAAAATAGGTAACCTATTGCTGAAATTTTAGGTTGTTTCCAGAATTTTATACAAATAATGCTATTATAATTATCATTGTATGAATCTTTGTGTAGATGTCTTATTGTTTTCTCAAGAAAAATCACAGGTGAAATTTTAGGGCTTTTAATACGTATTGCCAAATGGCTCTCCAGGAAGAGTGTGCAAATTTACATTCCACCAAAAAATATAGGAAGGCCCATTTTTTTAGACACCCATCAACAGTGAATTTATTTTTAATTTTAACCAATGTAATAGTCAAAAAAGTGTTTCTTTTTTTTTCTTTAATTTTGAATGTCTAAATAGTGAGATTGGCATGTTTTTATATATTTTTGGACCATTTCTTCTTTCGTGAATTTACTCCTTACTCTTTTGACCAGTTTTCTGTTGGAATATTTATCTTTGTCTTACAGATTTTTTTATAAACTTTTTATATACTGCCATTTGTCTCATAATTTGTATTGTAGTGTTTTTATATATACATAGAGCAGCTTTAAATTTATATAGTTATATCAGGCTAAAGCAGATAAGCTCTCTTTATTTGCTTAGTTTAGCTTTTTCTACTGTAAGATCATAAATATTCACCCCATCTAGTTCTTTTAGAATTTTAATATTTACATTTGACTAATTAATCTAAACTTTTTGTTGCTTTAAAATATCAAGTTCGGTTATAGGTTTTTTTTTTCCCCCAAATAGGCAATCATCCCAAGATCCCAATATCTGCATTTTAAAGTGGCCCCTCCATCTTTCAAATTATGACTCAGTGACAAAATGTATCATAAATTGCATGACTTGCTTTCCATTCAAGGAAGAGTTTCCTGAATTAAGCATGGAACTACTCCGTCCCACTGCCTGGGCTCAAATTATGGCACTACCATTCTGTAGCTGTGTGAACTTGCCTCAGATAGCTAATGTGTGAGGCAGGGAAAATAAAAGAGTCTTCCTCATGGGGTTATAAATTAGGTAATGTGTGAAGTGCTTTTAGCCTGCATTAAATATATCCTAAATAAATATTACCTACTATTAGTTATTATGTTAGGAATGGACAGGTTGAAGGAGATAGTAGGTTAAGGTGATTCTCCAATCCCATTTTCTTCAATAAAATTAACTCAAGAATGAAAGTAAGAATGCATAATAAAGCTTTGGAGTCCAATCAAGTTGGAAGTTTTGAAGAAGCCCATATATTTTCCAGGAAATCTTTATTGCATACCTACCATGAGACAAGCAATGTGCTAAGAATTGGGCATCTATAGTATAACAAATAAAGGAGACACAGCCTCTGTCCTCATGAAGCATACAGACTCGAGAAAGAAACAGATATTAAGCAAAGAATCACATTAATAATATAAAATCATATTTGTGTTACAAACTATATAGAAAAAATACAGGATGTATGGAGTCTCTTTCATAGGAAGACCTAATTTAGACCAAAAGAGCAAAGGAAGACCTCTCTGAGGAACTGGCATTTAAGGAGCCCTATGAACTGGAATGTTTCAGGAGATCCGTAATGTGGTCCCAGATTTGGTGGGTGGCCATGGTTATAGAGACAGAGGAAGGGATGAAGTCATGTTAATTCTCCTTCTAAAACTTAGTGATTCTCATTAGATATTGAGGGACAAGGGCCAGTAAGGAGTTAAGAATAAGGAGACCAAGGCAATTAGGTTTTTTATGGTCCCACTAACTGAAATAAAGAAAAGGTAATGAGTCGGGGTTTTATTCTTAGTGTTTTTAGATTTAATGGGCTTTTTTGATGTAGGATGAAAATTTAGATTTGAACATGTTGAAATTAATGAACTCAAGCAAATCATGAGAATTTAAAGGAGGATATAAAGGAAAAAGAGCTGGCATTTTGACTACCTACTGTGTGCTAGACGCAAGATAGAAGCCTCACATCTATTTTCATACTCATTGCTTAACCGAATATCCTATATGGGAGAAGGAAGTTCTGGGGAAGCAAATGAGAACTGAGCAAGGAGGGAAAAAAATTTAAAAAAAGGAGAGTAACCAGAAGGAATGATGTGGGAGGGAAACCAAAAAAGAAGGAAGTCTTAATAATGTAGACATGTCCACGGGACTGAAAGCTGCTCATCTTGGTAACAACACCTTGTATTGTTTCCTTTTCTCTTTCACATGTAACCACTGAGATTCCATCCTCTAGTTGGGAACCATTGTCATATTCACCCATACATTCACTTTGTCATTCATCCAGCAATTATTTATGTGCGCCCACCGTGTTCCAGCACAGATGTAGTCTCTAGAAATTCAGTAGTGAACAAAACGAAAGCCCAGCTCTCATGGCTCTTACATTTTAGTAAGGAGAGACAGACAAACAAGTAAACAAGAGAACGTGTACTACGTCAGATGTTCACAGTGCTAGGAAGAAAATATAGCAGGATTAGGAGAATAGGAATTGCTAGGGAGGCTGGTCAGGAGAGGCCTGCCTGATTAAAGGGCATTTGAGTAAACACTTTAAAGAGTGGAGAGAATGAACGATGTGGATAGATACCTTTGGAGAGTACATCTCATTCAGAAGGAACAGAAAGTGCAAAGGCCCTGAAATAGGAAAGTCTTTGGCAGGAAACCGTTGAGGCTTTTTAAAAGGAAGAAAGACATGATCTGACTTAATTTTTCAAAGGATCCTACTGGCTGTGATGTCGATACAAGATCCTAGATGGGCAAGGACAGAAGCAGGGAGACTGGTTAGAAGGCTCTTGTAATAACCCAGGCGAGAGATTGGCAGGAGGGAGAATAAATACTAGGTAATGTCAGAAGGCCTCGACTCCATTGTTTCAAATGAAATGACGTGTGTGAAAGTATTGTACACAGCATAGATCTGTTCAAATGTAAGAGGCCATGGTCATTGTTATTTTCATACAAGCCCCCCTTCCCTCTGCACATTATTTCA
Organism: Ailuropoda melanoleuca; assembly: GCF_002007445.2. Taxonomy (NCBI): domain Eukaryota; kingdom Metazoa; phylum Chordata; class Mammalia; order Carnivora; family Ursidae; genus Ailuropoda; species Ailuropoda melanoleuca. Next base: position 66,339,504 of record NC_048219.1, on the reverse strand, counting down.
GACCCCATCTGGATGGTGTGGCTGTGTGGGTGTTCAGGCCTCATTGAAATGAACAGCCCCATGCCCTTTACGAGCCAGCTCTGTGAGTGTGAATCAGGCATTGCTTCTTGCGCTTTGATTGTTTTCTCCCACCACACATACCCAGGCACGCCATGTACTTCCCTCTGTTGCCTTCATTGCTTTTATGTTTCCCCTATGGTGTTTCTTCTGTTCTTGACATACCACTTTTCCTTCTTCCCTTTTTCCTGGAGGGCCTGGACTGTCTGTTTTCATGCTTAATATTTTCTCTGTCCACCCATCTGTTTATTTTAGCCTGTTTCTTCCCTCCTCTCTGCTGGCCTCTTTATAGATCCCTCTGTTCAATAGTTTAAACTCCATGACACTGCTTTGTTTATCCTCTCAGCTAGCATAGAATATTATTCCCCATCTGCTACAGAAAGAGCCCCAGTGCCCCACAAAGTTAACTAAGCCCCTCTTGTCTGAACAAGTTTTTCAGTCATGCATTCAAGTTTCTAATCTACCCCATCTTCCCTGGTTAGGAGTGTGACAATATTATTTCTAAGCAAGCCATTCTCAATAGATCTCATCTTTTGTTCTTTTTTCCTTCAAATTCCTCAGATAAGATTTAATGGTCTGTTGCCTCGGAGGCAGGCAGTTTCAGTATCGGTCTATCAGTAGGTATTTATTGAGTATTTGCTGTGTGACCAGCAGTGTGCTAAGGACCGGGTTTATATCCAAAGATGTAAAACACACGGTCCAAGGCACAGGAATTCTCCCGATCTCGATGGAGATGTAGCACTAACACGTATTTACTATGCACTCACTGCAATCCAGGAATTGTGCTAGAAACTAGGAATACAACATGAATTTTAAAAAGAAAGACATCTATCCTTATGGAGCTCATAGACTAGCAAGGGAGAAAGACACATGTTAAAATTATTTACAGTTCAATCAAATATGTACAAAATGCTCTGGGAACACAGAGGAGTGAAAGGGATTAGTTCTGCCTCGGGTAATTGTGGAAAGCTTCACAGAGATGGTGATATTTAACATGGAGTTTAATAAATTAGTGTTAATTAAGCAGAGAATTAATAATAAAAGCTAATATTTATTGAGTACTTATGAGGTTTCAGGCACGGTTCTACATGCTTGTGAATTGACTCATTTAACTCTCACAGTAACCTCATCAGGTACCTTATTTTTGCTATTTTACTGGTTAAGTAATTAATAAGCAGGTTAAATAACTTGCCCAAGGTCACACAGCTAGGAAGACATCAAAACCAAGATTTGGTTCCAAAGTCTGGCTCTAGAACCCGGGTCCGTAAGCACTGTCTTCTGTGTCTCTCACAAAAGAAAAAGAAAAAGGACGAAGGCAGTATTTCAAGCAAATCAGTATGTTTGAAAAGCATAGTATTTATACATGCTGGGAAGAAAATGCAGCCATGGGACCTTAAATCCAATACGCAATCCGTGGATATCAACCAGGTAGTAGGGTCTGACTGGTAAACCCATTCATTTTTCAGTAGGAGTTCATAGAAAGGACCAAACTGAGAGGCAATAATGAGGAAAATGATCCAGTTTTCTTGATCAGTCTTAACGACATGAAAGGGCAAAGGGATGTACTGATTAAGCTGCTAGCCATATCAGCTAGAGCATCGAGTGGTTATTCCCAGTGTTACACTGTGCCTACAGGGTCCTCGAGAACCAAGTGTTTGCTAGCCACATGCTATCCAGCTTCTCCTTGCCCCCTCGAAGGCTAAAAATAGCCTAAAGGCTGTCAATCCTATACCAGGGACGGTCTGAGGCCTTAGGTCAACCTGGCATCCAGCTGATTCCCTTTTTAGCAAGCCTACATCTTGACTTTCATTTTGTAATGAAACAGCATTTACCATATATATATATATAT
>NC_048219.1:66332726-66337498 GCF_002007445.2 Ailuropoda melanoleuca | reverse complement strand
AAAAAAAAAATCAGGAAAAATGAAAATGTATTTTGTCTATTAAAAGTTAAAAAAAAAGGAAAAGAAAATACACCCACTACTTAGAGCAGATGGTATACTGTTAATTCAACAATTAGTGAGAATTGTTCAATTCCTATTATCTTTCTAGCAACCCCATAGAGAATACTCTTATAACTAAAAAGTGTAGGGAAAACATATTTCAGAGTTGAAGCCCAAGATAGGTAAGGATATGGTAAAAACATATCACATCAGCTTCCTTGAATTTAAATCCAAAATGCCTGGCAAGAACTTGCTCCTTTAAAGCCTGAGCTACCTACTTAAAAAGAATTCAGTGATCAGAGCACTGACCTGTGCTGAGCCAACCATGGTCATACCCAAACCTCACTCACCCATCTCTCCCACTCATGAGCCCCTCCAACTCCTTCGTTCCCCCGCTTCAATTCCCAGATTCTTACTTGCTTCCGACCCATCTTTTGGTTTACTTGTTTCTCTCACCTTCCAGGCCAATCAACTACTTTATTTCCAGGCGGATGCTTTGTCTCTGCCCTCTCATCTCAGCATATTCATGCTGAGTCCTTAGTTATCAGAGTTCTACTGAATGTAAACTCAAGATTTCCTTTTCTCACCGTACAGACCCCCTCCCTGCCTCCTAGCTCAGAGGATATCAAAAGTAAATTGCATGCTGTATTTTTGAAAGCATCTTTGTATGATATTGCTGTATCACACTGCTGAAAAATAAATGTTGCCTCAGATTCTTTAGAAAAGGAAAAGGTGGGTGTGGTAGGGGAAAGGTAGAAGGAGAACAGAAAGCTTGAGGCCTGACCCCAGTGAAATTCTCCAAAGATAATGAAACTTTTGACTTGAGAGCATTAGTGAAGACAGATGTTATTAAGAATCAGCATAAATTCAGTGAGAACAAACCAAATGATCTCGTTTCCTATTTTGATAGGTTTATCAGGCAAGTAGTGAACTTGGAGTAGAAGATAAGACATGTGACATTGGTAATGGTACAGATAAGGATAAAGTGATTAAATAGCTATGCCCAAATAATTTAAATATTTCATACAGAAGTCACAGGAATTGCCCACAGCACGCTGTCCTAGTTCTGGCCTTTGAATGGAACTTTTATTGAATGGTTTGGAGAAAGTACATTGATCAGACCTGTAGAAGACTTAAAGCTAGGAAGCACAGTTAACGTGCCAGACAACAGTCACAACTTGAAAATATTTCACCAATAAAAAATAGGCCAAAACTAATAAATTCATAATAAATTATGATACAGCAGGGATGGGTTTGGGGCCCTCTAGCTCCTTACTCTTTGTTCTTAAACTTTATATCAGACAGAAACATTGACTGATCCAGTTTTTAAAAAATACTTTTGATTATCCCAAAGAAATAATTAGCTGACAAAGATGTGATTCTCGTATTCTGTAGTCCTTCACAATGATAGTTTTGGGGAATGTTTATATTTGAGTCAAATGTATCATCTATACTTCAAAGAATTTATCATCACTTTCTCCACACACATTCACACATAAACATTTTCACTAACCAGGGATGGCTCTAATCAGGGTGTATATCCACACCTTGCTTAGAAGAATGTAAGTTCCCTAATCTCCAGAGATGTATGTTCAAGAAGGACTGGACCAGCCATATGTCCTTTACTGATTATATGTGCCTTTCAGTGAACTCCAAATTCCAGACGTGTTCTCAAGGGTATTCATAAGCCGACAGTACTAAGTGGAAGATTTGGGTTTTAAACAAATGTCTACATTTTCAGGCACAGAGAATGGTAATTCATTTTCTCTGATACTCCTTCTCAAAATAATTTAAAATGGTTATCATTCTTTTAACCTCTTCCAGATTAAAAAACTATAGTATCTTAAGAACTATGATGACTTTTTAACACCATGTGCTAATAAAGTTTAGAGGCTCCAAGGACCTTGTTTTGTTTAGTTTCACATTAAACAATATTTTAATAAATAACCACAGCAAATCTCCAGTACAGAGCAGAAGGTATACTTAATATACACAGAATGTGAACTTGCCTCTTACAATAAAATCTCTTGAAATATACATTGTGTCTTTTGAATAAGCCTTGGAGGTTTGATGACTGTCTAGGGAGTTTCCTGTTTAATCATCGTTTGAATATTTTCTGGTGATTTCAGTCAAGTCATGATCTGATTCAATAAAACAATTGCTTTGACTGATTTATTTCCTAGATTGGAAAAATTATTTTCTATCACATATAAATAGCTTTATACTAGCTAGTGACCTCATGGACTTACTGCCTTAAAATATTATTAGAAATATTAAGCATGTCCAGATACTTTGACTATGATTATTTTGTATTTTAAAAAAAGCTCAAGTCTTTTTATGATTCTCATATTAATAAAACTGTTCAGTAAATCAACAAGTAGCTATTAGCCCATACAACTATGTGCCTAATATTACACTGTCTATTTAGTACATGAATAAATGAACGCTGTATTTATTTTAACAAATATTTGAGCACCCATTATGTTTCAGTGATCTGCAGGAGCAAGATATGCCACAGGAGACACAAAGATGAAAAAAGCCTGCTAAGAGACTGCATATAGGAAGCTAAATATAGAAAATATCTACAACATGAAGTAGAATTCGCTAAATAGAGAAATAACAGATGAGTCAGCATAGCAGTGCTTATGACCATGGAATTTGAAGTCAGGCAGCATTGACTGAATCCCCGCTTCATCATTTACTTAATTTTGTACCTTAAATCTCATTCACCTCATCATGTGTCGAGGTGTAAATGAGATAATGCTTTAAAATCGTGGCATTGGTTTAATACATAGAACTCAAAAGTTGTCTGTTCTCATTACCTCCACATAATAGAGAAAATACAATAGGTCACTGGGGGAATAGAAGAGAAGATGAGGAGGGGAGAAGGGGAGGTGGGAGCAAATGGAGGAGATGAAGAAGAGAAAGAGACAAAGAGATCAGTTTGGTTAGGAAAGGTGGAAGAAGACTTGAGGAAATCTTCATGAAGTAGTGCCATGTGAGATGTCTTTGAAGGATGGGGAGGAGTTTTCAAAGTGGAGGTGAGAAGGAAGGGTATTCTGGACAGAGCACTCAACATAAAATTAGGCACCAAGGACTCAATTGGCAGGTGTGGTTCAGTGTGGAGCGTGTGTTCAGTGTAGCCGAAGCACATGGTATTTGGAAGTGAGAAATAAGACCAAAAAAGACGTTGTTAGAAAGCCTTAAATGTGAGATGATATTTAATTTAACAGATTTTTGAGTCAGGTAGCGAGAAATTTAGTCTGTGCTTACAGCCTAGATGAAGATGACAACATCACGTAGGGTGGAGTAAGGAAAGGAAGACTATGAGAATGAGACTCATCACGTGGGCTCTTAACTGCATTAGAAGTAATGGGAAGCTAATTAGTCACGGTTACAGATTGTCGTAGACATGGGAAGAGGATTCAAATGATATTACAGATCCAGAACACACAAGACTTGACCACAGACAGATGAGATGCTGGAGGAAGGAGAAGTTGGAGTAGAATTGAACTCAGAAATATCAAGCTTCAGTGATTGGAAAAATCCTACCACTGTTCACAAGATGAAGGAAATCAGAAGGAAGACCCAGTTTTGTGGTGCTGATGATAAGCTCAGTGAGTGGAGAATCTGAGGTACCAGTTTCTAGAGACAGTGCTCATCATGAGGCTGACAAATGTAGGTCTTGAGATAGTGAGAGCAATTCCATATGGAGATACCGATGTGGACATGCAGTGCCCACCTCCGAACAGACTACAGTATAGCTGAAGTTCTATCTCCCAACACATTGAAAATAGTGAAGACAATCTTAGAAAGTTTCTATCATCTTACTCTTTGGGAGATGTATAAATAAACTGTATATAATAATGTAAACTTTGTTTCAGTCTGAAAGCTCAAAGTCATGAGCATATTGTCATTTAGAGCTGAAATAGAGAAAAAAAATTAAAAAGGGTGATCAAGGTCATAAAAAGAACAGCAGAAAATAAAATGCCAAAGAGAATACAGGAGGATAGCTTTAAGTAAGTGTCAAGCCTCCTTGAATGCAGACCTTGAATTCAAACAAAAAATTCTCTTGTTAAGAGTTAAAAACAAAAGCAGAAAATCTTAACAGCATACTAATTTGACAAACATTGTTACATCCTTCTGTTTTTGTTTTATGCAACAAAGTATTTCTTATTGTTGATGAAACATCTTCTGTGCTTCACATATTAAGCACGCTTCCAATTACTATGAAGAACAAAGCAATGTGTTAACCGCATGAAAATTCTTCAGTGGTGAATGAAGAAAATCCTAGTTCTTTGAAAGTAAAAGAGCATCTTCTTTAGCTATTAGATGAACCTAATTAATTAACATAAATCAGAATTTTTAAATAATGAAATATACTCTTCAACACATGACAGGTGGGTATGCTATCAAAGCACTTTTCGAAATGAAAATCTAGAATCCAAATGCAGTGATATAAATGCATAACATTCACATTTTTATTCCCCTCATTCCTGGAAATCTTAAGTCTTCTAGTTTAAGTGCATCACCCTTTGTTGCTTTTTATTACTTCTGGGTCCTTCAAAGTTCAAAACTGGAAAAAAAGGAAGTCACGACCACTGAAAACGTTTCATTTCTTGTCCACAGAAACAGTTTTAGATCATCTAGTAGAAAACCTATGGAATGCAGTCGAATAGGTCTTATGTTTCTAAACTGGAGATACACACACACACACACACACACACACACAC
>NC_048219.1:66317925-66332626 GCF_002007445.2 Ailuropoda melanoleuca | reverse complement strand
TCAGGGGATGTACTGTATGGTGATTAACATAATATAATAAAATAAAATTAATTATAAAAAAAAAAAATGATTTTCAATTGGATGATAACACGTTTTCTATGACAGAGGATGAAAGTCAGAATCGAGGAATTATTTCATTGAAAATCCTCAAAGCTCAAAACTGGCACCAAAGCCAACTTTTCTTACTCCTGTTTTTCTTTTAAAAACTCCATGCATAATTTGAAATCCAAGCAAATACAGTCATTGCCCCAGCTACCGTGACACTTCTTTTCAGTGTCGAGAATGCGGGGTGTGAGGAGAGGAAGCACCCACCACCCTCAGGTAGCAGACCCCCCATCCTGGCGGGACTGGAAGGACCTGCGCTCGGCTCAGAACAAAGAAAACGAGAGAGTCTCTGTTCTAAAATATGTTCCTCGCACCACACAGGAAAAATACCTCTAAGGAATTTTAAACAATGTATTTCTAATTTAAAAGGATTTCTTCTCTGGTTTGTTTTCTTTCTTTCTTTTTTTTTTTTTTCCCCTCCCCTCTGGCAGCTCAACTGTTGCTCCAGGGGCTGCACAGGGCTGGGCGGCGTCTCTCTGAGCGCGGCTCTGCTGGAAACGTTCCTACTGAAACGGGGGCGTTCTGGACCTTTTTGGTCGGTGACACCAATGCTTTTTATTTCTGTTTGCAGGCTATACAGTTTGATCCCGACACCCACCTGCCCACCATTACCGACTCCTGCACCGGCTGTACTCTGTGTCTCAGCGTCTGCCCTATTATCGACTGCATCAAGATGGTTTCCAGGACAACACCTTATGAACCAAAGAGAGGCTTGCCCTTAGCTGTGAATAATCTGGTGTGTTAAGGTGATTTGTGCAACTGTTGCTGCGAACTTTGAGGCCACCTACCTGTGCCGGTCTTTTTAATTGTCATCGTGACGTTCAGCTCCTGCTAAATTGAAGCAAATAGATAATTTCTGAAAAAATGTCTAAGTGAAAACCATAAATTTCTAAATAAATTTACAAATTTTAAAAATGTCTACTGCCAGTGACCGTTCAGTTAATGGTCATAAAGTGGGATGATTATTTCGTGAGGATAGTTGTAAAATAATTGTGGAGCTGTTAATTGGATATTCACCATCCGTTGTCCATTCTGAAAAATATGAACTTTTTTGTGGCAATTGATGCAACAGTTTCCAAATTGCCCTGTGCTGTGCTGTCTTTGATTTCTAATTGTAATTGAAATTAAGTATTTTAGAACAAAGTACCATTTAACTTACAAGAAAATGTTTCCAAGAAACATTTTATAATTAAAAATTACATTTAATTTTAACACTGTTTCTAAGCAAATGTAATTAGCTCCATAAAGCACAAATGAAGAAAGTCAAATAATTATTTACTGTGTCAGGAAAAGAAAGTCAAAGAGGGTTTGCAAAACTTTTTTAAGGCCCCTTTGTTAAAATAGCTTCTTTGTGGGGGCCTAGATACTCAAGTGAGAGTATTTGGTAATCATTTGTATCACTCTGCTGGTCCCCACTCGTGCCTGAGATGGGTGTTCAAACTCTCCAATGAATCAACATGACATTCTTCTTTAAATATTTAAACTATGTTCCTAACAAAATAAGATATTAGGATGGAGCTCTCGTTAAAGCCACTCTTTTGCTGTGCACAGATCTGCTCTGTCTGCTTCTAATAGTAGCCTTCATGATTATAGCAATTAACGTTTGAACAAAGCCCAAATTATACAGCAGTGGGTCACATGCTTCATTATTCAAGAATGAAAAATACAGTATTGGTAATATATATTAAGTATGCAAAACTAACTTGACTACTTTTTATTTTAGTGTATAGGTTTAATTTTAAAAGTAATTAAATAAAAGGAAATATATATTTTCTGTTACTGTCAAATAATATTTTTATATTTCTCTATTTTCATAATCAGCAAATAGCATCATATAAATTCATTTATCTCTTTGGGGCATACTTTAATATGAATCCATAAGTAGCAAATCTTTAAGTAACAATCTGTGGTAAATTTCTATGAAAAATGCAAAATCTGGAAAAATAAAATGTTTGTTTATGTACTTTTAGAAATGCACATTTACCACAAAATCTGCATGATTGAATAATATCAAATAAAATTTCATAAAGCTTTTTAAACAACGTAGTCTTTTGCTGCCTCTCTTACAAGTACAACATCATGTCAACCATTTAGAATTGAGGTGGAGAAGTTTTTGATTAATCCTATAGTGCATTACACCCAAATGTATATATAATGCTGGTTCAGATCTAATGAGGGTAATGATAGTGCAGTCATTTAAATGTTTCACTTCCAGTCCCTCTCACCAGGTTTTCCTATTGAATTAATTCTACTCTGCCAAAATGCGTCTTTCACTGGGCACAGGCCAGATTTCTTGCCGTGGTTCATGGGCAGAGATAAATGAGAAAATGGCAACCTACCATTAAAGGCCCCATCTTCACTATAAGAAAAATCAGTGTCACTTAATAGGTATTCCTTAGATAGTTGTGAAATATTAAGACTCAAATCAACAGACTCACTTTTTGCTCCTTTCGTAGTGGGGGCATATTACCCTTTGCACTTGGTAACAGCTTAGGTAAGGGTTCGAGTTGTCCAGAAAATAAATTTACCAGGACCATGTGGATAGCATCATAATGTGCAAACTCCACCTCCACCCCAAGTGAGCTTTTCACTCTGGGGGTTTTATGGAAGAACATCCCTTGCACCTATGCCTGAGTCCTCTTTAAGACACCGACTGCCGGGCAGAAATTCCCTTAGTAGAGATTAAAGAAAAAAGTAGTTTATGACTTTTGCATCCTGCTCTGAGAACGAGTGGACATAGTGCTATGGCTCTTTTCTTGAACTACTTTGAGGAACTGCAAGTGACCGGGCCTTTGGGTTAAACCATAGCAATCTGTGATTTTACACTAGGGTGTTCCTCACACTCATTTCTGTTGTGTCCACTCTCTGCTGTGCACGAAGGAGCATTCTTATCTATGCTATTTATGGGAAATGTACTTTAATCTTATAATGTGTGGCTTGTAGAGAGACTCCAGAGTACGGAAAGAATGAAAATCATGTCATCCCATCCAGCAAGAGACCACAAGCCATCGGCCCTAACACACACGTTCTCATGGTTCCTGACCTTCAGACATGAGGGAAGACATAGGATCAAACCAAGGAGTCTGGTTTTGAGTGCTTCCTATGTCTAAGAAACTATACTAAATGGACTGCATATGTGATAGTTAATTTTAGGGGTCAACTTGGCTGGACTACAGTACCCAGATACTTGGTCAAGCATTATTCTGGATGTTTCTGTGAGATGTTTTTGGATGAGGTTTGCATTTAAATCAGTAGACTATGAGTTAAGCAATTGCTGTCTATAATGTAGGTGGGCATCACCCAATCAATTGAAGGCCCAAATAGAACAAAAAACTGACTCCACCCCACCTCTCAGCAAGAGGGAATTATCCAGCATTTGGCCTTTGGACTTCCTTTGCAACATTAGCTCTTCCTGCAGGCTGTAACTGTGAGTCCTGAATCTCCAGCTGGCCAGCCTCCCTTATCAGATTTTGGACTCATCAAGCCTCCACAATCACATGAGCCAATTCCTTAAAGTAAATCTCTTTATGCACACACACATAACACATACACACACATAACACACACACACACCCTGTATTGGCTTTGTTTCTCTAAGGAACCCTTTCTAATACAACATATATTATCTTATTTGAATATTAAAATGATTAAAGGTAGATTCTATTGTTTTTTTCTTACTTAGCAAAGGAGGACATGGGTGCTAAAAGGGTCTAAGTAATGTGTTACAGGTTACACAGCTAATTATGTATGTTTCTAAGTATGTTAGTTATACCTAACAAACCATCTATTTTTCCTTTTGTTCATCCAGTCATTCATTCAGTTAATATTCGTCAAACAGCTGCCATGTACCAAGCATGGGGCTAAGGGCTGAGGGTGTGAACTCAAAGGATGAAGGTTCTCCAAATTCTAGCCACTTACAATCCACAGGGAAAATGGGCATGTAACTGTTATTACAGAATGTGTGGTTAGTGCTAGGAAAACAATAGTGAGAGAGAAGGAACATCAACAGCCTACTCCTTTGACTAGATAGCAAATTAAGCCAAGTTTTTAGCTCATAAAAGCATTTTCTAAATAGGAAACAAGAAGGAAAAGGAAAACAAGATGGAAAGCACAGAGATAAGAGAAGTCTGGAATGTCCAGAAAGTTCTAAGAGCTTGGGATTAGACAGAATGAAAGAACATGTGGGATGTAAGGTAGAGAGAAAGAGAGGCTTGAATCATTTTAGAATCCCTCAGGGAATCAGAATCAGTGTTTTGTTCATTCATCCATTCATTCAAAAGCATGAAGTACCTCCCTTACATCAAGCTAGTTTATGGTGATTCAATTATGAACAAGACAGACATGATTCCTGGCGTACTGATCTTACATCTTAGTGGAGAATACAAAAAGCAAGTAAACGAAGAAACTGCAAATCATGGTAAGTGCTTTGGCAATGACAGCTAGGGACTGGGGTAGAGACGAGGAGGACATGTACTTACTCTTCAAAGTATGGGGCAGGGAAGTCCTAATGGATGGGAAGGAGCCAGCCATATGAAGAATAGAGAAGAGTGTGTTTGTGTTCTAGAAGTAGAAATAGCTGGTACAAAGGCCCTGAGCTGAAAGTAGCCTGAGTTATTAAAATTACTAAAAAGATAAATCAAGGAAGGGTAATAGAAGGCAGTGCCTAAAATCCGCAGGAACTGTGGACTAGAAGCACAGGAGACTGACCTCAATTTCCTCATCTGTAAAATGGAGACGATCATAGCCTTGCATTTAATAAGTTAGAGATAATCATAATTTCTGTTGCTATTATTTATGAACATAAAAATTTTAAATACAGTTTAAAAAAATAAAAGTCTACTAACAAAAATCTGTATTTGCTAGACTCGAAATCAGGCTGTCGTAGTAGTGACTGATGGTATGACTTCCTAAACTAACATTCATCATCTGTAGCAATCTAGAAAAAGATATTCCATGTGGTTGGAAGATCAAGATTAAAAAAGAGAGAGAGAGAGTAGGATAATCAATTCTGACAAAAAAAAAAAGACCCCAGAAATAAAATTTAACATATAAATGAGTAAAATTATCTCATCATCTATATATAATTATTATATGTTTAACTGTCTAATTTTACTTTCTCAATTCTATAAGCTGGATACAGCAGAAGTATTTTCTTTATTTTTTTTTAAAGAGGAAATTCAAAGACAAAGCAGATAAGTGACTTACATAAATTGATATGTTTAATTAGTATCATATTTAGAAATGAAGCACAGCTAACTTGATTTCCAGGCAACAGTCTCTCTTCGACATCATTTTGCTAAACAAGTATTCTCTATTTTTCTACGATACAGATATTTGGAGATACATTATTCACTTTTGGTGGTCTTCGGGTAACAGTAAATGGCCTAAAGAAATCAAATGGCCTAAAGAAATCGGGCAGTAACTGTTGTCAGAAAGGGTTAAGATACTGCCCTTAGAAACAAGTTTATTACCTGGCAGGATGTGATCTACTTCTGTCCTATGAAGTTAATTCAATTAACAGGAAAGCCATTAGACACACTATTATCTACCCAGAGCTGTAACTTTTCCTCTTACCCACAGATGCACGCAATTCAGCAAACAGCCTGCAGAGTGAAAATTTGGACCAAATCCTTAATGATTCTGTGAGGTTCGCAGAGTCTAGCTCTCTCTTTTATTAATTAATATGGTAACATTAATTAATATGGTACCCCTTTTATTAATTAACATGGATTTTCTGCTTAAATTTTTAAAATTACAGATGACATCTTTAAATTGAATGGTGGCATTTGGGTTGAAAACCTGCACAGCGGATTGTCCCTTCGTGTTAGCTTTCCATTGACTGATCCAGGGCATTTATGAACCAATACCGGCTGTCATTGTTTTCATATTTACTGGTGTCCTAATATGCATTATAAACTGTGGTGCCATGAAGAAGCTAAGTCATTTTGCCACTGCTAACTAGTCTGAGTAGTGTATCTGTGCGGTTATTTATTTACAGGATTTATAGAGTGCTTTTCCGTATGCTGTGTTCTGCAAGCACCAACGGCCTTCCATGTACTCCTCCCTTTCACTTCCAGGCCTTCGTCATTCGACTACCATTGATAAATTCAAGTTTATATACTGCTGGCAGTTTTTGAAGATTTGCATTGGTCAACACAAGGCTCGAGACCTCTTTGCTTACCAATAATTTTTTTATGTGTTTCTGTTGAAAACAAGACCTACCTGCCTATTAATAGTGCTGGTTTATTCATCTTTCTGGCCTTCTATGGTATCCATCTGCATGAATCCAGGTATCTGGGAAAAGATAAAACAGCAAACACACGTGCATGCGTGCGTGCGCGCGCACACACACACACACACACACAAATGTGCATAGCAATTTAAGATTACTGAAAAGGTTCCACCTGCATATTTTTTATGGAGGTATAAGAACCTGGGTGGAAGATGAGAATCTTCCAATTCAATTTATGTCATTAGATAAGAAACCCAAAAATTCTTATCTACTCTCTTTTAAAAGAGCCTCTTTTGAGTGAAAGGGGGAAGGGAGATTTTAGGGATCTCCCTGTGGGAAGGTAATCATGAATTTTTTTATATTTCATTTCTGTTTTGCAACATTTGGGAGACTACATCTTGCTCCTCCTCTTTATAGGCTGTGATGTTTTGATGGGGCTTCACCAACATACATGGCTTGGGGGGGGCACGGAATATTTAATACTGAAAGTTCATTTCTTCTTCTGGGACTATGAGCATGGCTAATTTTTATCAGACTGCAAAGTCCTGCCAACAATTATGGCCAGTGATAATGCCCGCTACTGCAATATGATTCTGAGATAACCCTTTAAATAAAACCTTTGGAAGTTTCCTGAAGACAAGAACAGGGTACCTTTGTATTCTCTTCTACTAAAGATAGCAGTCGAGGAGTCCAAGGACCTAGCTAAGCAAGAGCAGCATAGATAGAACATCTACATGAAAGTGAGAAAGGAAAGGATTTAGAGCTTCCAAAATCTGTGTGTGCCGTCCCCTTTCTCTGAATTTCAAATGTTTATATCAGAGTGCTTACCGAACAGCGGAGACGCAATACAAAGTCTAACTCGTTATGCCTAAAGTCAGCTCTGTCTCCTCCTGAGCTCATACCTTCTCTTCCTTCCCGTATAAGAGCTTCACCTTTGCATACTGCAAATCTTTCATAAACAGGAAACAAAAACACTAATCATGAAGGAAACGTTGATACATTAAAATCAGGAGTTTCTTTTCATCAAAAGACCATTAAGAGAATGAACAAATAAGTCATAGAGTGAGAAAGCACATTTGCAATACATATAACTGACAAAGGACTCACGTACAAAACATAAAAGCAACTCTTACAAATCAATAAGAAAAAGACCACCAAGAGAGCAAATGGATAAAAGACGTGAATAGACACTACATAGAAAGAGGATATCCAAATGATGAATAAATGTATAAAACGGTGCCTAACTTAATTAGTCATCAAGGTATCGAAAACTAAAACACTATGATTTCAGAATCCAAATCTTGAATAAGACGCAACCCACTGGATAGGAAAAAAAACTGAAAGAATTGTAGCAAATAGAAAATTATAAGCTGCCTGGCCCCTCACCAGATTGTGTAATTGAGCAGTTAATAAAATTTAGCCTACAAGTTCCATGCTGAGGCAAAATGAGAAATGAAGTACTCTTAATCTTCATGCATTATAAAAGATTTATTTATTTGGGAAAGGAAGTTTATTAATTTCTGCATCAAGTGATGTTTTAATGAATGAATGACTGTCAACTTCAGCGTGTAGAACATGCCTTCTTTAAAGAAGATGTGCATGACCACAGACAGCCCCACTGGAACTTGTCAGGCAGTTAAAATTTTTTGATGGCTTGCCTGGTACAGCAACAGTAAAGAAAGCCCAATACTTGGCGTATTAGGATTAAGTCAACCATTTTTTGGTTCAGCCAAGAGGCGTTTACAAAGCAACACTCTTCATCTCCATGCTTTAAATAGCAGAGGCAGTTCCACATTTATCAAATAATAATTATTGGGGGAGCCTGGGTGGCTCAGTCACTTAAGCGTCTGACTCTTGATTTCGGCTCAGGTCATGGTCTTGGGGTTGTGAGACCCAGCCTGGCATTGGTTGGGCTCTGCTCAGCGGGGAGTCTGCTGGAGATTTTCTCTTTCCTTCTCCTTCTGCCCCTTCCCCCACTTCTGCTCTCTCTTTCTCTCTCCCGTTCTCTAAGATAAATAAATAAATCTTTAAAAAATAACAATTATTACTAAAAACTTTCAAATGTCACAGCTGTTCAAATTATCGTGAAACCCTTGGGCCTAAATGTACACACATTTAGCTTTTGGATCAATTTTATCAGGTGGAAACTAGAGATTCCTTTAGTGGCACAGAGCAGAGGCTTCCTAAAAGTACCTCAGAACACAGAGTATGGTGACGGGTATGGTGGCACAAAGTCTAACTAGGTGCTGTTACATCCACTCGAGCAAGAAATTTTGAGAACTTAAACTAATAAGGCAGCAGTAGTGGATAAGGGAGGAGGGAATGGACTGTAGATACCTTTAGCAATAGAGTTGAGGACAACATACATTTGTCAAGAACTGGTAGTCTAGCCATTGTGTAAAGTAATGAGAAAACACTAGAAATACCCAGTATTATGTACTTCTAATAAAATCTTGAACACACAGTTATGGAAATAGCAATAAAGGCATCCTTAAATCCATCTGGGGAAGACAAAGGACGTTTCATAAGGATATACACAAGGTCAACTGAATCTTGCAGAGAGGTGGTCTGGTGCACTGGTGTTGAATGAAGATTTTGGAATCAAACTCCCTGTGTTTGAATCCTGGCTTTGCCTCTTACCTCTATCTTCTTGTGGGACGTACTTGATAATCTAAACCTGTTTTTGTGTGTGTGTGTGTGTGTGTGTGTGTTGTTTTTTTTTTTTTTAGATTTTATTTATTCATTTGAGAGACAGAGCACATGCAGGGGAAGAAGCAGAGGGAGAGGGAGAAGCAGACTCCCAGATGAGCTGGGAGCCCAACATGGGGCTCCATCTTAGGACCTGGAGATTATGACCTGGGCTGAAGGCAGACGCCCAACCATCTGGGCCACCCAGGAGCCCCTGTTTTCTAAGTTGTAAACAGAAGTAGCAAGGAGCCTGCCGATAACAACTGACACTTAACACCTGTCGGCACATGTCAGGCCCTATTCCAAACCCTGCATTCTGTACTCCTATCGGTCACAGCAATCCTAGGAAGTAGGTGCTAGTGTTCTTGACAATTTAGAGATGAGGAAACTGAGGCACTGAGGTGTGAAAGTCTGTACAAGCCTCACTGCTGGTGGACGGCAGAGCTAAGGTCCAAACATGCACCATCTAACTCCTGAATCCATGCCATTAACCAATATGCCACTCATGAGAATCAGCTTCTCAGCGTCAGTATCTGGTCCAAAGGAGACAATGCATGCAAAGTGATGGGCACAATGCCTGCACGTGGAAGAGGATTCGTAAATATGGGCTCGATAATACTAATCTAATAATATCAAATAGTAATAAGAATGAGCTGTTTGGAACAGTGCCGTGCATGGTAAGATCTCCTGGCTGGCCGTTAGGAGGAGTACAAAGGAAAGAAGGATGCAGCCGTCCTGAGACGGGAGACCAGCACCTTCACTGCCCGCTTCCCTGGTTGTAGGCAGTAACCGTGCCCTGCTCAGCACCGGCTTGCTAGCACACCCTGCCAGACAGGAGAGCCGGATTCGTTCCACGAACAATCATTTTCCAAGAACCAAGGATGAGCCAAACCTTGTGCCAGGTTTCTCACGGGACGCCAAACTGGAATGATGTCTTCAAAACAAAGTAGTGGCTGAGAGCTCAGGTGTGGAGACAGATTTCCTGGGTTTGAATCCCAGCTCTGCCACTCAGCAGCTTTAGACTTGGGGCAAGTTACCTAATCTTCCTGTGCGTCATTTCCCTTGTGTCTAAAACGGAGAAAAGAATAAACAGGTCCCATAGGGCTGTGTGCAGATGGAGAGAGAGGATACACGCAGGCGCAGCATGAGTGCTCCACAAACGTGCCGTCTGCCGGGCCCCCCTCCACTCTGTCCCACCCCACACTTCTGGCCTGAACCTCTCATCAGTACTAGAGCAGTTGCCCCACAAAGTGCTCTTCAAACCTCTTTATTTTTCCCTTTTGTAGCTTAGAATTAAAAAAAAAAAAAACTTCTATGGAAATACAATAGATAAAACACTCTAATGCCTCAGCATGTGCTGTTCCCTTGTTCTGTATTTGCTGTTCCCCTGTTCTGTATTTGCTGTTCCCTTGTTCTGTATTGCCCTTCATTATCTAGCAAAAGGATTAAGTTTCTTTCTTCAAAAACCACCTGGAGAAGTTGGGGTCTCCTTTCTAAGGGCATCCCCAGACAAGAGAGTCAATCACTCCCTTCTGGTCCTATCTCTGCTCCTTCTGCATCCACCTATCAGTACACTTGGTTGCAAGCAACTGACACCTTCATCTCTGCTTTCCCAGGGCCAGGCACAGGCTCTGGCATTTAGTAGGCTGGCTACACAATAGATTGTTTTTTACAACAGCTTTATTGAGATATAATTCACATGATATAAAATTCAGCCATTGAAAGTGTACAATTCACCAGTTTTTAGTATATTCACAGAGTTATGCAAACATAACCACCATCAATTTTATCACCGGCAGAAAGAAACCCCATTCCCACTAGCAGTCACTCTGTACTCCTCTCTGCCCCAGCCCCAGGCAAATGTGAATCTACTGTCTGTCTATGGATACGCCTATCCTGGATATTTCATAAATGGAATCACATAATATTTGATTCTTTATGATTGGCTTTTTTTACTTAGCCGTTTTCAAGGTTCATCCATGTTGTAGCCCGTACCAGTACTTCATTTCCTTCTTTGGTTACATAATATATCAATGTTTTATTCACCCATTCATCAGTTGATGAATATTTGGATTGTTTTCCCTTTGGGGCTATTATTAGTAAAGCTTCTACAAACACACATGTACCATGGAGATATATGTTTTCATTGCTCTTGGGTATGTATCTAAGAGTAGAATTGCTGGGTCACATGGTAACTATGCTTAACCTTTTAAGGAACTACCAGATTGTTCTCCGCAGTGGCTATACCCTTTCACATTCCCACCAGCGATGTATCAGAGTTCAATTTCTTCACATCGTTGCCAACATCTGTTACTATCTATCCTTTTATTGTCTGTCCAGAGAGCCGTCCAGGCAACATGAAAGTGGTAGCTTATTGTGGTTTTGACTTGCATTTTCCTGATGGCTGATGAAGTTGAGCATCTTTTCCTGTGTGTATTGGTTATGTTTATATCTTCTTCAGAGAAATATCTTTTCAAATATGTTTATTTTTAATAAGGTTTTCTTTCTTATGTTGAGTTGTAAAGGTTCTTTACATATTCTAGATACGAATCCCTTATTATATACACAGTTTGCAAAACTTCTTCCCATTGTATATGTGCCTTTTAACTTTTTTCTTTTTCCTTTCTTGATAGTGTCCTTTAAAGCACAAAATTTTAAAAATTTTGATGATGTCCAATTTATCTACTTTTTAATTCATTGCTAATGTTTTTGCTGTTATATCTAAAAAACTGTAATACAAACTCACAAAATTTACAGCTATATTTTCTTCTAAGATTTTTATATTTTTAGCTTTTACATTTAGGTTTTTTTTTTTAATACATCTGCATTAATTTTTTTAGATAGTGTCAAGCAGGAGTCCAACTTCATTCTGTTTCATGTGGATGTCCTTTTGTCCCAGAGCTGTTTATGGAAAAGACCATTTATCCCCCATCATAAAAGTTTGAATTAAATGACATGCTACCTGGCTTCTCCTTCAGGGAACTCAGGCTGATGATGGAGACTGGTAGGTACATCAGAAAATCACAGTGCAACATAAAGAGATGTGAGCCTAGAAAAGTACAAGAGTTAGTTAGGTATCTCTTCTTCTAGGTCTCGGGACTGAGCCCTGATGTTGAACATAGAGTTACCACAGCAACAGTTCTCTCTTCCTGTGAGATATAGTTAAAAGTGACACCTGCGTAATTCCTGAATTTCTGGAGGGCACTAGTCTTTCCGTGCATATGCATTTCCCAGCAATTGGTAATCACCAAGAATGAAAGCACAGACAGAGGTGGAGATTCTTCAGTTTTAAAACAAAGAAAATCTTAAGTGTAATAAAACGAGCTCAGAAACTAAAGCAGGTCCCTCTTGAGGTACAGCTCCCACTGTCCTTAGTGACGCCATCTTGTCCATGGTTAGATCAGTCCATTAATTTTTAACAGAAAGTCACCACAATGCCCTTCCCCGCCTTCTGTCTTGTTTTCCATGGGGAATCTGGGTGCTTGGCTTCTCTGCAGATAGGGCTAAAATCACCAAGCTCACTTAGCCAGCAGGGCTGCACTAGCCGCCCTCGGAAGTCTATCTGGGGGTATCACATAGGCTGCGGCGAAGGACCAGAGATTGAGTGGGGCTCTTCAATCACAGCCTCTTATTTCAGACTCTGAGCCAACCTTTGGGCTTGTTATTTCTAAGGTGATAAAGACAGCTTTGACATGAAATGGCATCATTCATCAAAATGCTGGCATATATTTCTCCATTGCAATCAGCTAATAAGGTATTAGAGTTTATTTTCTTTCCTTAATCTGACACTATGTTTATGGATGGACACAGGTACATCTATGCTATGTTCTAGAACTATGCCTTTCCAGTCACAGAAACAATCTGTATAATCATTTGTATTCATTGAATAGCACGGAGGTCTATCAACATATGATTTTACCCATGAAGATGTAAAATATTCTTTTGTTACATAAAGAAACATCCTAAGGGGCTATCGTTTGCTTCAATGTGTAGCATCACTTTGCTGACGACCTGTGGAAGATGCGCTTGCCCGGCCAGCACCTGGCTACCGGGCAGACCGCGTAAGCAGCTGGGGAAGAGACTCAGAGTTTCACATAATTAGCCTGTTTATAGGCCATCTGGGTTGTTTTGATTTCATCATCACCATGTCTTTCAATCTGAAGAATTTCCGTGTGTCTCTTCCTTGGGGACTAACATCATTAGTAAGTTCTCTCTTACTCTGGGACACTAGCTTCTCTAATGTATCTGGCAGCTCGCTGTCCCCCTGCATCCGTCTCATTATGAAGCACCCTACAGACCAAAGGAGGGAGGTGTTTATATTTGATAATGCTGTCATCAAATTAACAGGCCTCTTTAGAAGGAAATTACAGATTTGGGGCTCCCTGATAGAATAGATGCTTAGAAAACCTCATCCAAAGAATCGTAAAGGGTACTTAAAGAGAACGATTGCAACAAGGGCTGAATTTTAGCCATGTCTGCTCTGCTGGGTAGACATGCTGAACTATGGGTGCTGTGCTAATCACACGGTGCTGGGATCAATTTTAACCTAATTTGAACATCCTCAGGCCTCACCGGCCTGTGTGGACCAAAGAGGTCACGGGAACCTCACGAACTAAATGGCAATGCTTAATTAACCCTCACCTGCAAGCCTACCTATGTCAACCCTTTTCTGAGAGCACAGACTTCCCCCCAACTTCAAACAGCAATGAAATGATGAGCGGGAGCCCCCAACGGGCCATGTGCTCCCCCCATGCACCCACATGCCCACACTGGGCCAGGAGACTCCTGCGTGCCATCACTTGAGACCTGGATTCACCCTATCTAAGTTGACTCGGCATCTTGTCCACATTGTGCCAGTCCCTAGAGCCACCAAATGTCCCAATCCTCTTAGTGCTACATCGGCTCTGCTTTCGGATAAAAAGAATGAACACTGCCCCCACTCTTTGATCGCCTTCTATTAAAGGTGTTGAATGAAGTGGTCCTAATATTTATGGCACCTGGGGTAAAAAAAGTAGGAATGGAAAGCCCCCAACCTCAACCAAATCTTTCTGTCTGACCCCCTCTCTGACCCTCTCTGTAAGTGGCCTCGGACACCTGCCTACGGACACGTCAGTGCAAATATTCACCTCAGTGGGGGGGAACCACCTTCTCTTCCTCCGAAGAGCTTGTGCCTCTGCCTAGGAGCAGGCAGATCACATAGTAGGTTCACCTTCAGGAAGAGGACCTGGCGAACAGGCCTGCGTGAGCCCTCGGAATGCTGTGGAGCTGTTGGGAATTCTGGGTTTCTGAAGCGCAGTCTCCATCTACTTGCTAGATGACTCTGATCTCAGCTCAGGCCCAGAGGTGACACCCTCTCACAGTAACGTAGCAATGGTTCTTAATCATTTTCTGAGTTTTGTTGCAAAGGTAACTTGCAAGATAATGACTCCTGTCAGAAATGGGCATTGTTTGGGAGCCAGTGACACGCACTGCAGTGGCTTCCAGACATTTTTTCCCCCTCACATGAGCTTCTCTCTATGGTGTTAAAGGATAAAACAGATGAAGGTGGAATTGCTGTGGTTCAAAGAGGCCAAGAATGGAAGTCCTATGTGTCTGCCTTCATCCATCCTTCCTTCCTTCCTTCCTTCCTTCCTTCCTTCCTTCCTTCCATCCTTCCTTCCTTCCTTCCTTCTTCCC
>NC_048219.1:66312389-66317825 GCF_002007445.2 Ailuropoda melanoleuca | reverse complement strand
GAGCGCCGCCTCGTCTCATCCCCTGGCTGCTCGGGGCTTGCTTGGCCGGGGGGCTCTGGAGGGGCTGCCGTCCACAGGCACCAAGTCCTCCCAGCATGGTGGCCTCTGTGGCTGCGTCCTGAGGGCTTGTTAGTACCCACAGCAAGACTAGCTCCACGTCTGGGGGTAAACGCCTATCAGCTCACTTTACAAGCACAGTTATATAAAATGGAATTTGCAGCAAGCACTAGAATAACCAAGGGGCCTGGACTCTCCGGCCTTGGGGTTGGCATTTTTTGTTTTCTCTCTCTCTCTCTCTCTCTCTCCCTCGTCAAGGAAAGCATAGGGAATAAAGAAAGGGGAATGTCAGTGGACATCCCTTTCTAATAGTTCAAAGTACCTGGACTGGTCAGTCACCTCCCCTGGCCAAAGTCCCTTCCCTCCATGGTGCTTCAGTGCTTTCTGTCTGTGGTATTACCTCTAGGATTTCATTACTAAACACCCTTCCTGTTTACTTATTTCTTCTCTAAAATGTATCAGTCCTAGCATCCTAGCCTGCAAGCCGAAGATCTCTTTAACATGACCTTATATATCTGCTGTGATTCATTATTGTATACTGACCTTTCAGCCTAAAGGTAGTATCTTATTTTCCAGATGAATGGAGAGAAAAGAGAAGGCATCGCCCCAGAATTGTCCCTAGTACCAGCTACTTGACTGAAGGAGGGTGCTATAGGGGTGGCCTGCTAGGGCAGGAGCTTTCAACACCAACATGAAAGTGAAAGGTTGGTACAAACACAAGTTTCCAATGTACACAGGCCTCATTGGAACCAGAAATTTTAGGCCCTCGAGGCCATACTCTACTCTCACTGGGGAGGTCACCTCTCAGATTGAATTCTGACTGTCCAATTAGTCTCTAAATTTTGACTCCTGGTTTCAAAAAAGGGGGAGGGGGACAGACTGTTTTCTCTAAGGCAAGAATCCACCACAGTTAGCCACAGCTGTGAACTCAATCCCAATGGTCTCCCTACTCTCTGGGAGCCTCCAGGGGCCATGTGGCGATGAGGGACGGCCTCTCAAGGAGCAGGGTTTCAGAGGCAGAGGCTCAGACAGGAAATGAAGGATTACACTGGGTTGGCCCACTTTGCTAGACCAAAGTGAATCTGTGAATAGATATAGTTCTTAATCTCTTATCCACAAAGCTTGGGGCCTCACATAGTTCAGATTTCAGAATATTTTCACATTTTAGGAAAAGATGCATATGCATATCTTGTATATCCTGTACATTCCCAGAAGTCAGGTCAACACTCCACGTACAAAGTCATGAATGTTCCTGGATCACTGTACTCAGCCTTAGGGCAATGGAGAAGTTCCAATAGACTTACATCATTATCAGTTCAGATTTCACCCCAAAATGAGTCAGGTCAGGTTAGTTCTGCTGACAAATGATGTTACCAAAACAATACAACAAACAAACAAACAAACACACCATCCCACAAACACTTCTTGGTTTTCAGAGCTTTTTAGATTGCAGAATGTGGGAAAAATCTTTGGTCTGTATTGCCAAATAAAACTATGAATTGATTACCACCAACTCTTGACTCATCTTTAGTGTTATCTCAGCACAAGGGGAAACTGTCATGCCCCAGGACCTTGGCTCAGGCTCAGGCAGTCTCCCTTGGCATTCTTTCCCTGCTGGCTGTAGGGCTGAAAGGCTGAGACAGCTTCCTTCCATTCATCACATGGGGTACAAATTTTTCTAATGTTGGAGGATGCTTCTCTCCAGAAGGGCAATGTCATTTCCTGATCACCCCCAAAGATGAATGCTCAGCATTTCTCATTTTATAGTCCTTACTGCTAAACATTACAGAGACCAGAGAGGAGTTAACAACAACAATAATAATTGATAATATTTATTGAACCCTAACTATGTGTCATCCATTACCCTTACAGTTTGTTTAGAGTATTTGATTTAACTTCAGCATAAGTCAGTAACCTTGATTATCTTATCTTTTCCAATAAATCTTTTTTTAAAAAGTGCTTTAATCACCAGTCATAAATGCTGGACACTCAAAACACCTGCTTGCCAAATATTACCTTAAAAAGAAAAAAAACCAACTGGGTGGCTCAGTTGGTTAAGCGTCTGGCTTCAGCTCAGGTCATGATCCCAGCATCCTGGGATCAAGTCCCGCATCAGGCTCCTTGCTCAGCAGGGAGTCTGCTTCTTCCTTTCCCTCTGCCCCTCCCCTGCTCATGAGTTCTCTCTCTCTCTCTCAAATAAATAAATAAATAATCTTAAAAAAAGAAAGAAAGAAAAAATATATCCCACTACTAAAATAATAGTCAATGTTCAATTTTCCTGGATAGACCCCCCCACAAACACACACACTCCAATTATCTTTCCTATGTACACGTGAATGACTAGGTCACTAGAATTTATCATCTGCTGAAAGAGCACTTTCTTTATTCATATGTTCTTGAGACTTCTTGCAATCACCATTTGTATTTGCCCTTATTAGGAAAAGGTTCAAACATGGTAACCAATGATGATATGTCTAATATCTGGGAGTTAATGTTTCACAGGAAATGAGTTAGTGGTACCATGCAGATTAGAGGGCCTGGGGATGAAATCATCCAATTTGATTATACAGATAATGACATCGATGCCCTAATTCTAATGACTGAGGAATACATAGACAACATCTTTGTAAAGAATGATCACAGTCTTGTTAATAATTAAGACAATATTAACTGACTTGAGATCTGATCTTACCACTTCTAATAAAGAATAAAAGGAGACAGTTCTAGGCAGATGTCTGGGGCTCCATTTTTTATTTAAAGATGAACTCTCTTAGGAAAAAAATAAATAATAAAAAAGTTATATTTGCCTGATCCCTCCCTATAGTTCTCCTTTGAGGAGGCATTAGTTCTGCCGAGGCCTGAGAGTAAAACTCAGTTTGCCTGGCCACTCCAAACAAAACTCTGTGCTATAAGCTTTTCTCAGTCTTTTATCCATCCTAATTTATTTGCATTGTCTGCACTGGTACTTATTTTTCTTTTTTAAGGACTTATTTATTTGAGAGAGAGTGGGGGTGGGGGAGGGGCAGAAGGACAGGGAGAGACCATCTCAAAAAGACTCTCCATTGAGCATGGAGCCTGACACAGGCTGGATCTTGTTACCCTGAGATCATGACCGGAGCCGAAATCAAGAGTCAGATGCTTAACCAACTGAGCCACTCAGGCAGCCCTGCACTAGTACCTATTAAAGAAGTAAAATAAATAAAAAGCTGTTAAATAAATGGATAACGTATCTGAAACAAAGGTTCAATTATTATCACACCATCAACACACTTATTTCAAGTACCTAGTAAGTGCAGAGAATCATGCTGGTCACAGACAATACAGAGGATTTATCCATATACAGTATATCTCCTTCCATTTATTCAACTGTAAGTTACTTATTTGCAAGATCTATATTTCATACACAACTTGGACTCCCAGTGCCAGGCACAGTTCCCGCCTAACACATGGTAGGTGCTCAATACATCTTTGATGAATGAATTCAGTCAAATTTTATCGTGCACTGACTATGCCAGACACTGGACCAGGTTCCAGGAATCCAAAGATGAAAGACACAATCAGGAGTTTAACAGGAAGAAAGTGTCACCTAACCTCCCCCAAAAGCTAGAAAAGTGTCTGTGAAGATCTCCAAGCGGAAACACGATAAGTGGGATAAATTTGTTTTCTTATATATATAATTTTTTGAGTTATAAAAGTAACTCCTATTCATTATGGAAAAGTCAGAAGAAAAAAAGAAAGAAAATCATCAATAATTCTATCAACCACAGGAACTCGCTGTGAACATTTTGGTGTATATTTTTCCAGGTTCTTTTCTGTGTTTGATAGATGTGTTTATATGTTTTATTTTACCAAATGTAATCCCATAAAGACTTCTACTCTTTCAAAGAAACCATTAAGAAAATGAAAAGTCAAGCCACAGACAGGGAGAAAATATTATGTAATACTACGTAAATGTTATAGGAAACATCATGTATTATTATGTAATATACATACATTTTATGTGTAATAGTCTCATAAAATAGAGAACTTGTTTCCAGTAAAAAATTTTTAAAATTCTTACAACTCAAGAAGAAGACAAATTAAAAAATCAACAAAAGATTGGAATGGACACTCACCAAAAATTTATACACGTGACCGATAACCACATGAAAAGAGGCTCAATGTCATTAATCAACAGGTAAATACAAATTAAAACCACAGTGAGATATTACTGTACACCCACTAGAATGGCCCAAATTTAAAAGAAAGGCAATATTAAATTCGGTAAGACTATAAGCAACTAGAATTCTCATGCATCGCTGATGGAAATGTGAAATTGTCCAACAACTTTGGAAAACAATTTGGCAGCTTCCTTAAATGTATACTTAGCAATACACTGAGCAATTCTACTTCTAGTTGTTTATCCAAGAGAAATGAAAACACATGTCCATGCAAAGACTTGTACTTGAATGTTCACAGCAGCTCTATTCAGGATAGGCAAAAACTGGAAAGAACCCAAATGTTCATCAACATGTGAATAGATAAACTACTGAATATCAAAGTAGAGTACGACTCAGCAATAAAAATGACAACCTAGACAACATAGGGGAGTCTCAAAATCATTGTGCCGAAGAAAGCCAGACGCGAAAAGCACCTGCTGTGTGGTTTCGTTCATTCGGTTCTCTAGGAAAGAAAAGCTAATCTACAGTGATTGAAGGCAATTTAGTGGTTGCCTGACACCAGCGCCGGGAGTGGCATTGACCAGAATAGGGAACAAGGGAAACGGGGTGATGGACTCTTCCGTAGCTTGATTATGATGATCGTTTCATGGCAATGTACATTTAAAAAGCCCATCACACTATACACTTAAATCATGTCCATTTCATCTTATATAAATTACATGTCAATAAAGTTAATTTTTAAAAATGGAATCACATAGAACTTATTGCTTTTTCACCTAAAAAGATAGCAACAATTGGCTCAGGTTGTGATCCCAGGGTCCTAGGAATGGAGCCCTCCGTTGGGCTCCATGTTCAGCGGGGAGCCTGCTTCTCCTTCTCCTCCACCTGCAACGTCCGTCCCCTCCCGCCCCAGCTGGTGTGCTCTCTCTGTCTCTCTCTCTCTCTCTCTCTTTGTTCTCTCTCTCTGTCTCTCTCTCAAATACATAAAATCTCTAAAAAAAAAAAAAGAAAAAGATAGCAACAATGATTTTCTGTATTAATACATGGGTATCTCTGACATAGTTTGTAATGGGTTCAAAATATTCCATATTGTGGCTATGCCACAATTTATTTAACTAAATTATTTTACTGTAGAGCAGTTAAATTTTAAACTTTTCTTTTTCTTTCTTTCTTTCTTTCTTTCTTTCTTTCTTTTTTTTTTTTTTTTTTTTTTTTACCT
>NC_048219.1:66305327-66312289 GCF_002007445.2 Ailuropoda melanoleuca | reverse complement strand
GAGTGTGTACACTCTGTTTTTCACTTTTAAGTGCTAAACTTGAGAAGGATTCTCCAACTTTCTTCTCTCCCACTAGTGACAAAGTCAAGACCTAACCTTTAACAGACCAAAGAAGTGGCTCTGACTTCGTTTTCATGTAGTTATAGGATTCTGTTAATTAACAGATCAGAAGGTTTCGTAATTAGAAGCAAACACATCGTTTATTTTTTGAAAGGGAAACCCTGTAGGTTTTTCCTGTGGGTGGGCTGTTTTCTCACATGGAAAGGCAGAGTTTATCTTTGGTCCAAGTTGTATAAAGAATCATGAAAATCATCATCCTTTTCTAAAGCACAAGGAGTGGAAAGGAAGCTAAGAGTGAATTCTTGGTATTTCTAAATGATGACTGTGGCTCCCAAGCATAGTATTGATGTCCATTTCAGAATCCAACAGACATTGCGTCAGCTAATAAGGTAAATGAGGTTTTTCACAGTTGCTTCTCATATCTGCACAAGAGGGCAGCCTTTCCCCAAAACCAAGGAAACACTTGGGCAGAACTTTTTGTTAATTTGTATAGAGACCCCTCCAATCATAGAACTTGCAAGGAGAAGAGCTCCTGTAATGCAAAGAATAAAGAAGTTAGGAGATAGTTAATACCATGTGCTGTCAATCCCAGAAAATATCTGCCCATCTAGATCACCATACCAACGTTTGCAGCCTCAGTGACATTTCACCTTTGTTGTTACCTAATTGTGTGGATTTTTTAAACTGCTGTGGACAACTGTGAACTTCTAAAATTAATGCTAGAGATAAGGTGTTTAAAAAAAAACAAACAAAAAACTGCTCCTGAAATCAAATTGCTCACGCTTAAAAGACAGCATTTTTTTTTTCTGTATCTCACATGGATGTTTTCTTATTGGTTATCCATAATCAGATTTCAAGGCTTTAGATCAAATCGCCAAAATCAATTTGAAATGAGTAATAATTCATATTGGGACAATTATAAATTTAAATTATAGAATACAGTTGAAGAGATTTACCAAGAAATTAAGAGAAGCCAAAAAAAAAGTTGCTATAATGCACACACTTTCAAAATAATTAACCACGCTTGACAGGAAATACGTGATTTAAATGTATTATGATACCACTCAAAATGCTATTAAAAACAGGGTTAAAGTTAATTTGTCACACAGAAAGGTAAATGTAACTATCTTTATGTCCAAATCTTTGCAGCAATATTTTCGTGAGTACAGACTAACCACAGCCCCCCCTTTTTTTCTCTTAAAGTTTATGGAACTTTCAACTAAATATTTCACAGGAAATTACTGTCTCCAAGAATATAAAGGGTTTTATATGAAGGATGCTGATCAGTTGTTCTCCATGGATACAGAGAAGCAAACAAGCAGAAATTGGTTTAATAAAGCAGGAGAGATTTCAATTGGACACAAGGCAGAACTTCTTGACTATCATGGTGATAAAGAAAAATTGGGGAAATCTTTTCAATAATTTTTCAGAGATAACTGTCAAAAAAATATTCAGTGAAATGGATAGGAGATGTCTTTACTTTTATTACTTATATTTACAAAATTGAGGACTAGACAGGGAGATTAAAATATACCTAATGCTATTTTTTGACAAAAGGAGTCATTTCATACTAATTAATCAGCTAATAAGGTAAACAGGCATTTCAATCTCAGGTTTGGTTTTGTAAATAGATACAAGCATGTTTTCCTTATAGATCCAGTTAAGAGTTCGGCAACCTCTGACTTTCCTTTTCCTCTAGATAACATTTACTTGGGGTGGGGGGAGAGGAATAAAAAAGACAGCCAACATCAAAATGTTCTTTTATTCTCACTTGCTCAACAAATTTTATTAAATTGAGAACTCCTAAAATGTAGGGATAGCAGATGCCAAGCACACTGCCTGGCACAAAGTAGCATCTCAGTGTAGGTTTACTGAATTATGTCTCCATAAGTTGCATTTCTTTTCTGTATCAGTAGAGAGTCAAACTCTAAGGGCTATTATCATTTTCCAAGCTCACAGCAGAACTGAAGACAGAGCTCAAACTAAAGAGCTTGACTGTTAGTAAAGCCCTTTCATAATCTATGTAAACCAGTACTACTTTTAACTTGCTTTTCAGCAAACCATCCTAACCAAATACTTACCAGAGTCTTACTTTACTGCGAGCCAGCTTCATTCAACAACAAAGATTTATTTAACATTTACCACGTACAAGACATTGTGCCATGTGCTAGGGACACAGCTGTAAACATGGGTAGGCACAGTTCCTGCCCTTCTGGAGCTTACATTCTAGGAAATGCAAGCAAGTCAAGTTGGCAATTAAACATTTAATCACAGTTGCTGTAAGTGCTACAAAGGAGAAGTCCAGGGTGTTATGAAAGCATATACCGGTTGGGGTCAGGGGTGATCACAGAACCTATTAGTGGTGGAGGAAAGGAAATTACAGGACAGATTTGGTTTATACTGAGAATTGATTTTACAAACTGAGACCCAAAGGACGAGAAGGAGTAGCTACATGGGGAATTAGGGGACAGTATGGGGGGGTGCATTTTAAATGGGGTGGAAGAGGATATGCAAAGGCCTAAGTCAGGAGGGAAAAGCATGGCACCACAGAGGAAAGAAAATAAAGCCAAAGTGGAAAACCATGGAGAAGGAGGGGAAGTTTCTCAGCCCCACCAAAACAAACAAACAAACAAACAAAAAAACACACAAAAAAACCGAAAAAAGTGATGGAAGGCCACATTAAGGTACTGCCTGCTGGGGAGAAGCTAACTCCCCTTTGGTCTCTCCCTATTCAGCATCAAAACTATGCTTTATCATTCTCCCACAACCGATTTCTACACGCCCACCATCTCCCTAACCACTTGTGAGCTCCTAATCTCTAGTAAAGGTGATGTATGCCCCAGTGCAGTTGTTTTTATGGAATTTACTTGCCTATGGAAGCATCCCTTTGAGGATTTAATCATACTGTGGAACATTCTCTATCAGAGCAATGCTGAAATAGGAGGCATAAATGGTGCATAATTCTTGAAAAGCCCATTGTAGGCTTGGGTCTTTATAACAAAATAAAAGCTCCATATTAAACTATAAGGCATTACACTTCTGTAAAATAAATTAAATAAACGGCCAGCAGGGGTGTTTTGCACAATTTATTGGTGCCCTCTGCAGTCAGTGCTACATCTCATTAGTGGCTCTGTCACTCATGAAAAATGTGGCACCCATCAGCATCACTCATTAACTTAAAGCATGTGCCCACACATCAAATATATATTTTTTAATTATGGGAACATGCTATAAAGAAGACGTGCATGTGTGCCATGAACAACAAAGGGCATTCTAACCTCTCCAAGTCTCTTCTTGATTTTTCTTTTTTGCCAAAACGGTGAATAAGATACTGTTCTCGTCCTTTCGAAGTTTTTCCTCTCTACCGACTTTTTCTGCCTGCATTCATTGCAATAGTCCAGACTTTGCCAATTTTTTTTCCTTCTTGACATTTCATTTTTAATTAAAAATGACATTTTAATTAAAAGGAAACATATGTAGAATAAACAGAATAACTCACCAACAGCAGAGAGCTGGGCTGGCCTGTCGGCCCGGGTTTGACCTTTCTGGCTCACGAAAGGCTGTGCTCGGCTTCACCACAACAGTTGCCAAGGCACATTCTTGACAGGAAAAGGGAAATTTTTAAAAGATGATCATCAAACCAAGATCCACCCACATCCAGAAATCCCTAGGAAATGCGGGAGGCGAAGAATGGAGAGAGAATCCCCACTCCAAACTATACAGTCTGGGACTTTCGGGACTGGAAAAGTCAGCCTTTCTTCTATTCAAAATATTAAAACTATCACTTTGGTGAAAGACCCCAGTTTTACAACTTTTCATGTTTACAGATGGCCTGATTTGGCAATCTTAAATGTTAAGGGAGTTAGAAATCTGGCAGGAGGTAAGCATAGCCAAAATTAAAGTATTACAATTAAAACCAATCACCCTTCTACGAGCAGCCGTGACAGGACTGTTTGAGGCTCCCAGAGCCGCCTTGCCTCCCCCGTATCAGAGCTGGTGCTGGTGGGGGTCCCCTGGCAGGGGGTGGGGGGGGCGCCAAACCTCTCCCTGGAGTGAGCTGGCTTCCTCCAGCACAAAAACATATTGTGGTGTGGAAGGGAACGCAGCAAGACTAACAAAACGACAAAGAAAGAAGCCAACAATGGATGAACACGGCATCAAGGGCAAGAAAATGATTCCCTAAACAAAAATACCAAATAACATCAATTCGCCCACATCCTCAGAAAGTGGAATGAGGGTGAGGATCACCAGGGATCCCAGTGATGACCCAAATTTCCCCACATGGAATGCACATTTTCTGACAAGTATAAGGGCGCCAGGACAGACTAAAATCAGTCATGAACAGTCACTGTAATTATAACCCAGCACAAAGGGAGGAAGGAAAAAAAAATCGAATTTTGTGGCACCTACTAGATGCCAAGCAACTGCTTTGTCATTAGTTCAAACAAGAATTCCATATGTCAGGTTACGGGTTGAAGTTGACCCCTCCCCAAAAAAGATATGTTCAAGTCCTAACCTCCAATAACTCAGCGTGTGAATTTTTTTGGAAATAGGGTCATTGCAGATGTGATTAATTAATTTAAAAGGAGATCATATTGGAGTAGGGTGGGCCTCTGATATAATGTAACTGCTGTCCTTGTAAGAAGTTGGCGAAGGGAAGACACAGACCCAGGGAGAACACCTGTGATGACAGAAGCAGAGACTGAAATCCTGCACCAGAGCCAGCGAGTGCCAAAGAGCACCAACAGTCTGCCAGGAGTAGGAAAGAGGCAAACCTATAGGTTTCAGATGGAACATTTCATATGTCTAGCTTCCCAAACTATGAGATGACAAATTTATTATTTTAAACTGCTCAGTTTGTAATGGCAGCCCTAGGAAAAAATACAGTCAGGTATAATTTTCTTGACATGTTACGGAGGAAAAAAGAGGCCTAGAAATCCAAAATACTGTCCCCAAATCCCATAGCTATTGAGGGGCCCAAATCAGGCTGACTCAAAGCTTATGCTCATCACTGTATATTATTATAATGCCTTCAGGCCTGCAGACAGCTATCCAAATTGGAATTACATAATGGCATGAGGAGTTAATGACTTTTAAACACCTAAAGCAACTCAAATGAATGAAACAGGTCACTCCACATGTTTTTACCAAAAAAATTACTTCATGTAAAGAATGACCACACAACCCTCAAACTGGATTCTTTCAACATGTATTTGCTGAACTCCTATGATCTGTGCTGCAGGTAGTGCTGTAAGAACTGCTTTGAGAGATTTTTCAATGAATCAGGGAAACTATATATGCAAAATTAGGTTAAAAAGTTCTCTAGTGTCATGGACAATATTACAGAGTTATGTACATGATATATATTAGGGACCAAAGAGCTGAGTGGGGAGATCACGGATGGGGCCAGAATTCATTCTCTTAGATGTACAAGCTATCAAATTAAATATGTATTAAAAGGAATTTTTATTTGCAATGATCATTTGTGAATGGATTCTTTGGAGAAATTGTGAGAGAGATCTATATGAATATGTGAAGCAACTGTATGTTCTCATAGCCATCAACTGCCCAGTTGTCCAAAACAAGCTTGTGCATAATGAGAATCAACCCACCTACCTCCATGCACAGATTGGATACTGAGGGTGGAAACTACTCATTCCCTGCACACACACATGATTTATTGTTGATTTTAACATAATTTACTCATCTATTGTCTTCACTGGTAAAACTTGATCCTTCCAGAAGACTCTGGCTCAGACAAATAGCTTGATTGCTTTCTATAGAACCTTCTGGAAAAGCCCACCAACTTTTCCTTGGAACATATCAACAATTAGTGCCCTAAGAGTCTTTGAATTCCTTACTTCAAAAATTTTTGCCTTGCTGGTTCCACCAGTCCTGGATGGTTATATAGGAATCCTTATTTGATCCTATCAAGTCCCCACATTGAAACACATCTTAAACCAAAGTTTCAACTCTTAATAAATTCAAATCTTGCTTTTTGTCCCCAAATTCTATCAAAGTTTTATTGAGAGGGTATTCTCTCTTACCTCAGTAAACAATTACTAAAAGATAAACTGAGTGATATTAAAATTTTTAAGAGTTTTTTTGAGCAAAAATCAATTCAAATCAGGCAGTGATCACACCAGAAGTGGTGAGGAATACTCCATCAACAGGAGCTAAGGGCAAGACGTTTATAGAGAAGGGATAGAAGCAAAGCAAGGAAATTTTTTGATGGCCTATAGCTTAAGCAGACATTGCATTATTTGGGAAAGCCTAATTGGCTATTTGTGTTGGCTGTCCTTAGGTTTTGATTTCTTGAACTTGAGGCACTTACAGGCTTAGGTTTTTGGTTTGCTTACATAGGCTACTAAGGTATTAAAGTCACCTCAGTCTAATGACCTTCTTGTCTAATTAATTTAACATAATAAATGAATTTTATCTCAACAGGTTCTGCTATGCTGGTGATGTTGGGGAAGTTGGCATTTAACAATAATAGTGAACAAAGAAAAAGGGACGAATTTGAAGAGGAAATAACAACTTTAGTTTTGAACATACTGAAATTTAGGTGTCCGAAAAAACAACAAAGTGGAGAAGTCCATAAAGGCAGTTCAAGGGGAGCTTAAGAGAAGGATGTGAACAGAAGATCTGGAGTCATTACCAAGATCACTCAAGGAGCAGGTGGAGAGTGATGCAAAAGAGTGAGGGATTCATATTAAAAAGATGAGGTGAAGCAGAGAACCCCCAGAAAGGAGACTAAGAAGTAACAGAATGGAGAAAAAATCAAGAAAGTTAGCTATCATGGCATGCAATGTAGACAGTATTTCAAAAAGTAAAGAGGGGTCCACAAGGCTAAATATTTCAGAAAGGACACACACACACACACACACACACACACACACACA
>NC_048219.1:66278304-66305227 GCF_002007445.2 Ailuropoda melanoleuca | reverse complement strand
ACACACACACACACACACACACACACACACACACAATATGGTGGCATTTACCACAGAGAATCCTCCAAAAGAAGAGCTGATACAAAATCCAATTAATTATGAAATGATCTTAAACTCTTCAAGCCAATTTTATTCCATTGCAGTGCATTGCAATGTACATCATCAACTTTGGGGCACAGAATTCTGACTTCCCAGTAAAGAGTGAGCCCTAGCTGATAAAGAATAAAGTGGCTTTTGTGAAAATAAACAAACAAAAAATGTTGTCACCTAAATTACATGATGAGAAGAATGGCTTAGTTTAAAAAAAATTTTTTAAGTAAACATCAGTTTTCCTGGAGCTGTTTAATTATCAAACTTGTTCCACTGTATTACCTTAATCCCTGATCGAAATGAGACAACAATATGCTTTTTCCTGGTCATTTCATAATCATTCACTAAAACAGTGGGATCATTTATGCAAGCTGATTTCTCATCCCCAACCTCCCAAAAGACCACGTGGCATATCCCTCGTTGCTAAACAAAAGCTCTTCTCTTAAAGTCACTTAACTTTCTTTGGTTTTGTTTTTAAGCAAAGGGATTTATCAGGTTCTGGGCTTTGTTTTGCTTTTGAAGCTTTAGCTACGTCACCAGCTTTAGACACGGGGATCGATTTGTTTTCCAGCCAAAGCTTCCCAGACAGGCAAGACAAGTGACTGAGTGATTTGCCATCTATGGCCAAGGAAGTTTTGGGTTCCTCAGTTTTTTCTCCTTCTCTGGATGGGCAAACATAAAGCATCCATGTGGATTTAAAAGTTAGATCACTTGGGACACCTGGGTAGCTCAGTCAGTTGAGCATCTGACACCTGATCTCAGCTCAGGTCTTGAACTCAGGGTTGTGAGTTCAAGCCCTGAGTTTGGCTCCATGCTGGGTGTGGAGCCTCCTTAAAAAAAATAATAAATTGAAAAACAAATAAATAAAAACTAAAAGTTGGATCATCTAATGGTGCTGGCATTCTGTTGACACTGCCTGATTTATTGACCTTAGGAAATAATTTTGACATCATACCAAGTCATCTTTAGTCATCTACAAGACTTTGTTTAGATGTAAATTGAACTCAATGACAACTATCCATAAAATACCTAAGACATCTAGGAGCACTCATCAGTATTTGGTGAAAGAAAAAATTTAACTGATCACTTTTTTAAAGATTTTTTTTTAATTTGAGAGATAGAGAGCGAGCACAAGTGGGGGGGGGAGGCGGAGGGAGAATCAGACTCCCTGCTGAGCAGAGAGCCTGAGCTGGGGCTTGATCCCAGGACCCCAAGATCATGACCTGAGCCAAAGGCAAATGATTAACCAACTGAACCACCCAGGTGCCCCTCCAACCAATCATTAAAAATCATTATTGCCATGGAGAAAAATGCTAAGTATATACCTTGAAAAATAAAGATCACCAAAAGCCAATCAAGAAGTAATTGAATCAGTATTTTTGGCCACTTACTTGGTCCAAGACATTGTCCCAGCTGGTGGGGAAGGAAGAGGGAGGGTAGAAAAGTGGCATATAAGGCTGCTTCTCCCCCGGGAAAGTTTAGAATTGGAGTCATCTGGGACAACTCTTAGTTTGGAGCATGATGTCAGGTTGTCATTAATGTGATTTTTTGAGCGATGCATTTTGAATTTCCTCTGTGTGACGCCGCATGCATGTGTTCATACACATGAATACCTAAGACACATCTGCTCTATAGCTAGAGCCTGAAGGGACTGGATCGGCACTCTGTTCATCCTCGCATCCAAAGTGCTAATCTCAGGGCCTGGCACCAAGTAATTGCTTACAAAGAGTTTCTTGAAGGAATAAATGATTGCATGAATCCATTTGTGCTGTTATTATGGTTGTTATGGTAGAAATGGAAAAGATATCGAGGACAGTAAAGTAATTGATTATCAATTTCCTCCAGGAGGGTAGATGGGACCAGTATCAATAAATCCACATCGCTGTTTTTCTTCAGGAACATTGTTTTTTCATGCGAAGAACATGTTGATTCCGAGGCTGCTAATAATAACATTCTCCCCCCACAAAACTATTCCTTCCCATGTAGACTGTTTGTATTTTACACTCAGGAACTCGTCAGTAGAGTCGCTGCTGAGCAGCCTTATTTGAGGGCATTTTTAGGCTATAAAATGGTTCCACTTTCAAAGTGCTGAGAGCTATTTCTGCTGAGGTGTTAAGCCTCAGTACAAGACTGTGAACAGTTTTTAGAAGTCATTACACTAAAAAAAACATGATTTTTAATAGCACAGTGGGGCTTAGGTTTATATTTGCCTTCTACATTCAATTTTAAGTACAAACAAAACCAACATAAGTGGGGGAGGCACTAGTCGGCTACCTGGGATCCATTCAAGACCAGGCTTTTCCTCTCCACCCTGTGTGACCTTAGGAAAGAAAGCATGTCACTTAACATGCTTCTTCAGCTGTAAAACAGCATAACGATACCTGCTTCATGGGATTTCTGTGAGGATTAAATGAGATAATGTGTGTTAAAGCTCGTGTTTAGTTACATTTACTTCATTTAACATAGTGCTATGTGATAAGTTCCCTCATTTTTGAAAGTGTAACATGCCAATAACAAGTTAGACAAGCATTAATGCCATTGTTTTGTTTTTTTATTTTTTATTTTTTTAAAGATTTTATTTATTTATTTGACAGAGAGAGACAGCCAGCGAAAGAGAGAACACAAGCAGGGGGAGTGGGAGAGGAAGAAGCAGACTCCTAGCGGAGAAGACTGATATGGGGCTCGATCCCAGAACTCTGGGATCACGCCCTGAGCCGAAGGCAGATGCTGAGCCACCCAGGTGCCCCTAATGCCATTGTTTTAATAAAGTTAAGGTACTTAAAGTCACTTGAATCACAATATATATTATATATTTAGGTAATAAAGGAAATCGCTTAAAATTATAGCTTTTGTGTATTATAATTACATTGACTGGAAGGGTGTGTGTGTGTATGTGAATGTGTGTGAATGTGTGTGTGTGTGTGTGTGTTTTAATACTTTCTATATTGAAGGTCTAGAGCCTGAAAGAGTGCCAAAAATTTCATCAGGAGACACTGAAATGAAATTGAAATGGGCCAAACATTGAACAATTAGCTCAAGCTCTTCATTAACCGATGGGTCTGCTTCCTTTGTGATTGTGATCCAAAGAGGGAAGGAAATTAGCTCAACACCAAGACGGAGAAGGACATGAACCCAGGGAGTCCCTCCACAGAAGCCAAGAGGAGTTTTTAAAATTTCTCAACATTTGGTCCATTTCAATATCACTTGAATGTTTCCTGATGAAATTTTTGGCTATCTTTCAGACTCTGGATCTTCAATAAAGAGTGGGAAGATATATAAAAAATTAAATAAATGAAAATTAATTAATATAAATAAAGTTAAATAAAAAATAAAGAGGCGAGATCACTACCAAGCCATATGTTTTCTCACAAAATGGTGTTCAATCACTGTACCTAACAAAAAATCTCCATTTTTGGCCAATTTCCTAGGCTACTAGTAGTGTACAAACTGTGTACTATCAAGGGTGATAACATCTTCGGTCTGTCTCCATTGACTCTTTCCATCCCACAGTCATTCTTAAATCTACTCCATGCTTATTTTGTAATGCTCTTCTTTTAAAAAATACCCTATAACTAATTTCATCCCAACTCTCCTGGCCATCAACACCAAACACCTCAGAAGAGCAGGTTTGGTTTACTATCCTCACTTTTTTGTGTCCTATTTTTCTTTAAGTATAATTTGGAAACCATTTCCATGTATTACTACTTCTATGACCACTCACTTAAAAATACCAGGGGCTCGTGGGTGGCTCAATGGGTTGAACATTCCACTCTTGGTTCCGGCTCAGGTCACGGTCTCCTGGGTTGTGGGATCTAGCTCCATATGGGGCTCCACATTCAGCAGGGAGTGTGCTTGAAGATTCCCTCTATCCCTCTCCCCATGCTCTTTCACGCTTTCTCTTTCTCTCTAAAATAAATAAATAAATCTTCAAAAACTATACCATTGATGTTCTAATTATCAAACATCTTTTTGTGCCTCTTTCCATAAATCATCCTATTTTATATCTTTCCACATTTGACACTGCCTTCTTTTTTTGGAAAGTCCAATCTTTCTGGCGGTATCAGGAAACCATGTTCAATCTTGTGGCTCCACCCTCTTCTACAACCTCGACATTTCCTACAGGTGGCAGCTTTTCTCAGCAGCAATGCTCTGTCACAGAAGGAAAGCAAGAAAAGTTCTTGGTCAGTTAGGTATTTCCGAGTTACTTAACCATCTGTGGCTCAGTTTCTTCACATTTAAATTGGAGATAACAGTAGTGCCTACAATGTAGGTTTGTTGTGAGGACTAAATGAGTTAATTTATGTGAAGTTCTTAGAAAAGTTCACATATCAAGTGCTATAGAATTATTTGCTGTTATTTTGCTATCGTTCACTTTCCATCGTGTGTATATTGGTTCTAAGTCTTACCCTAGTCTACCTTGTATCAACGTTAAATATGTACACGACAGGGTGGCCCCAGATGGAGTTGTAGCCTGCACAGGTGGAGGGCTCCCTATCCCCAGGACCATGGCCAACAGTGAATGTACCTTATTGCCATCAAGCCTGATGGGGTCCAGCTCAAGTGTTTTGAGCAAAAGGGATTCTGCCTGATTGCTATGAAAGTAATTCAGGTTTTTGAAGACCTTCTCAAGGAACACTACATTGACCTAAGGGACCATACATTCTTTGCCAGCCTGGTGAAGTACATGCAATCAGGGCCTGTGGTTGCCATGGTCTGGGAGGGGCTGAATGCAGTGAAGAAAAGCCAAGGGAGCCTTGGGGAGACCAGTCCTGTAGACTCCAAGCCTGGGACCATCCATGGGCCCTTTGCATCCACATTAGCAGGAACATTATCCATGGCAGCAATTCCATGAGAGTGCAGAGAAGGAGATTGGCTTGTGGTTTCAACCCGAGGAGCTGGTAGATTACGAGAGCTCTGCTCAGAACTGGATCTATAAGTTACAGAGGAGCAGACCTCAGAGCTCTGCGCACTCCACTATCTCTCCTTTCCATGGGCAGGGGCCAGGCTTTGGCAAATCCAGTTATTTTTAAGAACTCCCTTATAATCTGGAGGCGAACTCTTGGAGCTGGGAGTGTTCCCTATACAGTATTATGTGCTACCATCAGATTAAAATATTTCATCTCCCTTCCAAAAAATATGTACATCCAGATTATACTGAAAATTTCTTAAGGACTAACACAGTGTCTTATTTATTTCCCTCAGTGCTTTGCACACTGTGGGTTGCAAGAAATGTTACTTAATTGAATTGTTAAACTGCTTGCATTAGTAAAGTTCTGCTCTCTATTTCTTCTACTTTTTATACTTCTTGCTAAATTTTACTCTCATAGGCTCAAATATAATAATAAATTAGGGTGACATATAAAACTGCTGGTTCTTGAAAATTAAGCCCTGGAAGTATTTTAATTTTATTATGAACCAAGAAGCTGTGTCATTTTTTTTCCTAAGAAATTAATTATACCTTTAGATGAGAGGCTATCATAGTGTGATTTCTAGACCACTGACGGCCCCCAAGTGCCCTCTGAGTGGTCTTCAGGCTCATGGCTTGTAGTTTGCAGGTTTATAATAAGACACCATCTGTGCTTTTGTTGCTGCCATGACTTCATAATCTATTTACGATGGTCAATAAAACTCAAATATTACTTCAAGGGTACACCATTCATGTCATTAATTCTAAAATTTATTTTACTCTTCTGCTGAGAAAAAGTGGGCAGATGAGGGGGTTCACTGGATTTTATGTACAGCAACTGACCCGCGGATTGGTCAAGTGTGGGAGCCGTTCCTCCAGATAGCCTCTGCGCAGGAAAGGTTGAAAACCCTTCAAGCTTTCTCACCTACTCTGTGTCATCACAGACCAAAGGTTTACTGTTGACCAGATGCATACGACTGCACCCATCTCTTTGAATCAAAGACAGAAATAGACATCAGCCATCGATAATAAAGGACAGAAACCAAAAACTGAGAGTCGTCTGAGGCTAAGGACACATTACCAAGATGTGAACGGTGTTTTCAGTCCTGTAGCACCTACTCGAATAACTCCAACTCACCCATGTTGTGCCTGGTATTATTTACTTCCCCCATTCAAATGTAAGCCTCAGTTACTCTAGAAACCAGCTTGATAATGCATAACTTCTCCATTAGGAATATTTTTATGAAGCCCATCGTTATGAATTCATTTGCTATTCACTGTAATAGCACATATCATAATGAATTCATTTAGTATTCATGGGGATAACACAAACACCATTTAGTAACTGGTTAATGAACTGAGTGGGGCTCTTTATCCTTCCTGGGTTTTATAAGAAACAATGCTCATTTATTTAAATCATCAACTTCTTTTTCAGCTTCATTTTATACATATACTTCTTCTTGTTCCCCAATGTCTGAGTATAATGCTGAGGTAAAGGACAGCTTTCTCTGATAAAAGGAACCCGACAACAAAGGGCCCCGAGACAGGGAGATTGGGCAATTAAGTATAATTATGTTTCAGTTCATTGCAGACCAGTTTCGACAGTTTTATCTTGAAAATTAAATATCACCAAAGAAATAATACTATTTATGCACCAGGCTCTGAGCTAAACTAAAAGTGCCATTATTAAGCCCACTATGCAGATTAAAAAACAAAAACAACGAAGTACCAAAAAAACTAAGTTACTTGTTCAAAATCACATGACAAATAACTGAAGAATCTGGAGTTCAAACCCAAGAAATCCTATTCCAGATCCGTGGCCTTTACAGTGTGCTACGCCACATGCTATCTTAGTTATCAGTTTATCTCAGGTTTCCTTCTTTGTAAAATGGTGTTACACATGTATCTTACCTAATAAAATCCTCTTGAAGCAATTTGTAAAATTAAAACACCAAATAGCTTTAATAACCTATAGTAAATTACTAAACCAAGAATTGGCATAAGCCAGTCTCAGTCTGTGTGTCACTTGGCTTGCAATGAGTTAATTGTTTTCAAGTAGGGCACAAACTAAGCAATTCAGGACAAATTCTGTCTAGAGTCCATGTTTTCAGGGCAACATATGACATATTCCAAAATAAAATATGGCATATTCTTTAAAAAAGGAAAGAGAAATCCAGAAAAGAGAAAAAATAGGGTCTTCGCTAGTAAAGTTAAGATCATAAGGGAAAGTCAAGTATGATCAGGGGTACCAGTTATCACTGTAGATTTCCTCTTACCAAATAACACTGAATAACATCTGCAAGCCAAACAAAAATCTACATGCAAAAAACTAGAGGTCAGGAGGGAGGAAAGAATAGGCTCCCTCCTTTTATACATGTGCACAAATTATTAGTCATTGATTTCACCCAAGAGATAAAGAGAGCCTAAGAACGTGTGTAAATGAAATGGCATTTGAAGGAAATGTGATCTCTGAGTGCTAAGAAGTTAGAGAGGCCAGGGGAAGGGATGAGAATTATTTATTAATGTATAGTCTTAGTTTTTCTAGAGTGGATTTAAGGTAAATATTATAAAATAGAAAAATCTGAACACACTGTTTTTTAAACAGCAGAATTATGGATAATATTGTGAGTAAGCATATAAAGACTCCTTCAGTGACTAGAATTGATACTTGAATTTGGCTGTAAGTTTGCTAGATGTTAATATGAAATGGTAAAACGGTTTTCATACAGAAGCCATACTGAATAACATACTAGACAAAGTCCTCGATATTTCTGAACAATGAATACAAGGATGTGATTCATAAACGTATTCCTATGCCTATTACTATAAAGTATCCCTCAATGAAAGGGCTGAGAGCCTCAAACACCAAAGTTATGCTAGCATGGTTCTATCACTAGTATTTAGAATATCTGGCCCACCTCTTTAGTTTTAGAGATGTGAGAAGAGAAATACAAAGGCTTTAATTTGTTTATTCTCTTCTCAAATCCCCATGGACTCTACAGGTTGAAAGATGCTACTCCTAGGAAAAGTATATTTATAAGTTGATCATTCTTTCTCTCTCTTTTTAATGTAAAATGTCTATAACTCCTCAGCAGAGCTTCTGATAAGAATGAACCAGACAGTTTCTCTATACTGAGTTAACCTAACTGAAGCCAAAAGAAAAGAAACAATGAAGTACTATTAGAGATCAATTTAAGTCTTGCCTTTGGCTTTTGCATAGTTAAATTAGTTAAGTAGTTAAAAATCCTTCCCGATACAGCCCTTGTTTGAGATTCACCGGATTAGGTCACAGGCAAAGGCATATGTATACTAACTACGTCTCGGGGGAGGAAAGAGAAGGCTGAGTAATAAAGACCAGAAAGGAGGAAAGGTGGTAGGGGGGAGGGGGAACCAACATTTAAAAGAACAATAAAGAGAGAGAATAAGAAAGATAACAATAGCTTTCAATTATGGAGTGCTTATACTATGTATCCATGCACTGGACCAAGTGCTTTCTAAAGATAATCTCATTTATTCTTCATATTAACCCCCATTTAGAGATAAGGAAACTGAGGCAGAGAAAATTCACACCAAGGATAGAGCTAGGGTTTCAATTCCTGGTCTATCTGATTCCCAAGTGTTTTGAAACATAACACTATCATTTCTCCAACAAACTTTAAAAGATGAAAAGGAGGAGATACACAAATGGATGTTTTTTTAAAAGAAGGGCAGAGGAAGGAGTCAGGGGTGTGCAGGGGCAGACAATAAGAAAAAAAGCTGATGTGGCAGCTCACTGGCCCTAGTTACTCTTATTGGGCCTCTACCTTGTAAAACACACGGAGGTTTTCATTACCACCGCGTAACTGATGGCACATCACATGGGAATGGACACAAGATGAAGTATACATATAAAAATAAATATGGTAAGAGGTTTTTGAAACCTGTCTGGCTTCTTAGCTCAGCACACTTTAGATTTGCCTCCCATTTTGGGCAGACTGTCATGTTCCAGCTCCATTTCTAAAAGCCACCTCTTTGGCCCAGAAGACATCCTGGCTTTAAATAAAAGATAGGAAAAGTACTTCTCTGTTTTATGTGAAATACTTCAGACAAAATTTATAAAACGCAAGCAAGACACAAAATTCCATTCCTAAGGTAAACCTGCAATGGAGATACATAGGATTTACAGGGGCTGAAGGGAACAAAAATCTATCTCCCGAGTTAGTTGGGTGAAATAATTCTCTGGCTTATTTTGCTCTCCATAAAAGCCAGAGTTTCCATGGGTTTATTGTAGCCCCCATGCTGAAAAGAGCTGTCAAAGATTGCCAAAAATAGAAATCATCCTTAAGTAAAATAAAACAACCGCTGTACAACTTTTGACTTTTAACATCTAAAGATAGTGAGCAGCACTGATATTTGGCTCGGAAGTTCCTATAAAAAATGTAAAACCAAAAACAGCTGACAGGATTGGAAATGCTCCACCATGGTGAGTAAACACAGCAATGAGAGCTGGATGGTGGCAAAGCCTTTATATGAGGGCTGGCAGCCTTCTTGGAGATCCATTCTCAGGTTTACCAAGAATCTTTTGTCCCAGACACTTCAGGATTTTTTTGTTTATTTGTTTTTTGGTTTTTGTTGTTTGTTGTGTTGTTTTTGTTTTTGTTTTTTATTTTTGCAGAGAGAGCTGGTGCAAGAGTTGGTACATGTCTTGGTCAAAGAGCCAATTTAGCCACTGTGTCCCTTACATCTTCCAAGCGCTGATGGCCGAGAAGGGAGGCGGTGAGCACACCTTGCATCACTCGCCTTCCAGAAACATCACTCCGATAAAAAACACAAAACTCCTTCTCACTTCTCAAGGGTCATTTATGAGCTACACTGCTATCATGGGCTGAATTGCGTCTCTCCCAAATCATATGTTGAAGCCCTAACCCCCAGTATCTCAGAGACTACATTTGGACACAGGGCCTTTACAGAGGTACTTAAGTGAAAATGAGGCTATAAGGTGGGCCCGAAATCCAATCTGACTGGTGTTCTTATAAGAGGAAGTTTGGGCACACAAAAGTGACACCAGGGATGTGTGCACACAGAGGAAATACCACGTGAGGACACAGCAAAAAGGTGGCCATCTGCAAGCCAAGGCAAGAAGCCTCAGTAGAGACCAACCCAACTGCCATGTTGAGCTGGGATTTTCGGCTTCCAGAACGGTGAGAAAATAAATTTCTGTTGTGTAAGCCACCCAGACTGGGTATTTTGTTTGACATTCCTAGCAGACTAATATACTTGCTATTTTATCTGGGGGCTGTAGTCTCATTTGGAGAGGTAGACAAAAAGCTGGCCATCTGATCTCCCTGTGCTTCTCTCTCCTTACTCCATCTGACCTTTTGCCTCCTCCTATTACTTCACTAACATGCTAATAACCATTTGTTCTTTGGTTTGTTTGGTTTTTTTTTTTACACCATTCTAAAAACCTTATGTTTATTTCTTTTATTTTTATTTTTCTCAAATAGTTATTTAAATTCTAGTTAGTTAACATATAGTGTAATATTAGTTTCAGGAGTAGAATATAGTGATTCATCACTTACATATAACACTCAGTGCTCATCACAAGTGCCTTCCTTAATACCTATCACCCATTTAGTCCTTCCCCACCCATCTCCCCTCCAGCAACCCTCAGTTTGTGCTCTATAGTCAAGAGTGTCTCATGGTTTGCCTCCCTCTCTTTTTTTTTCCTTCCCCTATATTCATCTGTTTTGTTTCTTAAATGCCATGTATGAGTGAAATCATATGGCATTTGTCTTTCTCTGACTGACTTGTTTCATTCAGCATAATACATTCTAGCTCCATCCATGTCATTGCAAATGGCAAGATTTCATTCTTTTTGATGGCTGAGTAATATTCCATTGTATACAGAGACAACTTCTTTATCCACACATCAATGGACATTTGGGCTCTTTCCATAACTTGGCTATTGTCGAGAATGGTGCTATAAACATTGGGGTGCATGTGCCCCTTTGAATCAGTATTTTTGTATCCTTAGGGTAAATACCTAGTAGTGCAATTGCTGGGTTGGAGGGTAGTTCTATTTTTAACTTTCTGAGGAAACTTCACCCTGTTTTCTACAGTAACTGCACCAGTTTGCATTCCCACCGACAGTGTTAAGAGGGTTCCCCTTGCTCCCTATCCTCACCAACATCTGTTGTTTCTTG
Source organism: Ailuropoda melanoleuca (assembly GCF_002007445.2). Classification (NCBI taxonomy): domain Eukaryota; kingdom Metazoa; phylum Chordata; class Mammalia; order Carnivora; family Ursidae; genus Ailuropoda; species Ailuropoda melanoleuca. The sequence goes on along the minus strand of NC_048219.1, from coordinate 66,294,049 downwards.
TGTTGTTAATTTTAGCCATTCTGACCAATGCAAAGTGATATCTCATTGTGGTTTTTATTTGTATTTCCCGGGTGATGAGTGATGTTGAGCATCTTTTCCTGTGTCTGTTGGTCATTTGGATGTCTTCTTTGGAAAAGTGTCTATTCATGTCTTCTGCCCATTTCTTAACTGGATTATTTGGCTTTTGGGTGTTGAATTTGATAAGTTCTTTATACATTTTGGATACTAACCCTTTATCAGATATGTCATTTCCAAATATCTTCTCCCATTCCATTGGTTGCCTTTTGGTTTTGTTGATTGTTTCCTTTGCTGTGCAGAGGTTTTTATCTTGATAAGGTTCCAATAGTTCATCTTTGCTTTTGTTTCCCTTTCCTCTAGAGGGGTATCTTATAGGAAGTTACTGCCTGTGTTCTCCTCCAGGATTTTGATTATTTCCCATCTCACATTTAGGTCTTTCATCTATTTTGAATTTATTTTTGTGTATGGTGTAAGAAAGTGGTTCAGTTTCATTTTCTGCATATTGCAATCCAGTTTTCCCAACACCAGACTATCTTTTCCCCATTGGATATTCTTTCCTGCTATGTTAAAGATTAGTTGACCCTGGGGTTATAGATCCATCTCTGGGTTTTCTATTCTGTAACATTGATCTATGTGTCTGTTTTTGTGCCAGTACCATACTGTCTTGATGATTACAGCTTTGCAATATAGCTTGAAATCCAGAATCATGATGCCTCCATCTTTGCTTTTCTTTTTTGAGATTGCTTTGGCTATTTGGGGACTTTTGTGGTTCTATACAAATTTTAGGACTGTTTGTTCTAGCTCTGAAAAATGCTGGTGACATTTTGATAGGGATTGCTTTATATGTGTACATTGCTTTGGGTAATATAGACTTTAGCAATATTTGTTCTTACAATCTGTGAGCATGGAATGTTTTCCCATTTATTTGTGTCATCTTCAATTTCTTTCATCAGTGTTCTATAGTTTTCAGAGTACAGATCTTTTACCTCTTTGGATAGGTTTATTCCTAGGTATCTTACGGTTTTTGGTGCAATTGTAAATGAGATTGATTCCTTGATTTCTCTTTCTGCTGCTTCATTACTGGTGTATAGAAATAGCAGCAGACTTCTGTATGTTGATTTTTATATCCTGCAATTTTGTTGAATTCATGTACCAGTTCTAGCAATTTTTTGGTGGTCTTCTGGGTTTTCTACATAAAGAATCACGTCATCTGCAAATGGTGAAAGTTTGAATTCTTCCTTGCTGATCTGGATGACTTTTATTTCTTTTTGTTGTCTGATTGCTGAGGCTTGGACTTCCAATACTATGTTAAATAACAATTATGGAGTGGACATCCCTGTCTTCTTTCTGACTGTAGAGGAAAAGCTCTCAGTTTTTCCCCATTGAGGATGATATTAGCTGTGGGTCTTTCATATAAGGCTTTTATGATGTTGAGGTATGTTCCTTCTATCTCTACTTTGTTGAGGATTTTTATCAAGAAAGGATTTTGTCAAATGCTTTTTCTGCAGCTATTGAGAGGACCATATGATTCTTATCCTTTCTTTCATTAATATGGTGTATCACGTTGATTGATTGGTGAATATTGAGCCACCCCTGCAGCCCAGGAAAAAATCCCACTTGATCATGGTGAATAATTCTTTTACTGTACTGTTGGATTTGATTTGCTAGTATCTTGTTGAGAATTTTTCTGTCTGTGTTCATCAGGGATATTGGCCTGCAATTCTCCTTTTTAGTGGGGTCTTTGTCTGATTTTGGAATCAAGGTAATCCTGGCCTCATAGAATGAGTTTGGAAGTTTTCCTTCCATTTCTATTTTTTGGAGCAGTTTGAGAAGAATGGGTATTAACCTTTCTTTAAATGTCTGGTAGAGTTCCCCTGGGAAGCCATCTGGCCCTGGAATTTTGTTTGTTGGGAGATTTTTGATTACTGATTTAATTTCTTTGCTGGTTATGGGTCTGTTCAAATTCTCCATTTCTTCCTGTTTCAGTTTTGGTAGTTTGAATTCTAGGAATTTATCCATTTCTTCCAGATTTCCCAGTTTGTTGGCATATAATTGTTCATAATATTTTCTCATAATTGTTTGTATTTCTGTGGTATTGGTTGTGACCTCTCCTCTTTCATTCATGGTTTTATTTATTTGGGTTCTTTCTCTTTTCTTTTTGATAAGTCTTCCTAGAGGTTTATCAGTTTTATTAATTCTTTCAAAGAAGCAGTTCTCAGTTTCATTGATCTATTCTATCGCTTTTTTTGTTTCTATATCATTTATTTCTGCCCTTATATTTATTATTTCCTTTCTTCTGCTAGCTTTAGGCTTTATTTGCTGTTTTCTAGCTCCTTTAGGTGTAAAATTAGGTTGTGTATGGGGACTTTCTTGCTTCTTGAGGTAGGTTTGTATTTCTATATACTTCCCTCTTATGACTGCCTTTGCTGTATCTCAAAGGTTCTGGACCATCATGTTTTCATTTTCATTTGCTTCCTTATATATTTTTTAAAATTTCTTCTTTAATTTCCTGGTTAGCCCATACATTCTTTAGTAAGATGTTCTTTAACCTTCATGTATCTGTGGTCTTTCCAAATTTTTTCTTGTGGTTGACTTCAAGTTTCATAAAGTTATGGTCTGAAAATATGCATGGTATGATCTCAATCTTTTTGTACTTGTTGAGGCCTGATTTGTGACCCAGGATGTGATCTATTCTGGAGAATGTTCCATGTGCACTCGAAAAGAATGTGTATTCCGCTGGATAAAACGTTCTGAATATATCTGTTAAGTCCCTCTGGTCCAATGTGTCATTCAAAGCCCTTGTTTCCTTGTTGATCTGCTTAGATCATCTGTCCATTGCAGTGATTGGGGTTTAAAGTCCCCTACTATTATTGTTTTATTATCAATGAGTTCCTTTATGTTTGTTATTAATTGTTTTATGTATTTGGGTGCTCCCATGTTGGGGCCATAAATATTTATAATTCTTAGATATTCTTGTTGGATAGACCCCTTTATTTTGATGTAGTGCCCTTCTTTATCTCTTGCTATACTCTTTGGTTTAAAGCCTAGTTTGTCTGATATAGGTATGGCTACTCTGGCTTTCTTTTGACATCCATTAGCATGATAGATTGTTCTCTATCCCCTCACTTTCAATCTGGAGGTATCTTGAGGTCTAAAATGGGTCTCTTGTAGGCAACATATAGGTAGGTATTTTTTTAATCCATTCTGATACCTTATATCTTTGGATTGGAGCATTTAGCCCATTTATATTCAGAGTGATTATTGATAGATATGAATTTAGAGACATTGTATTACCTGTAAAGTCATTGTTTCTGGAGATTTTCTCTGTTCTTTTCTAGTCTTTGTTGCTTTTGGTCTTTCTTGCCCACTCAAAGAGTCCCCTTTAATATTTCTTGCAGGGCTGGTTTAGTGGTCATGAACTCCTTTAGTTTTTGTTTGTCTGGGAAACCCTTTATCTCTCTTTCTATTCTGAATGACAGAATAAAGTATTCTTGGCTGCATATTTTTTCCATTCGGCACTTTGAATATATCATGCCATTGTCTTTGAAGATGCAATACTCCTTACCTTTCCATTCTCATATAATACCACTGGTCACTCTTTTGTGTACAGAGAGATAGTTTGCAACTCCACACACACACACACAAAATCATTCCACAACTGCTGAGAACATTTTAGTTTGGATATAAGTTTCCAGCTGAATCACAAGTCATCATTTGCAGGAGGTAAAGAAAGCAACAATTTTTCTTAATTTTTCTCTGAGTGTAATCTGGAGGCACTACCTCATTTCATATGGTCTTGATATAATAAAAATTAGAACTATCACATGTAAGGACATACTCCCACATTTATATTTTTCCTAAAGCATATTCTTTGCCCCATTCCTGAGGGATTTGGTAGAAATGTGTTTTTCTTGGAGTTGGTTGTGTATTTCTTAAACTTTCTGGAGGGTGCATGAAGTAAAACCTCTAGGTTCAAGCCAGCTCTGAAATATAACAGAAATTATTGCTTCTAGATCTCCTGCTCCTATCTTTATGGTCTAGAGAACAGGGAGAGGGGAGACTGAAAGTCTCTCCATGAAGGACATGGGGAACAAAGATGAAACTAAGCAAAAGTTCTTTTTTCAACGTGGCAGCATCAGAAGCTACAGCCCATAGCCAAGAATACAATAGGAGGCAGGGCAGAGATGATCCCTGACATTGTATGTAGAAAGTTTTTAATGTGTGCAGCAGACATATTTGTGTAAGAATAAAGCCTGTGGCTGTTATCAGATGCTCAAAGAGATTCCTGACTCCCACAAAATCTTAAGAACGAATGATGTAATGGAAAATGCTTAAGTTAGTGGACAAGATCATTAATCTATCACCAATTAGTTGGGTAGCCTTATGCAGGATACTTAAGCATTCTGGAAATCAGCTTCCTCATCAGTAGGAATGGAAATTAAGATTTTATCACCTTCTGTCTTGAACAGCCTATGACTGTTCCTTGATCAAAGAGTTATCCATAATCAGATAATGTTAAGGTCATTCCAGAGAGTACTGAAGTCAGGAATATGACTAGGATGTGGCATGTTGCATAATGGGACATATCTGTATTATTTTTTAAAGATTTATTTATTCATTTTAGAGAGAGAGTACATGTTGGGGGGGGCAGAGAGAGGGAGAGAATATCAAGCAGACTCCCCACTGAGCGCAGAGCCCAGTGTGATGTGGGGCTCCATCTCACCACCCTGAGATCATGACCTGAGTTGAAATCAAGAGTTGGCTCAACCCAGGTGCCCTGGTAGTTTATTTTTAAGATTGAGCCATAAATAATGGGAAACTTCATTAAGTTTTATAGCAGACACTGTGGTGATAACATGATATAGATTTGCTTGTTCAATCAGAACAACCTTCTCAAGTAAGTTCTATTATTATCTACATTATGAAGATGGGAGATGAGAGATTTAAGAGATTAAGTTGTCCAAAATCACATAACCAATAAGAAGAAAGTTATTCGAACTTAAATTCTACAGTCCACACTCTTGACCAACTGTATAATGCCTTCCAATGGCATAATGGCTAATGATTCATAATTCTAAATGACCAAAAATTATGCTGAGTTTTCCTTCTTACAAACTATAATTCTACTATCTTATTTTCTATTTCCCCTGGGATCAATAGTTGTAATTTATGTGCAATGACCATCTCTATAAACACACTTTGTTTCGTACCAGTTTTGCACCCTTCTTGCAATTTTTCCATCATATGTCATCCCTCTGTTCCCTTTCTCCTCTATATATACACCAGCTACCAGCTTGTCTTTTGAAGCTACTGAGAAAGACTACTATCACCAGAAACTTGGAGTTATATTTACTCAATCTTAAATTGTCCTTTGAACTTCCTGTACAAAAGCACATTTATCCCCAGGTACAAAAACACTGCTGCAAATTGACATTCCCAAATCATAATGTTCCCAGAACTAATGGTAGATGAAAGAGATTTTTAAATATTAATTATAAATAAAAAGCATCTTTTTAAAAACTATTAAAGCAAAAACTGATATTCACTTTTCCAAACGATCGTATCCAGAGCTGCATGAGCCCGTCCACCACGTACACTATTTCTCAAACTCGCTCTAGCTGACCAAGGAGAAAAACTTCCATCTGACTGCCATTATTTCTAAATACGTAAAATTCCACATGTAAATTTTTTCTCACTTAATGGGGAGGAGAAAAAATGAGAAAGCAATTTGTCCTTCACATCCTGATTCTAGTTCAATGCTGAAAATACAATCTCCATAAGATGCACACCTTTTTTACTGACATAATTCCTAAGCACACGCTTGTCCAGAACCATTTTTTACTCAGCACAATGACGGAATATAAGGCAGTGAAATTTCCCTGTCAAAAACTTCAGATTCTTCTAGGAGCTCGTCCAGGCTCATGTCTCAGAATCATGTTATTCAAAGAGCTACGCATACTAATTCTATTTTGCTTCTTTCATTAAGAAGCACCAGGTGGCAGTTACACTATCAAAAAACCTTTGACAAGTCAATCACTAAACTTTGCATGTTTACTTTCATTCTCAGCTTAAAGTTCTCTTAATCACAGTCCCAGACTCCTCCAGAAGTCATTCAGCAAAAAGTGACAGCTTTTGTTCTAAAAGAGATACTCTTTATTCCCACTCGTTTCTCATTACAAGTTTCTCTCTATATAAACTGATATAAAAACCCAAATTAAGGATGATATTATTTACTTTAAGAACATTCCCTTTGGGGAAATATTTATTATAAAATTTTTCCAACTAGTCGCCTATTTATTGAAGCAACACAAATTTGATTTGCACGCCCTTTTTTCCCAAAGTATTAATCTAACTGTGTAAAGGAGGAAATGAGTGTTCAAGCCCTTTGTCCAATAGTCATCTATAATTTAATGCTAACTTCAAGCAAATAAATCGGGTTTCCTTTTGTAGTGAAGCAGTAAGTATTATCTGTTTATCACTCTGTCCCATTTCCTGGGAACATCTCCCTTCCTATTCCATCCACATATTTCTATGGCACTGATATATTTACACATAATCCAATCACTCTACCCCAAGTCACATTTGATTTGTTCCAAGGGTGAGAAATTAGCCCATATTGGGTCAATAAAATATATTGTCTTAGATTATTGAACTTGACATTAAGAAAATGACAAAACAGTCTCCCTCTTATAAGATGTAAAATATAAAACTTGTAAGCTATGGTGGCTCATGTTTTCTGTCATTTGGAGAAAGCCAGTTGGCAGTAAGAGAAAATGAATAATAAAGAGAGAAGCAGAAGAAAACCAGATATATCCATCAGCATTAGCTTCTCTGTCTGAGTTTTTCCTGAGGCTCATGGTCTCCCTGCTTCTTCCATGACTTCATTGTTCAGGAGTTGAATGTAGACCATGATCCAATAAATTTTTCTTTTCTTCCTTAGGTTACTTCAAATTAGATTTCTGATACTTGCCACCAAAAGTCCTAAATAATATCATTTTTACATTAAATACTTTGAAATTATATTTTAATTTTAAAACAACAGTAATATGAAATTAAACTGTTCTGGAAAGTAGTATAGTCCTTTTAGGAGTCCAGAATTGGCTTGTAAAATTGCTAGAAATCAATTCAAATGCTTACCAAGAGGACTGATTATAGGACTAGCTAGGTATAGTTGTAAATCAACAGCCAACTTCAAATACTAAGAGGAGGCACATCCTCTCTTCTAGGGAGGAAAGCATTCCTGATAAGAAAGGACCATTTTCACAGAGTCACAGTTAAATGGTTACAGTATGGCCATCACCATCTTCCCTTCTTCTTTTCACCAAGGCCAATAGAAAAGACATCTGTTTTTCTCTTATGTAACAAGGTAGTATTGCATGGTGGTTCATAGCTTGGACTCTCAAACCAGCCTTTTTGGGCTCGAATCATGATGCAGCCCCTTACTAGTTGTGCAATCTTCAGCAGATTACTCTTTTACCTCCTTGTACCTCAGCTCAGGACAACCGCACACTTGCCTGCAGGCTGTGGTAAATGGTAAATGAGTTAACTTGGAAAAGTGTCTGTACAGATTTAAACGCTTAATGAATGTTAGCTATTCATTGTAAGTACTGTCTTCACGGCGACTGTACTCCTCCTCTAAAGTAAGGATACAGAGTAGAATGTTAGACCGTAAGAATGTGGACCACCTGGTGGTTGAAGGAGAAATCTGTGGTGGTCTAGTTGAAAATGATAGGGCCATGCATGAATCTTGATTTTTGTTTGTTTGTTTGTTTTACATTAAGTTTAAATGTATCTAGTGAATTTTTCTGGGGGAAGTGTCCTTAGTTTTCATTTTCTACTCAAAAGGTCTGGCCTACAAAAAATTTAAGAATCCCTGCTAACAGAGAATAAGACAGAAATTTGAAAAATTAGAGATCTTAGAGATGACAATAGACCATATATAAGTTTTTCTTTTTTAAAAAAAAACAGCTTAATGTTTCTATTCCACCTCAAAGAGACAGGGTGATACTAAATAATGCTAACTGTTGAGAGCTAGTAGGAGAGGGGAGGGGAGGGGAGGAAAGAGGAAGAGAAAAGAGAGTAAGAAACCAAAAGATAATCATTTAAATAATGCAATTAGGCCAGCAATTTCAGTATTTTCACTCAGTGCATGTTTACCCCAGAGAGAATTATAGATGGAATGTACAAGGAGCACAATGGAGGAATGCGTACAAGGAATGTACAATGTAGAAGGAATCTGTTCCTTCAACCAGCCCCAGTTCCTACATGTCCCATAAGTGAATTTCCTTGTTATCTTGACTCAGATTCTGATGTTTATAGTTATATACTTCTCATGCATTATGGTCGTAAATAAAAGGCACCTACAGCCTCTTCCTCCACAGAAATACTGATCTACCCAACCTGAGGATAAAGCTGGATTCATTGAGAGTGTCTCTGTCTTTGATACAGCAACTTCCTGAGATTTTCATGAGTAATTTTGATGATATCCATCTTTCATCCTTTATGATTATTTGAACTTATGACTTAGAAATATCTCCATTATGTCCTGACATGGCATTTGGCACTCCACATTTAAAAATAACAAAAAATTATTATAGCTTGTTCTCTCTCTGTTTATGTGCAATTATTTTCTGGCCTGAGCACCAAGGAATCAGTCTAGCCATCCCATTTCACACCTTCAGAATGTCACATGCAATGTGTCATCTCCATTTCATAAATACTTGTAACAGACGATCCTCATAGACTCAACAGTCCTACAATTGATGGAACCCTTTGGGATGAGATGAACGCTAGCACGTTACTCTCTTAAGGGCCCATTTGTCATTTTACATGTTGTCTTTGACATCCGGTTGCAGTAAGATCTTATATAAGATTTCCAGTCATGACACTTGTCCAGTATTTTCATTGTGATGGCCACTGACAACCTAACCTCCGGCTGAGAAGCTTCAAGCATTTAAGATTTTCAAAGCTTAAACCTGAGAAATCCAATATTCAACATCTGGCTTTATCTCTCATCATAGAATGGATCTTAGTTTACCTTTCATTATTGTACCTCAAAGGCCACATTTAGTACATAATTTAATAAGCTCCACGGGAGAACAGGAAGACTTTCTTCACCATATCGTAGGCTCAACACAGAATCTGCCCACATATCCTCTTCCCTTTTTTGAAGTGAATACTCATCTCCCGAAGCATAAGCTTATTATTTTTTGGTCCTAATTTGCTTAAAAATATAGGACACAATACATCAATATATAAAAGAACTGGAAGTTCATGTAGTCACCCAAGAATTCACTAGTAATGAGTTCGTTTTCTAACTTTTCAGTGTTTTCTAATTTTTAAAGAAAAGGTCCTATAACTGAGTATGAAGCTAAAAAAAGTGTGAAAAAACTCATTAAAAATCAACATTAAAGTAATATGAAGAAGAATAGTGAGTTTTGAGAAATTAACCCCAAAGGTGTGTACTTAAGAATATGAATATGATATCCTAAATTCACGTATAACAGAAAATTTAAAAAAATAGTAGAAACAAAATATTTTTTCAATGTTAACATCACTTAATCACTACTGTCCATCAACATTCCATGCAGTAATACCATGCAACATTTACCCTGACCTCCTTCCTTTATATGTAATTGTCACCAGGAATAAGATATACCTGTGTCAGTTAACAGTTTTAAATTACCTCTATGTGATAATTTATGTTAATAGCATAATAACATAACAATGATTGATAATGTGTACTAACATTTACAAATTGGTTGCAATGCATTTCAATTACAGTTCTCTTCCTATCTCTGATCAGCAGCAAAATCAAATTAGCAGTGCAACCACTGGTTAGTGAATTATCCTAACATGTAGATTTACTTGGACACCCTTTTGTTTGCAGAGCTGCTCTAAGATTCTAAGTATAGAAAAACAAGCAGGAGAATCAACCAAATCACATACAAGTACGGCTAATGAGTTTTTTTGTGGAGCAACAATGGACAACTAAAGGACTCACTGTCTGGGTAAGGCCAAGAAGCTAATGCTGTTGATATTTCTCCAGGGTGAAATGGATTGGGTGATATGGAACCTTAAGGAATGGATTAAAACAAAGGAACCAATGGTTCATCTCCCTCCTATTCTTATTCAAGGTAAAAGCCTACATACATGTCTCCAAGCATAGAGTTTCAAATGGCCCTTGTTTCTTAGGTTCCTTGGGAATCCCAGTCACTTAGTAAGACCTCAAATGCCTGCAACAGCTCAGAAGTCAGGGGACTCAAAACTCTTTTCATCATTGTTAGGCCAGGCTGGACCTAATAAGAACAAACCAAAATATCTACTCAATGTCTAGTGTTGATTCCTCAACATCTATCTAGTCCTTCATCAAGCACATGATGCAGTGCATTTATAGGTGTCCTATCATTTTGTATGAATCCAATAAATATGGTGTCCAAATTCCCTCCAGTTAAAGGGCACAGCAGTGCTCCTTAGTCTATGTTCACCGCAGAATGATTTAACTATGTGCCTTTGAAGTAGAACTCTTATCTCTTTCTTGGATAAGGCTTGAAACTGTGGATGGGTAGCCATCCAATTCTATAAACATCTATTCTATTACAACCACACATGTTGAAAGAATCTTTATGCTCATACCTCTTACTATTTGCAATTTCTTCATAGGCTTGCAGTATGTTATACATTCAGAATATTTTTGTTGCAATGGAAAAGATGCATGGATACAATAGATTTAGAGTTTTCCCCAAATTAAGGAATCGAGAGGCTACTGCTAACATGGCAAAGTAGCCTAAAAAGCCAGGACGTTATGTATCATAAATCAGAGGTTCTTTGCTTCCCTTCTGGATTAGCCTGATACTGGAAAATCCCCTTACTGCTCCTTCTACAAAAAAGCCGTCTCGTAAAGTCTATGGTCATAGTGGTTAACAGCGCTCTACCTGGAGTGGAAGGACCTGAGCCTATTTCCCCTCTACTATTAACTAACTGTGTGACCGCATGAAAATCACTTAACCTTGCTGTGCCTTAGCATCTTCATCTGAAAATTGGGAAAATAGTAATGCCACCTCCTAGGATTACTGTGATGATTAAGTGGACTAACGTATGTAAGGCCCTTAAAATATGCCTGAATGTAATACTCAGTAAATAATAACTCACCTGTTTTTCTGCTGAGAAATTCACCATAGAGCCAGAGTGAGAGCAGCTAAAGTATTCCAAGCTACAGCTGCATTGTAAATAACTACTGGACTGCCCTTTGTCAGGAGGTGCAGACACAGGGAAGCCTCAGGTCTGCGGTAGAAGAGGGGAACCAACCAATCCCTCTCTTCTATTGTTGCGCCCAAATCCAAAGGAACTGGGGATCCTTCCCGGCAACCTCTGGGAGCCTTGGTGGGAGACCATGCTCCACATGCGTTTATACGGTATTCTGAACAATCACAGCACCTAATGCAAGCCAAAACATCTTGAATGACAAGCTTAGGAATCCTAACTCCATCATTCTCTAAAGAAATCCTGTCAGTGGACTGCTACCATCCTTGGCAGCTTAATATAAGCACAGTAACACATTAGTTATGATAGTGGTATGCACACCCCACACACAGGTTGAAGGTTCACTGTATATTTTCATTACCCAAAACCATTCGGTTAGAATCCCTCAGGTTTTGGCTGGGATATTTGGGAGGCCAAAATAGGTCCTCGAGCCAAGGAGGATCAGTTTGACAGCATTAGGCCTGTTGAGTAAAAGATAACATGCTTTTAGACAGTCTAGGAAGTGCTGTGCGCTCTGCGAGCTTCCTTCCTTTATTGCTCTAATCAGCAATCCGATATACACAAGACTAGATTTCAAACTAAAGAATATTCTCTAGAGTCTGTGTTACTACCTTAGAAGTTGTTATTAGGATAGAAGAAAGGTCTTGGGTTTGGAAATGCTTGCATTTGTGTTTTGGTGGTCACTGGCTCTCAAACAGGGAAATGTAGCATTTGTATTAATTTAAAACAAAGATCGTTACAATTGTCAAAAATAGGCAGGAGGCAGATTTTGTGTTTTTATCATGTTTCTCTCTGGATGTTATGCCTTGGACAGGTTTGGAGAAAACAAATCATATTTTAAAAAGCCAGCGTGGAACAATTAGGAGACACAGCAGACTTCCCGCGATGCTGCATGTGCCTGCTGACAGCCCCAGCCGATCTCCACATATTAGCTGGTACAGCTAAGTGAGGGATGCTGCATAAATCTGTGGTTAGGAATCACAGCTACCACAGTATAATTAGTAACCCATTCTGGGTCCCATTCCCAGGTGGGAAGAAAAACCAAAGGGACGGAAAAAGAAATGCATTTCAGATTCAGAAACAATGCTTGTCGTTGACAAGGTTTTGCTATGAGGAAGCTCTCAAACAGTCTCATCCTCCTGACACTGGCATGCAGCCAGCTGGCATTTCTGTGGGCTACACTGAGAACCAGTGAATACCATGTGGGCGGTTGTCAACATTAGAAACAAGAAAAATAGAGAGGAAAAATGCATTGAGAGTTATAACATCAACTTTCAGGGACTTTTTATTTCTACCCAGATGGCACAAATAGTCCTAGGTATTGGTACTCACACAATAGGCATCCCAGGGTAGGAATTGTAAGAGCTTTACAATTTACAAAGTACTCTTATGTACGCAGGACTGACGTAAAGTCGGGACTCTGCCACCCCAGGCGTGATGCGGTTGTGGTCAGGTGTGTTGACCTTCTCACACAGCTGTGGGGGTTTTGTTGTTGCTGCTTTCATTTGCACACTGAACGGGCACTCAAGTCAAGTAAAATGGGAATATGTGGTCTTCTCTTGAGAGTGAGGTAACAAGTATTTGTGTGATACAGCACACAATGTGTTTGCCATTGTCTCTTCTATGAGAATGAGCCACTCGTTACTTATATACAAATGTCAGAAGTGTCTTATGGGACACTTTGGCCCCTGGACACTGGATGATGTGTAGCCTTGAGCAAAACTGACCTTCAGTCCGGTCATTCTACCTATCATGGTACAGTTAGGTTCAGTTCTGTTGATTTCTTTCTCTCATTTTTGACAGGAGGACACGTGTAATACTGGTATTTATAAACCTGATGTTTATGGATCACTTACGTGCCAAGTATTCTTCTAATTTCTTGATATGTTAAAATGAGTTTCTGTACATTATAAAATTTAGTCTGTGAAACCACCATATATGGTAGGTACTCTTACTATTCTCATTATTATTGCTCTCATTCTTCAGATGAAAAAAGCAAGGGAAAAGGGGTCCCACATCACATACAGTGATGAGAGATGCTGCCAAAATTCCAACCCTACCCTATATATGGTCCCCCAAACCCCACTTCCCATGTATCTGAGATAAGGCAGGCAAAGACGTGCCCCTGCACGTCGGAAATTATTGCATAAATGGTAGCTACCAATATTGGCATACTTAATATCATCACTATTACTATTATTATTAAGCTTTCTCCAGTGCTTTGCTTGGACTTCTCAGAAAAGGAGACTACATTTGTTTCCAGAACAAGATAAACTCTGCAGCATCAGCACCTGGAAACAAGTCAGGGATGATAATGGACCTGCCGACACCTCAGCAGAGTGGGAGTCTTATATTACGTCAGTGATACAGAGAAGATTGCTTCCCATGCATCTACTTGGGAAGATGGCATCCATCTCCAGTGTCGTGAAATAGAGCACTTACTTCTACTGTCATGTCTGAACACACTCGAGGAAGATGGATGTGTGGAGGTGAGGTGCACGTGGAGAGTACAAATGGAAGGAAGGGAGGTGAGTTACACGCCTTGCATGTCTCCTCATAATAAAGCATGAATGTGATGCAAGGGCGGTGGAAACCCCCATAGACAGTTGGATACTCAGGCCCAGCTCTCACAGGCGTTATTTTAAGAAGGTAAAGAGGTAGAAACAGTAGGAGGCAAGTGGGCTTTGCTATGGATCAGAGGTAGAAGACCTTCTATGTCTTCCCATCTTCCACCTTTGTATTAAACCAGAAGGCCACAAGAGGATAGGACTCTCCTTTTCAAAATATTGACCTAGATGACATGCAAATAACATCCTCACTATGCCTTCCATTAAGCTTACAAGGAGCATGGAAGGTTTGACTGGCTCCCCTCCTTATGGGCAGCGATGCATATGTCTGAGAGTTTTGTATTCTGCTGAGTACTGTACACTCCCTCTAGGTCATCCATGTCCATACCCACTTTTCCATTTGCCTTAGGCTTATGATGGAGAAAAGAGGGAATCAGTTAGGCTTCTATCCCCCTGCCCTAGCTATGCACACAGTGGTTGACAAAAGATAACTGGTGAAAAGTACATGTTCTTCAAACACTTAAGGTGCCAAGGGCCAGCCATACCCTGGCACAAAAATCCCATCTATTTAATGATAACACCTACAGTTTTATTTCCAGCACAACCCTCTTTCCTGAAAATCTGGCTCACACACCTAAATGCCTACTCATCCTTTCTCTTGGAATGTCTAATATGCATCTCAAATTTTATTATCTCCAAAATGGAACTTTTGATCTTCTGCTCCAAAAATGCACTTTTCTCACAGTCTTACCCATCTCATTGAAAGGAAACTCCCATTCTTCTCAACACAAACACACATTTACACTGAGAGTTAATAGAGGAGAAAATAAATTTTGATCCAACTTGGTGAATTTAGATCTAAAAGTTTAATTATTCTCTTAAGAATATTTAGTCTTATCTGATCTAACAGTTCCTTTTTGGTAATTCAGATTATGTTATCCTCCCCCTGCGACTTGTAAAAATGTTGTCAGAGTATATGGACGAATGTAGCTAATGCGACCTAGTGCTAGGGCGAGGGATAGAATCTACAAATAACCCAGTGTCCTCTGTTATGAGTGGTCTGTTCTGTTCCATGAACTCAAGCTACAGAGGTATGAGGCTTCTTTCTCACATTATTTTGGAAAACGAGATTCTGGGGTTCATTGCCAGAGTCCGTGGTCCCAACCATTTAAATCCCTTCCCCTCAAGCCCACCTTGGAGTCTTCTGCTCCTGATCCCAACCTCTGACAATCTTTTGGCCTCTCAGTGCCTCCACATCTCCACACAGGAAAATTCTTTTAAACCTTACAAAGGCCAAAGGGAGCTAGTGATGATCCCCCAGGCCCATCCCAAGGAGTGACGGTACCATCACTTCTAAACCAAGGTGGGTAGAGACCTATTATAAAGGTTGGGATTGTTATAAGAACCTTCAGACTCTCCCCACACCACGATATAAGCATTCACATTCTCAGGATATCAAAATTATTTGGATGATTCTTACGCTCCCTTGCACCAAAGAGGTGTGGATCCAACCAAGGGGCAGGAAGAACTCACTGTACCTCAGCCTACCTCTTCCCCAAATCTTCTTGGAACAGAAGGGGTCAACTTCTGGCTTTTCATTTCCTTTTCCCCTTGGCCTCCTTCCATGCCAGGGCAGCGAGTCTCATGGCCTAGCCAGCAGAGATAGAAGGGCAATTCTCTTAAGTAACAAAAGAAATATCATGCTTTAAATCCTCTGACTTTGGTTCTTGGAAAGTTAAATGAGAGATAAAAGAATGGGGAAAATGTTTTATCTTGCTAAAAAAATCTGGATTTCAAAACCATCACCTTAACACAAAAATCATATGTAACTGCTTGTGCTCCCTCTCTGTCTAATAAATAAATAAAATCTTAAAAAAACAAAAAACAAAAAAAAAAAA
>NC_048219.1:66266503-66278204 GCF_002007445.2 Ailuropoda melanoleuca | reverse complement strand
CCCTCTCCCTCTGCCTGCTGCTCTGCCTACTTGTGCTCTCTATCTCTCTGTCAAATAAATAACTAAAATCTTAAAAAAAAAAGAAAAAAAAGGAAAGTCAAGTGTTATATTTGAGGCCATTTTCAAATCACAGATTCAAACATTACTTCTTTTTTAATAGCTTTATTGATATATAATTCATATGCCATACAATTTACTTATTTAAAGCATACAATATTAACATATTCTCAGATATGTGCACCCATCATCCCAGTTAATTTTAAAACATTTTCATCACCTTAAAAAGAAACCAAATACCCTTTAGCTCTCATTTCTCATCCTACATACCCCAAGACCTAAACAGTCACTAACATAATTTTTGTCTCTATCGATATCCCTGTTCTGTACTTTCATATGAATGGAATCACACAATATCATGGTCTTCTCTGACTGCCTTCTCTCATTTAGCATGTTTTCAAGGTTCATCTGTGTTGTAGCACATATCAGTACTTCATCCCTTTTTACAGCCAATTAATATTGCATTTTCCTTTATCAGACAATTAGTTTATTCCCCCTTTTCTCTATTGTGAATAATACTGCCATAAACATGCATGTACAACTTTTTGTGTTGACATGTTACATTTCTCTTACATGTTTTCACTTCTCTTGTGTGTATACCTAGTAGTGGGATTGTTGGGTCATAGGGTAAATGGAGGTTTAATCATTTGGGGAACTGCCAGTGCCAGATTGTTTTCCAAAGGAGCTGCACCATTTACATTTCCACCAGCAGTGTATGGGGGTTGTATAGAGACAGATGTAATCAAATTCTAATTGCTAGCAAGTTATTTCTTGTACTGAGCAAGATTGACCTCCCTGATTCTCCCCATCGATCCTAATCTTGTTCTATGGAAAACACCCCATAGAAATGCACGTTCCTCCCTTTTCTAAAATTCAGGCCTTCTGCTTATTTGCAGTCATCAGACTGCATCCCATGCCCCTTCTCTAAGGTTTCTCCTCTTCTGATGGACACACCCTTGAAGGTACTTAGATATTCTTCATACTTGCCTATATCCCTCTCTCTTATTTTTCTTGCTAGCACACAAGATCCTTCAGGGAAGAGACTTTATCTACCTTATTTAATGCTTCACCGTTTTATCTCCAGCACCTAAAAAAAGAAAAAGACCTGGCATATAGAGTCCAAGAGATATTTGCTGAATAAATATATGTTGAATGAGTGAGTCTCAGTTGCCTCCCCAGGGATGTACTGCAATGTTGTGATATCTTCTATCCAGGGTTGCATAATACACTCCAGGGGAGCTATGGACTAGTGTTGAGTACAATGAGATCATTTCCCCCTCTGTAGAAGCTTAGAAAACTAATTTCATAACCTGATGCCTCTGTATATACAACACTACAAACTAGGAGCGAGGGACCCCCTGTTTTGAAGGGCTATAATGAAGTCATTGCAAGAGAATGTTGTAAACATAAATGCAGACTGATAATAACCAGACTGATACACAAACCTTCGCGGTTCCTCTCACCAGTTCTATACATTCTTTTCCAAGTATCGTGTGATGACTAGAAAGAAAGTTTAAATAATTTTAGGAGATTCTAATGATGCCAAGATATCTAGCTGAACAACATTGGAACGAGGGTAATACACATCTCTCTTTTTTGTCTCTGAAAACGGGCACTGTGGAGAAGGATTATATGGGAAAGAGAAAAATCTCAATATTTTATAATTCCACTCAAATTTTACCTCTACCAATATAACAGTGGTCGACGGTTCTAATGTTTTTGAAATGCCTTCTGAATTATAATCCTTTATTGGTGAATTGGTTTCTCTTTAAACTTCAGTGAAGAATGGGAATGAGTTATAACACTAGGATCTGCAAAGAGAATGTAGGATGTAGATGTCCTGATTAGATAGGAAGAGGAAGAAAAAAAGAATCTTGCCCGCACTGAGGAACGGCAGGAAGAAAAGAAGCAGATGTAAAGGGACACGTATGCATGTAGATATGCATACGATCCACTGCCTCTCCCCCTCACTCACCCCTTCCTCCCACCCTTATCATGGGGTCATATCCCAAGAGGAGGTGGTAATGGAACTCAGGAACACTGCGAGCGGTGTTCCAGGTCCCAGATCTCTAGGCCATCCCCAGCATCTGGGAGCAAGCCACGTGCCCGTGGTGCCGGAGCAGTGGCCCACAGGCCGTCCTGCGAGGAGGCCATATGGATGAACCAGAGGCCAAAATGAGACCATTCAAAACAGAGACAGAGGCCTTATTAGCTGCAACTCAAAGTATCCAGGGCGGAGGAGAGTCTTCATAGAGAAGACTGAGATCAGTTACAGAATATAAAGACACTACTTTCTCCTGTGTGTGGCTTAAATAAGTCTATGACCCCACTTCTAAATCTATAGGGTATGGTGGATGGGAAAAACCACATCAGAAGAGATGGGAGAAACCAGCCTGTCACTTCAACGGTCACCAATTACCAGGCAACCTGAGTCCTGGGAGTTCTCCTCTTGACTTCCCTGTGTGTCTCTCACTACACGCTAATGTTTTGCTCAGTATCTTGGTGCTTACATCTTTCTCCCCATGTCAGTATTAACACAATAGATCAGATCAATGGCTAGAACTATAGAGATCCTAAATGTCAACTGGGCAGGAGGGAAGGAAGCATTCTGGGACAAAGGGAGTGCAGGTTTACCCTGGGTCGCTGTGTGTAAGCAGATACAGAAATGCAGGCAACGGGTTAACTACAGGATCCTTCTTCAGGAACCCAACTGACTTCTCCCCATCGCTTCCTCTCCAATCCTGACCCCAGGATTGCTCCTCGGTGCCAACTGAAGCCACTCTTGTACTTTGGTGTGGAGTCGGTAGTTGTAATTCTGGATGAGAGAGTATTGAGCTTTCTGGATAAACGGTTTTCATCATTCTCTCCAGTATTTACAGGACTGTGCTTGCTGGTGCTGAATAAACCGACACAGGAGTGAGTGTCTGAGAGAAAAGTACATATTTTAACTGTTTGTTTTGGAAACGTAATTTCCTCTATCAGTTCATTTCCATCAATTTTATCAATTCACTTAAGCCGCCTGATCCAAATGATATGGCACATATTGAAGCAGAAATGGGAGTTACTTCAGATCTCTCCTAGTCCTCCATATCCCTGCACTTAAAAAACCCAGGCCAGGCTAGCTGTAGACTGAACTCCATTTCCATAGCTCTCGTTTGGAATTCACGAGCCTATTGTGTTACTGAGCTGCATGGAAAGGGAAAAAAAACCCATGTTCATCCCTTCAAGCTGTCTGTAGTCATTATGTGATGTGATGTCTTACCCAGGTTGTGTAACAATATGTTGCACAGAGGTTGCTAACAGGAAAACAAGAGAAGATTCTGTATGCTGCTAGATTTGGTGAATATTCCCAATACAAGAAAAAAAAAAAAGCATGGTAGAATCAGAAAATATATGATTCTGTTTCTTGACAGATTGATACCCAAAGCAGGTTTCACAGATATACTAATTTTAACAAATCCATCTTTGGAAATTTTTTATTTACAGGACTCACTGCTGCCTCCTTTTAATGTAATGAGATTTCATAATGAAGTCCAAATACAATCTGGTAGAGGAAGAGGGCATGTAACACTGATTCTAATAAGCTTGACTAAAATCAATAATGTTGTTAGTTTCCCTGAAACCAGCCTGCATTGGCTCACAGAGCCATGTTCTGCCTAGAGCACAATATTAGCGGTTTATGTTATGTCAGGCAGATTTCTTCCATAGTGGGAAAAAGATAGAAACTGAAAGAAATTAAGAAACGTTATTAAATGTGTCTTTAGCCTTTAAATGACCACAAATTTGTTTGCTTCTCTCTTTTAATCTGTTCTCAGTTTCTGTGGAAATAACCCGGTGGCGTCCTATTACTGGTCATTTTGCGGTGCCTATTTCTTCAGCACCACGTTGCCATCTCCTCTCCTGCTTTCACGGTATCGCATGAGTAGGAGACTGTGTACGAGTGTGACGTGAGGAGGGCACGGAGGGAGCCCTGTAACCGAAGTCCCTGTCCGTGTCTGGGATCCCAGCAGTAGACACATTCGTTCACATTAAGGCATTGTCTGGTTAAAATGCAAACCCCCGTAGCAGCGTTAGCAGGGCTTCAAATGGAGCAGTTAAGTTTTGACTGTGGAGTGTAGAGAGGTCTGGAGGTCTACATATCCCCTCAAGAGAGGCTTGGCAGAGGGTGGCAAACACCCAGGGACAACACGTGGACCCGGGGGCAGCTCAGCCACAGCAGGAGAAATGGGCAGAGGGAGAATGGGGAGTGGGAGTGAGGTGACTAGTCTGGATAAGGATACAGAATACTTGATGTGTCAAGAACCCTCCCACTGCTTTGCATCTGTTAACGTGCTAAATCCCATGGGGTGGATGCTATTCACCCCATTCACAAAATTCTATGGGCTGGTTATTATTAGGATCCCCTCCTTTTCTTTTCTTTTCTTTTCTTTTCTTTTCTTTTCTTTTCTTTTCTTTTCTTTTCTTTTTTCTTTCTTTTCTTTTCTTTTCTTTCTTTTCTTTCTTCTTTCTTTCTTTCTTTCTTTCTTTCCTTCTTTCTTTTCTTTTCTTTCTTTCTTTCTTTCTTTCTTTCTTTCTTTCTTTCTTTCTTTCTTTCAACAAATGAGGCCTCAAAGCCCAGACACCATTGCGGTTAGGATTAACTTTATGAGCAATCCTCAAGACCCTATCTCTGGCTTTCCCCTGTGTAATCTTTTGCCTACAGAGCTCATCCACCTGGTGTCAGTAGTCACCTCCTGTTGTTGACGTCCAAATCTGCACCTCTATTCTTGATCCAAGCTTCAGAGGCTCTATGGGAGAACTCTTGCTTGTTCACGGAGCCCATCCTCCTGATAAGGTTAGTGAAATTAGGTGAAATTAGGTTTAAATACAAACCATATGATGTAAATCATAAAAGGGGCTGTGTGGCTTGGTGGGCTCTGTGTTGGTGATGACGGGCACATGTACCGTCTGATTCTTTGCTTGGACAGATCCCTCAAACTCTGCATCTTAATTAAAGCTGCCCACACGAAAACATCCTCCTTTGCCCCCCAAAGGCTGAGTCTCTCAATCACTGTTCCAGTTCATAGAGTTCACAGACCTAAGCAATTGCCCCAGTTTTCCAGGTCCTAGTTATGCCTCGGAGACATATTAAATTCTAACCTCGCCAGGTAGCACGATTGCAGATATCTGAGAAAACTCATGTTCGTAAAATTCGAGGAAGGCTTCTCCATCAGAGTTATGATTCTGCTCCCTCAAGGCCAGTTCACCTGCCAAGGGCCGGCTCACATCTTATTCCTATCTGTGTTTTGGACTCCCAGAAATCTTATGTATTTGATGCATATGAACACCTTAAAATCGTTAGCTAACCTGTTCCGTGGACTTGATATGTCTCTCTGATATACTGCAAACTCCTGGACAAAAGGCACTACATCTTGCATATGATGAAGCAGTTAGAAGGGAGGACTAGTGGAGGTGCTCAAAAACTGCTCTCGGTTAATGGGCTGATTAATGACAGAGTGTGGAGCTAGGATCCTAAACGCAGCAGAATGAGCTCACTAATTCTGATGATCCCCATATATGCTGATTGATATTGGCACAAAGTAAACACATAAGAAAATATATCTGGGTCCTGGACATTTCTCACAGTTGATCTGGTTCAAATTCAATTAAACTTCACACAGGGAAATGCAAGAAAGAGAGCAAAGCCAAACTAGCCCAAGGGAGTTTCATTTTAATTTTGTTTTTAAACCCAAAATCAAATCAACTGATGCTGATGGAATGCCTACTATGTACAGAGAAGTATGCACAAAGAAAGAAATGTCTAAGAAGGCTTTCTGTAAGCCCAAAACATTTCAGGACAGAGCACTGGACTTAGAACAGTGAGCACCCTGTTCTGTACATGCATCAAGATCCTGGAACAAATTATTTAAACTCCCCGAGCCTAAGGTTTTTGTTTTTGTTTTTGTGTTATACTTGAACCTAAGAGGCGGGAGCAAATAGAGCCATTTTGCTTCCTTGTGTAGCTTGAGAATTAAGCCATCATTGGAGCTCAAAGGTGAAACATTACAATTGGATGCACCAGATTCTACCATCCTTAAGAAACTGTGCTAGACCCTGTGTTGTTCAACAATGCAAACTGTGACTCCTGGGGCTGTGGCAGCCATCGTATGACCATGAAGACACAAGCTGAGCACAAGTCTACTGTGCTGTGAGAACAACAGAGCAGAAGGACCATGGCAAAGGTTCACTCCTTGAGGACATCATTCTGTCCTGGAGCCTACACTGAAGCTTCATGTGGTGTGAGATATTTTCCTTGCTGTTTCAGGCATTTTGATTTGCCCAATCCCTGCCTTCACATGAGCTTAGAGAGCAGAAGAGAAAGAAAAAATGCCCTACCTAGAGTATTAATCCTCTTCTTTACTTAAAAAATAATATACGTACAAATAACATATATAGAATTTTTAAAACAAGTTGTAGTAATGATTGGATATTTCTCAGAAGGGTGGTATGAAAATTGGTGAGACATATGTGCCAAAAACCACTACAGAAGTATTAATAATTTCCTTTATTATCATCGTTCTCACCACCAGACTTCCTTCCTCTGCTTTCCTTCCCACAACACCGCTTGCCTCAGATCTGCCTCTTGTCAGCACCTCGGTGTCAGGAAGGCAGCCCAACAGTGCTTCCCTGAGAACTGAGCCAGCAGGATGGAGAGAGCTAAGTGCTGTCAGTTACATCGGCTAGCGAGGAATAAGCGGGTTAGCTGCTTCCTTCACAATTTTGGAACCCTGTAGCTATTCACCCTGTTTATGTAACAGATGCTAAAAAGAAAAGAGATGTCAGCTTTGAAAGCAGAAACCCGTACTAACCAACTCTGAAGTGAGAACTCTAATGAAAGCCAAAAATAACAAAGTTCTCTCCTCTGTGACAAGAAAGGGGTATTAAAAATTCAGGCAACCTGAAATAATCCATTCAAAATGTCATAAATCTTAACCATATTCCAGAATATAACTTTTTCTGCACTCATCTGGGCGTGACTGGGATGAAAAGCAAAATGGACACTATCTATAAACCAATGATAGGGAAATAGGAGTCGCAAAATTCAAAACTCTGATTGATAGACCAATGTGACAGTCTATATTTTCAGTGAAAGCCATAAAAGGTATAATTTTAGAGTAAAATGTGTCATTTCAGTGATGCACAGGGTACATTCGTATTTTTTATTACCACACATATTCATAAGGTCTAGGTCCCATCCCCCCCAAGTGAGACTCACAGAGATCCAAAGTTAAACGCATGTGTATATACAGACACATGGGGATATAAAAATATATCAATTTAATTTAGAATGTCCTATAAAACTTCTTTCAAAAGAATATACTTAGAACTTATATTTAGATAACCATCACTCAATAATAATGTTTTTAGATTGCTAATATGTAGAAACGTTGCAAGGAACTCTTTCTTGTCAGTGACTTAGAGATGTTTGCTATTGGTTTTTACAGATAAGTTTATTGAAAAACGGCTAAGATACATGAAGTTCCCTTGCTTCTCCCTTTTGCACTTCTGGTCCAAGGTGATGAAAAGGGCCAAAGTTCTTTAGTTAAAGTTTGAGAATAATGTTTTGGTAATGTGTGTGAAATATTTGTCACTTCCCCCAGGAATTAAGCTTCAGTCACAGCAGGCTGCCAAATTACTGTTAATATTTAAATACGTACTAAGATGGTTCCGTAAATAATATCTAACTACGGAAGGAGAGCGCTACGCAGAGGTTTTGGAGTACATCTGTGCAGTCAAGGTTTGTTGAACTTTGGGTCTCCTGGGTAAAAAGTTCCCATCGGGACAGCAGAGCCACAGCTCTTAAAACCACTATTTCTACCCATTCAAAGATTTCAAGTGTTTATGATTGCTGCTGTTCTGTTTTGGAATCCTCCTTAAGGGAGCAGAAGTATTAGTTTGAGGAAAGTCGGAAAAGTTCCTTTTCTTCAGGAGTGTGAAAACGTCCGTGCGGATTTCTTTTAATAAACCCATTCTGGACGCTGAGAGAGGGCTTTGAACTGGATATTGATATTTCCATTGAGGCTATAGGGATTGGAAATGTTCACTGGGATAAATAAAAGATATTATGTCATGATAGCAACAACAAAAATAAGAACTGGTGCTTCTCATTATGGTGGCTTGCGATGTATTGGAATTATGGTTATTCATCTTATGGGAAATACCGTCATGCGCTGCTGGTGTGCGCTGGTTACTAGTGCCCTCTGCTGGAAAGAATAAGCATTTCAAGTACCACCAGGGCTAGGCTGAGCTAGCTCTCCCTTGTTTTAAGCAATACGGATGGATCTACATTTCTGCCATTTGAGATGCTGCTGTTGTAGAACACATAATGCCTAGCATCACCCCAAGGAAGGAAAATATCTTTCCAAACTGAAGCCAGGATACAGAGATGTGATCCTATTGGGAATAATGGCTTGCTATTAGCTTAACCTCTGATGGATTCCTTCTCCTCTGATCCTCCTGCCTTCTTTCTTCTTTTAAACGAACTATATCATTAAATTCCTGATCCTTAAATTTGTCCCATGGTGACTTTCCCTCCTACTCTTCTTTCTCTGTCTTGGCATATTATCTAAATCCGTTCTTTTAAAATCATCTATTTTATATACGTTTTAGTTGTAAAATGCATCGATATTGTGTCATTTCAAACGTAGACGGTAGCTATGACATTGCTCGCCTCCAAAGGCTCCAGTTTATCATAAATGATCAGTAACAGGGAGTGCGAAATCAAAGTTACAGAAACATGAAAGACCTCCCCCTGGTGTCGAATCCTTTAAAGCCAGTTCGGACCAGCAGTCCAGCAGTAGGAAACCCAGTGGTGGAGGTGTGCCAGGGCTCGTGTGAACAGTTCACCGTTATTCACATCCCCTGAGTTGGATTGTTGAATGGAAGGTTCAAATGTACCTCCTCAACTCAAAGCAAAACTAACCTGAAAACATAAATTGGCCCATTTGGGCTTCAACTTGACCCAAATGTACAAAAAGGGGTTCACAAACTTCAGGGAACCTGATTCAACCTTTTAGTTTGTTAAGAAACCCACAAGAGATGGTCTTTATAGTTATCAAAGGTTTGCACATTACCTCATCAATGGAAGTGCGCTGTTAATAAAAGCCGTCCCCCCACATGTCAGGGGCACCAACCCACTGTGCCTCAGAAGTCCCCAGATGTTCTCGGATGGTGCCAACCTTTTCGTTAGGCTATGTTTTCACTCTCTCTGGTTAAAATGCGATGAACAGAGTATCGGTTACTTCAGTGAAATAAATAGCTAATGCTGGCAATAAAGAAATTCTGATGATGTATATAGATATGGAAACTGAACATATCAGGATATCATGTCATTGCCCGATTTATAATAATAATTTTAAAAACATAGAGCAAGGACACTAAAGTCTGTTACATTTGCATCGTACTTTTCTTGGATACATTTCAAAATGTTTGAAAAATGGCCTACGGTCCTGCAATATCTGCTAAATGGTCTCGTAAGTGTCAGCACCTTCAATGCCATTTGGCTTCTAAAATTGCTAAAATAGCTAACGTGCCTGAAGCTTTTCAAACATCACTTACGTTTTTCCTGGGGGTTTGTTTTCCTCTACATAGGGACAGAATTTTTTAAATGTGTAATGCGTAGGCAATCCTAATACCATTGTTCTATTTCTTATACTTGGCTCCTTTCTTGCTTTTTGTCATATCCGATATTGCTTTAATATGCAGAAATCAGACAAAAATGTCAAAAGAAGAAAGCACCAGCAGAGACTTAGTATAAATTGAAATATTTCATGTCTATAGTAAAAGAAAACTTTAATTTTAAAAATGCCAGAAATGGTTCAGTCAGTGTGAAAATGAAGATGTCATGACTAAATAGGAATTTTCGGTCCCTTAGCTGTCAATAATTAATAGATTATTTACACTGGCACACCCACATTTCCCAGCTTCAAGATTCCATTTACACTTTGATCCTTTGCTCAGCAGCAAATTTAACATCATTGTGACCTTCTTCTGCCCAACACCATCCGCCCATCAGACAGGGAGAGAGCATCATCTGATATGTGCATTTATTAAGGCAGCAAGCTCCAAATATTGGAAAAATGACACGTCAGTGTTTCCTATAATAAACTGGAAGAGAAACAGATTGTTTTTAAGGAAAAATCAATTAGCAAACCTTCTCTACAATGCTTTTCTTAGGAGCTGAGATGTTTACATCCTATGGTGAAGTATAGCTCTTGAAAGATTGTTTCTGATTTAAATCCTGCAGAATTGATAGCAAGCGTGCAATAGTTATATAATGGCTCTAGTCATACAGATGAATTTCTAATGCTAAAGATTCATAGAGCCTTGCTTAGCTACATTGCAAACACTAGTTTAAAATAATTGAAGTATCATTAATATCATGATCCCAGAAAACCCGGAGTTGTATTAAAAATTACACATTTAATGAAGAATATGTTTCAAAAAAGAAAACGAGAACTAAAAAATCATGCCCAAAAAGGATATTATGAAATTCCATATATCATATTAATGGGCAAAAAAAATCAGCACGAAACCACTGAATATTAAAACTGTTTCGTGATCAACATGACAGTATTTTGTAGAGATGCATAAGACTGTTAGTGTGGAAAATCATTTTGAAACTGATTCATCCTTTGATGTTGACTCAGGTTTGCATATTAAAAAATTTGAACTAGGCCAAAATGATGTGGAGTTCCAACATGCAGTAAAGATAGAAAGAGCAGTGAGAAATACACAGCGTAGCTGCTATGCAAACAAGATGTCAAGTATTATTTGTGGATTTCCTTACTAGAAAACGGTTGTGTAGATAATGTGTCAACATTTGCATTAATGATAACACTATTAATGATGAAACTGTGCAGGAGAAAGCCCTTGGTGCCACATTTCAGCTCAGGATGTGTATGCGTGGTGGGGGAGGTGTATTATTCCTCTAAAAACAAAAGCATCAATATTATATATATGTCACAATTACAGTATTCATTGTGAGTAAGCAAATACCGTCCCTCCTTCCAGTGGCCTCTTTACAGGTCATATTTATTCTGACTCACAAAGAGAACAAAGTTTTTTTTAAGTTTATTTTTTATTTTTATTTTTTATTAAGGTTCTATGAGATTGAAATGACACCTATACTGCTTTTGTGTGGGTTTGGAAATTCTAAGCTCTTTTCAACTGCTCCCCATTAAGACCAGTCAGCAGGCTAACGCTGCTTTCGCTTCACTTGAAAGGCTCCACAGAGACAAGCCTTTTTCTCAGTCCTGGATTTATTGTTACTGTTTCAGTCTTTAGCATCTAACCAATAGTTAAGATAATAATAATAGCTAGAATGTATGGAGGGCTTTTATTTTGGTGGAAGTATTTTTATGTTATTATTAAATCATGAAAACTTAGGTCTTGAAAGGAATTCAAGGAGTTCTCTGACCTATTTCCCACCTAGAGGTTCACTCTCATTTGATATGATCCTAAAGACCTGAAAATACGTTTTACCTAAGAAATGAATGGTGGAGCGCCTGGGAGGCTCAGTCATTAAGCGTCTGCCTTTGGCTCAGGGCGTGATCCCGGCGTTCAGGGATCGAGCCCCGCATCAGGCTCCTCCGCTGGGAGCCTG
>NC_048219.1:65649392-65656411 GCF_002007445.2 Ailuropoda melanoleuca | reverse complement strand
GTAAGATATGTAGAGCATCCCATGGTTCTTCTGTTCTAAAGGCAATTTGGAATTTCCTTTGTTTAAGGAATTATTCATTTAGTTACTTGGTCTGTTTGTTGAAGGACAGCTAAGTATAAATTATAAAATAAATATTCCATATCACTTGAAAATTTTACCCACTTTGAATATGGTTACAAAGATGAGAGGATGCTAAAGAAAATAAAAAGTTGCAACACTTTCCAGTTAACATATAATTTGACTTTAATGGGAATTATTGATGTGAAGGAAATTAAAATTGATTACCAAATTCCCAGGGATTAAGAGCAATCTGAGAAAAAGATATTCCATTCCTAAGGATCTGGGATGAAAATATCCCTGACGGAGTCTTCCTAAAGGAAGACCATTTCTAGCACCCACTTCACTTGTCAGCTCTAGTATGGGAGATAGTAATGCTTTATAAAAGCAACTGGGGTATTTCACTGTATTGGGAAGCCACTTTTAAACTGCCATCCATAAACCCTCATCAAAACTTGTTACTAGAAGACCTTACTTAAATGACTACATTTCCCAACTGAGATTGGTTGTGATGACAGTTGGTGGTGATGACATGATCAAAGATGTAGGCTAAGAACCCAAGGTCCAGCCTTACAAGGGGGTAAAAACAGAGTGTGTTCCCTTTGCTTCTGCCCCATGCAGTAAAAATGAAAGTTCATCAGGCAAAGCCCTGGNTGCTTTTGCAAAAGATATTGTTTTCTATTATGAGATTATAAAAATGTGCCTATGTGGGGGCGCCTGGGTGGCACAGCGGTTAAGCGTCTGCCTTCGGCTCAGGGCGTGATCCCGGCGTTGTGGGATCGAGCCCCACATCAGGCTCTTCNCACAAAAATCATCACTTTCAAAGGCAAGCTAGTCACAAAGAAAGACAAATGGCTTATAGCATATTGTATTGATTATTACACAGTAGCTGGGTATTAAAAATCGGGAAAATATAAAAGCTTTTGCAAAAGATATTGTTTTCTATTATGAGATTATAAAAATGTGCCTATGTATTTGTTCATTCTTCACTGCAAGTATTTCTTTATTAAAGTACTGTATCTCAGAGGCAGCACATGTACCATTCACTATCTAGTTGCTATGGTAAGTGGTCATGTTTTATTGAAAAGTAAATGGCCACCACCCACATGAATAGCTCCCAAGTGGCCTTAGCAAAAGCTCCCTCCTGCACCATTTTTTTTTTTGAGCCATCCTGATCTGTTTTTTTTTTTTAGATAAACATGATTTTTCTCCTTATTTAGAGTATGACAAAATCTTTTTGCTGTTTCTCTAAGTCTGTCTTCTAAAATGACTCCATTATGGTCTATGAAGAACAAAAAAGGGTCCAATTTGATAAATAGAAGTTAGGGGAAACAAACACAGTGTATATGTCCCATTGCAAACTTAAAATAAATCAACACCTTATATTTTATGTAATTATAGTTTATAATGCTTTTTCATATATATGATTTTACTTAATCTTTGCTTTATTAGTCAAGTCATATCAATCTTAAAAATCTTTGTGATTATACATCCATATATATATATATATATGAATGTATAACTTGAGCTGCCTCAAGTTATTTAGGAGAGAAGTTTTTATAAACCTAACAGAAAATTCTGACCCATAAAACATATGATATAATACTTTGGGGATTATATTGTAGGATTCATTTTAGATACTGAAATGAGAAGATAGAAAAATATTTTGGTGGTGTGTGCATGCTTGGGGCTTCCATTATAAAATATCTACAATATGAAGCCATGCCCCTGAAGCAAATTTTCAAACCCACCATGCTATGTACCTCTAACTTTGCTACACACACGCACGCACAAGGAAGTAAATATTTGTCATATGTTGATAATCTGACTGATTGCCAGCTTGGAGACTTTGAAACGAAGTGGTATTTAAGTGAGGTCTCATTTCACGTCAAGTCATGGGTTGGTGTGAGTATTACCCTCCAAAAAAGCTCTACCAGAAATGCTTTACCAAAAATGCTCAGTTTAGGGGCCCCTGGCTGGCTCAGTCAGTAGACCATGTGACTCTTTGATCTGAGGGTCATGAGTTTGAGCCCCACGTTGGGTGTAGAGATTACTTTAAACAAAATGCTTGATTTATGAAGACAAAAATCTCTGAAGACGGAGAGGGGGGGAGGGAAGCCATCTTGGAATAAAAAGCCTGTAATTAATCAAACAGTATCCAAATGACCTCAGACATTTTTCTAGCTTTGCTTTTATTTGCCTCAAATTTGGCCTGAAAATGACTAAGCAAGATCTCTCTCTTGGGCCACATACTTGGAACTTGGTGCACAAATCATTTGGGGTTAGCCGAATTGTTATTTTCTCACCGAGACTGAAAAACTACTACCATTTCATAAAGAAGAAAAATGCAGGGCAAGGTGAGAAGAAGAGATAATGGAGAGCAGTGGGATGAGCAGAGTGTTTCTTAATTATGCTGTAGACTCTCTCTGATGGGTCCTTTCCCTACCCTGCACTGTGCGGAATTAACTAGTACACAGTGACTGCCACAGATGACTCAGCAGTGGCACATCACTAACACAGCTGTGCCTCAGAGACATGAAGGAGGTGACTTTTTATTTTTAAGAAGAAAGGTAAAAAAAGAAGAAAAAAGTTTGACCAAATATGTACAAGATTTTTCTTCCTTCCTGTTTATTACATATTCTCAGTTGTAAGGGGATTCCCCCCCCATATAATTCTTTTTATTGATTTTTATATTAAGGCAATTGAAAGCAATGCAGTATCATTTTCTGGTATAATAGAGCCATAGAAGCATGACAGCAGACACCTCACTGGGGAAAATAGCATGTAAACGCTATACAAATTAGCCTCTTCTGATACAGTTAATAAAAGAAAATAAACACTTGCAGATGGGGTAAGAATTAAATAATACATTAAAGCTCGGTGCCAGAGTTTACTGTAGTGTCTTCTTTTTATTATAAATGACCATCACTAAAATGATCCTAAATACCCCATTAAGGAAAACTTACTTGCTAATAGGTAAAGACTAATGAGGCAATAGAAAGTATAATTGGAGAACTCACTACCTCAACCACAGAAAATTATACAAGTATGCAAAACCAAATACCACTGTCAAAAATCTTAGTTAACCCTTAAAAGCGAAAAATGTATGTACCATTCATTCATTCACAAGTATTGCTTTATATGTGTAAGTGTTAAATGTTATGGAGATTTAAAAAATAGGAATAGCCAGTGGAGTTATAGGAGTATAAGAAATAGGATTCTCTACTTGTTATATGAAGCAGACCACTTCATTAAGACTGACTAAGGGATGAGATGCCCTGGACCTTAGAAAGAAAGCTCAAAATGGTAATGAGAGTCCATGACAATATGACAATAAATCTGAATAGAACAAGTGAATACCACCAGTACTTTCCACATGTGCCTTTTTATTAGTTTCCTCCTACTGTGACCTCATGTTTCCCCATGGACTTGGATTCTTGCACATGCCCTGTATAGATTTAATGTGTCTTGTTCCATTAGCCACATTTTCAACTCTGCTTCCATGAAAGGAACATGAATGAGTTTTGCATTTTGAGAGTAATTCTTCAGTATCCAATTCCTGACCCTCCCCTGATTTTCAGCTTCATTACCCTCACATTTTGCTGACAGGTGGTAGTGGTTTGCCCTGAAATGCCATCAAGATAAAATAAATGAAAACAAATGTAATTCAAGATACAACATGTTAAGTACCCTTAGAGATAAACAGAATGCTATGGAGTTTTGGGCTGGAAAATGCCACTCTTAGGGAAATCCAGGAAAACTTAGTTCAAGACATACAGTGACATCAGAACTTAAATCTGTGAATCTCAAAATATGTTAACAAAAAGCTGCCTCAAGTTATTTAGGGGAGAAGTTTTTATAAACCTAATAGAAAATTCTGACCTGTAAAGCACTTTGACAGCTTAAGAATGGTTTTATATACGTAACTATGCCCACGGATACATACACAGAGAATTCTCACACTTTGTTTAGAGGAACTCACAAATGTGGAGATGGGCTTTACAAAGTAAGCCAGTTATTTCAGCTTGAATGCTTTCTTACACACAAGTTGAAATTATTAAATTGAAATTAACCCTAGTAGTACTGGATCTAAAGAAGTTTGGGGATATTATTATATTCACATCAATCAGGATAAAGCATGGTTTAAAGAAAGAAAGAGCCAGGGTATGTTCTGCTGCATTTAGATGTAATCTTCAAGTTTACCAGTTACATGTTTCTTGAGAACAGGAGGGTGAGAATCTTCACTTTTAAATCATTGCAGGTAATTCTGAATAAACAGATTCCTAGATCTCCTGTTGAGAGACAGTACTCCATAGCATCCATTTGTCTGCCTCTGGGACTATGCTGGCCTGGTGGGAAAGGGAGTCTCGGACTTACCTGATTTGTATAGCTATAGCTAAGGAAATAGCCCATCAAAAGGAGAGAATTTGTACTAGGAATCCAAAAGAACAGAGTTGTATGTTAAGGCCCAGAGTAGTAAATGGTCATGAGACCTGGACATGTAAAGCAGAGGAGGAAGTGGAGAGCCAGACCAGTGATAGTGAAGGGAAAGAGAGCAAATGGGAATAAAGGAAAAGGTGTGGTAGAATATCATGGAAAGAAATCAGTGAACTAACTCTTCCTTATAAACAACTCCTAGCATACAGAATGGAGCACCCAAGAATGGAGGCCGGTCCCTATATATTACATGTAAATAAAAGTAGATGCTAGAAAAATCCTTTTGTAGAAGTTATTTAGGTTAACAGAAATCTAAATAAATCATGGGAATGGGTGAAGACTGAATTAACAAGATCATAGTGTATCCTGGGAAAACCTGATTGAATTATTGATTGAGGCATTCATTCATTTACTCAATCATCCAACATGTTTAGCACATGTTCCAGGCACCCTTAAACTATGGGGGTTTATCAGAGAAAAGGATTGGCAAATGAACAGATTTCTTTTTTTTTTTTCCTTAAGATTTTGTTTATTTGAGAGAGAAAGGCACAGTGAGAGAGGGAACATAAGCAGGGGGAGTGGGAGAGGGAGAAGCAGGCTTCCCGCTGAGCAGGGAGCCCAATGTGGGGCTCGATCCCAGGCCTGGGATCATGCCCTGAGCCAAAGGCAGACGCTTAACAACTGAGCCACCCAGGCACCCCAAATGAACACATTTCTTAGCTGAAGTCTGCTTTCTCATGATATAGTTTTAAGTATGAAAATAATAAAGCTGATTGTGTGTAATAGGAAACATATTGGAAACATATTAACTAGTCAAAATGAAGTATTGTTAGATAGCAAACAAGTAGTATAGTTCAGATTTAATTGCCAAGTGAGTCAATTATCCATAAGCTTTTAAAATGGAAGACATGAGTAGCATGGATTATTGATATCCATAAGGTATTTCTCAAATAATCATTTTCTCTTTCTCAATATAATCTCTCTTGGAATTAAATAAGTGGTGAAATTACTGCATTGGAAAATTATCTATATGATTAGCAAGAGGTAGAAAATGTAAAATTGTGAGGTGGTCAAAGCCTAAAGTAGTGAAGTGTTCAAAGACAGGAAATGGGAAGATAAAAACCTTGATTTTGCAGGATGGTACTCCTAGTTTATGCCTAAACAGTGTCTGCTGCTGGGAGCAAGACCCTTGTGAGCATGTCTCCTGACCTGTCTGAGTTAGACAAAGCAGGGGTCTCTTGATTTAAGGGGCTGCAGAGAGTGGTAGAACCAGCCCCTCCTTAAGAAAGAGGGGGAGTCAGGCAGGCTAGATTTGCCCACTTACCACCATATCCATTGTTGGAGGGATTCTAACCATAGCAGAGTCTCTGTCATTCCTTTAGTTTCATATCTGGAGTCTAGGGAGGAGGATGGTTGTGAATAAAAACTGAGGGATCTGTGTTCACTAGAAACTGTCATAATTAAGGAACAAGTAGCGCAGCTTGGGTGCCTGTTGCAAGGTATTGCATTAAAGAAAGGAGAGGGGAGGGGAAAGAGGAGACATAGGGTGGGATGAAAGAGGGAAGGAAGCATTTTCCTCTATTTTGCCACAGAATTCATTGGCACTTCACCTTCATAAACACTGCAGCACTTGAGCAGCCCCAGCAAAAGAGGTGGCAGTGGTACCGGAGGATGAAAGTGGAGAGTGTGGCATACGCAGTCCTGCTGTGCAGACTTAGTAGATCATGCAAGTGGGGCTCAGGGAATGGTAGCAGTGCCTGTCAGAAGCCATACTGTGCTTGACAAATCTTATTTCCAAGCATGTGCTGGAAGCCCTTGGGGGAGTTCCAGAAGTTCGTAAGTGGTGAGGAAGATGTTTACAATGCTTGAGGACTCTAACAGCAGGTAGGAACTGGATCAGACAAGCCAAATATGGGTCACTAATGTCAAAATGACCCATTTATTATCAGTCAGCCCACTGAATCTCAACAGCAACTGAGAAACAAGGGTTGCACCACACATATAATCAATACGTCAAAGAAATGTGAATATTATGGCTCTATTGAGTAGTATTGAGAAACCATTGTGTAAATGTCTTGAAACTAATTCAGGAGAGAGCTGTAGAAGCTTTAAAATATCAAGACCTTAAAAAAATAAAAAAAAAATATCAAGACCTTTAGCAGTGAAAATTTTCAGCAGATGTCACATATCTATTTAATATAAAGAAAGGGTAATCGAGAACTAAAAACAATATTAGGTAATAGATGCTAGAGTAAGTAAAAAAAATAATTTTGGAAACAAATATCTAGATATAATTTCTGTACAGCTAATGCCAAAGAGGAACACCGCTTACAGAAGTCAACGATAGCCTTAAACCCAGGGCATTGTCAATGACCAGAAACTTTATAAATAAAAAAATTAGAATTTTCTTGTAAACAAGCAGAAAGTCAAAAGTTAATTATTCAGCACTTGATAATATTACATCCTGGTATGTTATCTTTTAGATTTTTAAAAAAGATTTTATTTATTTATCTATTTGACAGAGA
>NC_048219.1:65501694-65649299 GCF_002007445.2 Ailuropoda melanoleuca | reverse complement strand
AACAGATTCCTAGATCTCCTGTTGAGAGACAGTACTCCATAGCATCCATTTGTCTGCCTCTGGGACTATGCTGGCCTGGTGGGAAAGGGAGTCTCGGACTTACCTGATTTGTATAGCTATAGCTAAGGAAATAGCCCATCAAAAGGAGAGAATTTGTACTAGGAATCCAAAAGAACAGAGTTGTATGTTAAGGCCCAGAGTAGTAAATGGTCATGAGACCTGGACATGTAAAGCAGAGGAGGAAGTGGAGAGCCAGACCAGAGATAGTGAAGGGAAAGAGAGCAAATGGGAGCAAAGGAAAAGGTGTGGTAGAATATTATGGAAAGAAATCAGTGAACTAACTCTTCCTTATAAACAACTCCTAGCATACAGAATGGAGCACCCAAGAATGGAGGCCGGTCCCTATATATTACATGTAAATAAAAGTAGATGCTAGAAAAATCCTTTTGTAGAAGTTATTTAGGTTAACAGAAATCTAAATAAATCATGGGAATGGGTGAAGACTGAATTAACAAGATCATAGTGTATCCTGGGAAAACCTGATTGAATTATTGATTGAGGCATTCATTCATTTACTCAATCATCCAACATGTTTAGCACATGTTCCAGGCACCCTTAAACTATGGGGGTTTATCAGAGAAAAGGATTGGCAAATGAACAGATTTCTTTTTTTTTTTTCCTTAAGATTTTGTTTATTTGAGAGAGAAAGACACAGTGAGCGAGGGAACATAAGCAGGGGGAGTGGGGGATGGGGAAGCAG
Organism: Ailuropoda melanoleuca; assembly: GCF_002007445.2. NCBI lineage: Eukaryota > Metazoa > Chordata > Mammalia > Carnivora > Ursidae > Ailuropoda > Ailuropoda melanoleuca. Next base: position 65,648,539 of record NC_048219.1, on the reverse strand, counting down.
GCTTCCCGCTGAGCAGGGAGCCCAATGTGGGGCTCGATCCCAGGACCCTGGGATCATGCCCTGAGCCAAAGGCAGACGCTTAACAACTGAGCCACCCAGGCACCCCAAATGAACACATTTCTTAGCTGAAGTCTGCTTTCTCATGATATAGTTTTAAGTATGAAAATAATAAAGCTGATTGTGTGTAATAGGAAACATATTGGAAACATATTAACTAGTCAAATGAAGTATTGTTAGATAGCAAACAAGTAGTATAGTTCAGATTTAATTGCCAAGTGAGTCAATTATCCATAAGCTTTTAAAATGGAAGACATGAGTAGCATAGATTATTGATATCCATAAGGTATTTCTCAAATAATCATTTTCTCTTTCTCAATATAATCTCTCTTGGAATTAAATAAGTGGTGAAATTACTGCATTGGAAAATTATCTATATGATTAGCAAGAGGTAGAAAATGTAAAATTGTGAGGTGGTCAAAGCCTAAAGTAGTGAAGTGTTCAAAGACAGGAAATGGGAAGATAAAAACCTTGATTTTGCAGGATGGTACTCCTAGTTTATGCCTAAACAGTGTCTGCTGCTGGCAGCAAGACCCTTGTGAGCATGTCTCCTGACCTGTCTGAGTTAGACGAAGCAGGGGTCTCTTGATTTAAGGGGCTNAAACAGTGTCTGCTGCTGGGAGCAAGACCCTTGTGAGCATGTCTCCTGACCTGTCTGAGTTAGACAAAGCAGGGGTCTCTTGATTTAAGGGGCTGCAGAGAGTGGTAGAACCAGCCCCTCCTTAAGAAAGAGGGGGAGNTCCTTAAGATTTTGTTTATTTGAGAGAGAAAGGCACAGTGAGAGAGGGAACATAAGCAGGGGGAGTGGGAGAGGGAGAAGCAGGCTTCCCGCTGAGCAGGGAGCCCAATGTGGGGCTCGATCCCAGGACCCTGGGATCATGCCCTGAGCCAAAGGCAGACGCTTAACAACTGAGCCACCCAGGCACCCCAAATGAACACATTTCTTAGCTGAAGTCTGCTTTCTCATGATATAGTTTTAAGTATGAAAATAATAAAGCTGATTGTGTGTAATAGGAAACATATTGGAAACATATTAACTAGTCAAATGAAGTATTGTTAGATAGCAAACAAGTAGTATAGTTCAGATTTAATTGCCAAGTGAGTCAATTATCCATAAGCTTTTAAAATGGAAGACATGAGTAGCATGGATTATTGATATCCATAAGGTATTTCTCAAATAATCATTTTCTCTTTCTCAATATAATCTCTCTTGGAATTAAATAAGTGGTGAAATTACTGCATTGGAAAATTATCTATATGATTAGCAAGAGGTAGAAAATGTAAAATTGTGAGGTGGTCAAAGCCTAAAGTAGTGAAGTGTTCAAAGACAGGAAATGGGAAGATAAAAACCTTGATTTTGCAGGATGGTACTCCTAGTTTATGCCTAAACAGTGTCTGCTGCTGGCAGCAAGACCCTTGTGAGCATGTCTCCTGACCTGTCTGAGTTAGACGAAGCAGGGGTCTCTTGATTTAAGGGGCTGCAGAGAGTGGTAGAACCAGCCCCTCCTTAAGAAAGAGGGGGAGTCAGGCAGGCTAGATTTGCCCACTTACCACCATATCCATTGTTGGAGGGATTCTAACCATAGCAGAGTCTCTGTCATTCCTTTAGTTTCATATCTGGAGTCTAGGGAGGAGGATGGTTGTGAATAAAAACTGAGGGATCTGTGTTCACTAGAAACTGTCATAATTAAGGAACAAGTAGCGCAGCTTGGGTGCCTGTTGCAAGGTATTGCATTAAAGAAAGGAGAGGGGAGGGGAAAGAGGAGACATAGGGTGGGATGAAAGAGGGAAGGAAGCATTTTCCTCTATTTTGCCACAGAATTCATTGGCACTTCACCTTCATAAACACTGCAGCACTTGAGCAGCCCCAGCAAAAGAGGTGGCAGTGGTACCAGAGGATGAAAGTGGAGAGTGTGGCATAGGCAGTCCTGCTGTGCAGACTTAGTAGATCATGCAAGTGGGGCTCAGGGAATGGTAGCAGTGCCTGTCAGAAGNGAAGAGGAGACATAGGGTGGGATGAAAGAAGGAAGGAAGCATTTTCCTCTATTTTGCCACAGAATTCATTGGCACTTCAGCTTCATAAACACTGCAGCACTTGAGCAGCCCCAGCAAAAGAGGTGGCAGTGGTACCGGAGGATGAAAGTGGAGAGTGTGGCATACGCAGTCCTGCTGTGCAGACTTAGTAGATCATGCAAGTGGGGCTCAGGGAATGGTAGCAGTGCCTGTCAGAAGCCATACTGTGCTTGACAAATCTTATTTCCAAGCATGTGCTGGAAGCCCTTGGGGGAGTTCCAGAAGTTCGTAAGTGGTGAGGAAGATGTTTACAATGCTTGAGGACTCTAACAGCAGGTAGGAACTGGATCAGACAAGCCAAATATGGGTCACTAATGTCAAAATGACCCATTTATTATCAGTCAGCCCACTGAATCTCAACAGCAACTGAGAAACAAGGGTTGCACCACACATATAATCAATACGTCAAAGAAATGTGAATATTATGGCTCTATTGAGTAGTATTGAGAAACCGTTGTGTAAATGTCTTGAAACTAATTCAGGAGAGAGCTGTAGAAGCTTTAAAATATCAAGACCTTAAAAAAATAAAAAAAAAAAATATCAAGACCTTTAGCAGTGAAAATTTTCAGCAGATGTCACATCTATTTAATATAAAGAAAGGGTAATCGAGAACTAAAAACAATATTAGGTAATAGATGCTAGAGTAAGTAAAAAAAATAATTTTGGAAACAAATATCTAGATATAATTTCTGTACAGCTAATGCCAAAGAGGAACACCGCTTACAGAAGTCAACGATAGCCTTAAACCCAGGGCATTGTCAATGACCAGAAACTTTATAAATAAAAAAATTAGAATTTTCTTGTAAACAAGCAGAAAGTCAAAAGTTAATTATTCAGCACTTGATAATATTACATCCTGGTATGTTATCTTTTAGATTTTTAAAAAAGATTTTATTTATTTATTTATTTGACAGAGAGAGACACAGCCAGCTAGAGAGGGAACACAAGCAGGGGAAGTGGGAGAGGAAGAAGCAGGCTCCCAGCAGAGGAGCCCTATATGGGGCTCGATCCCAGGACTCTGGGATCACACCCTGAGCTGAAAGCAGACGCGTAAGGACTGAGCCACCCAGGCACCCCTCTCTTTTAGATTTTGCCACAATCTATTATTATCCTTCCTTCTCTTTCTCTTTCTGATGTTTTCTTTCCTTCTTTATCCCTCCCTCTTTTTCTGTTCTTCTCTTTCCCCTTTCCATTGCCCCCTCTCTTTTTTCCTGCTTTCTCTCTCCCTTTTTCCTCTCCCCTCTCAGAAATGCCTAATCAAAGACCTGGATCATCTTTCTCAGGAATCCACAATTTACCCAAGGACCCTTTAAGTGACAGGTTCACTCCAAAAGTCAGAATGCTTCCGCACACCTACTATGTAGTGTTAGTCATTGACAAGATAGGTTCAGGATTTAAAGGGAAAGAAGCAATCCTGGGATGGTCATGGTGGAAAAATCATTCATGCAAAACTAATGTATTTCAGTGATATTTAATCCCAATAGCATTGTAATATAGGTCCTACATTAGTGGACTCAAATATTTATTCCTAAAATGTTTAGTGTTGTTCTGTCAAAAAGAAAACTAATAAAAAACAATTATTATCTGACTTTTACTTTATTGACTCCAGTAAACTACATGAATTTACCTCTTCACAAGCATGTGAGGTGTTCCTTGTTGTTTCTCCAGGCTCTTCAAATGGTCTTGGCCATATTGCAGCATTAAAATCCTGTGCTTTCAGTTCAATTTAGGCTCCATCGTGTTTTGTGTTATAACTTAACATATGTAGAGATTCTAGAATGACACAAGGAACAGGAAACAGAATAAACAAAGAATTGTAAAAGGAGACATGCAGTAAAGTCTAAGTCGTTTGGATTTATTTTGCCACCAAATTCTGATATCCTTTCATTGTTTTACTTTTCTTTGTAGTATTTATTACAGTAATATATATGTAGTATATATTTTACTTGTTTTTCTTACTGTCTGATTCTCCCTACTAGGAGATAAGCTCCATGAGGGCAAGGGTGTGTGTGTTTGGGCAGGGGGATGGACCTAACTGCTATTAACACCTTGTATCTCACAGATAGCAGGTGATCAGCAAATATATGTTGAATGAGTCAATCCTATTTTTGGTATTTATGATTACTTTAATGTGCTAAACATTTGCTAAGCAAATTATTAATACAAATCATGTTAAAAGAAAAAGAATAGCAAAAATTTGCTTTCAAACACTTAATATATAATAATTTTTCATGGGGATGAAAAATTACTTAGAAGTCATTAAATTCATCATTATGTGTTATTAAAAAAGTGGGTTCTCTCTGTGTATGGTAGAATATAGACTCAAAGGTAATGCACTAGCTGCAGTATTACAGGTCTTTTAAATTGTTCTATAATTCAGATATCCAAATGACTCTTTCATATCTGAAAGGTTGATTAAACCCAAAAGCATGTGTAGGGTTAGGCCATATTAGTTCACCAAATGTTTTCTGAATGTCTGCTGAGTAAAAGGCCCTTAGTTACATGTTAGGTAAATAAAAAATGAAAAAGACCTATTATTCTTCAGAGAAAGCGAAAGAGAGCGTGTGAATTCACCCTGAAACAAAGCAATATGGAAAAAAGAAGAGGCAATAATGGAATAATAGAACTGCTCCTTAGGCACTTAGGATGAATTGGATTTTAACAGAAGGATGCAAAGGGCAAGGACGTACCAGACTGAGGAACAAGCATGAACAAAGGCATGGGTTGGTGAAAGTGCACGGAGTTGCTTGGGAACCGGAATACTCTGATATGATTGGAACGCGGAGTGAGTGTAGGCATGAAGGTTTATTATAAATGGAATTGTTTTCTTGAATGTGCAGGATATTTGAGCAGAAATTGTTAAGTAACCTGCCTCATAGACCCTATATAGGAAGAGTCCCCTTCTACTTTGCCTTCTTATGCGACCTTTTGGTAAATACATACATAGGACAAATGCATTCTGCAATCACAAGAGAATGCAAGTTGAGATTTGGAATTCCCATAAGCAGAAGCAAGAGGTACAGATTTACCAAGGCACTTTATAGTTGGTCAGCTTATCAGTTATTAAGTCAAAGACATAAGTGGTTGTAGAGGGATCTGCTAGATGAATCACATGTTAGAACATGGAACATAAGGAGAGAGAGACTTTCATTTCCAATGGAATCAAGAAGTCTGAGAACCACTGAGCTCTTCTATTCTGCAAGTCTTCACATTTGTGCTTAAAGTAATGAATACATGAGTCATTATGTTTCTACTCACCATTCTAGGATCAACAGTATTATTTTTCTTTAGTTAAGTTGCTCTTTTTATAAGGATTCATAGAGTGCAACAGTTGTCTCTGAATTTTCATCTTAGAGTTATCATTCTTGTCAAATTCACTAAGAAAAATGGTATACCTTTCTCTGGCTTCTTAAAATAACTTTTGTTGTTTTTTTTTTCTAGTACTGATTATGATAGTAATACATAAATAATGTATAATTTTAAAAAAATAAGTACAGTAAGTTAGAAAAAATACCTGAAATATCATAGCTGCTATTATTTTGGCATATTATCTCCCCAGTGTTTTTTTTCACATTCTGTGAATAATCAGCATGAAACAATAGTTAGCTTGAATAAACGTGGAGACACCTGCACATACACACAGACATCCCAAACTAAAACTGCTATATAAATTACTTTTATTTAAAAAATATATGTATGTGTATATTCACATCAATTATGTTTTCTTCAGAACATAAGTTTTTAATTAGTGTATAGGATTTTAATATATAAGTATACCAAAATTTATTTTAACCATCCCCTAGTCCTTAGTCATAGATTTTTCCTTAATTTTTCATACTAAAAATGTAGTGATAATATTGTACATAAATGTTTAACATATACAGTATCATTTGCTTATGATAAAATTGCAGGGTAAAAGGTCTGCTAAATTTTGAGGGTTTGGACACACATTGCCAAATTACATTTCAGCTGAGCATGAGTGATTATTTCCCTGCATACTGTCCAACACTGGATACTATAACTAAAAATAGAAGAAAAAAATCATCGAAAATGTATATTATTTTAATGTTATTTTGACTACATTCTTTATTACTATTGAGATTGAACATTTAAAATGTTTATTAATCATTTATATTTCTTTATTTGGAAAACAGGTGTTTTTTGGGGAACCTGAGTTTTATTGTTTCTAAGAGCTCTTTAAATGTTAGTAGCAAGCCTTTATTCATTATATGAATTCTTACTTAGAATCGCAAAAATACAGTTCTGCCCATCATTGATGTAGTATCATATGGATACATTTTGACACTTACATCAAGTAAGTTATTTTTTAAATAATTCATAAAAATAGGAAAACTCCACTTTGAAAATAAGATATATTCCACAATTCTCATGACAAAACAAGTCTTAATTTTTCCACTAGAGATTTTCATACTAGTCTTTCAAGTTATAAATAGCAATAAAAAGGATAATTAACTCCATATACCTGCTGGCAATCAGAATGAAAATCAGAGGATGAGATATTACTTAATCAGGAGAGCAATGACTAGGATTTTTAGTTGCCAAACCAAGTTTGATACAAAACTGTTGGAAAATATGACTGAAATGAGCACAACAGGGAAAGCCAAGGGTGCAGGTGTAGTTAATTTTATTTTTCTTTCACATTTTTGTTCAAGATTATATTGTTCTAGAAAGTCACAGATTAAAAATAAATTATTCGGATAGCTTTATTAGAACTTATATACTTAGTGATGAACTACCAAGATTTTTAAGACAGATTTGGTTTTAGGTCTGTGAGTTGGTTCTTGTTTTTCCTTTTGGCTTGATATTAATTATGGTCCTTTGGACACTGGTACTTGTGTAACATTTGACTTCTAAGAACAAAATATTCAAACGGAAAATCAGGACCTAAGCCATCTTCCAGAAATCTCTTTTCTACAGCATTTTTAAGTTCAATTTGAAAACTGCATTAATCACACTTCACTTTTACCTTCTCCCTTCTTCAGTTACCTCTTTCATGAGAAAAACCCCTAAATACCAGAAGGATGCCTTGTAGGTAAAGATTGTTCTTTAGGCTTCCATTTCTGAGTCTAGTTCAGACCCTTAGTTAAAAACATCCACCCAGATGGTTAAACAAATTCCGGTGTGTTCACACCATAAAATACTATTTAATGATAAAAATGATATACAACTCAAATGCATCACAAGGCCATTATGCTCAGTGAAAAAAAGCTCATGTAAAAGGTCACAGTATGATTCCATTATTGATACAACATTCTTAAAATGAAAAGTAATAGAAATGGAGAACAAATCAGCCAGAGGTTAGGGATGGTGAAGGGAGGACTAGCTATGACTGCAAGAACTAGCGATGGTATAGTTCTATATCTTGATCGGAGTGATGATTGTTTGAATCTGCATATATGATAAAATGGCATGGAACTATATACATACATTGTACAAATGTCATTTTCCGAATTCTGACATTATACAACAGTTATAGAAGTGGTAATTTTTGGGGTAACTTGGTATATGAGATCTCTCTGTACTATCTTTATAACTCCTTATATATCTATAATTATTTCAATATAAAAAAGTTTTTTAAAATCCACCCAAATCTGGGAGGAGGTTGAAGAGAGCCTTTCTGAAGGTTCCAGGGTGAAAGAATAAATTTAACCAGTCTAGAAGCCAAATCTGTTCTTAGAAATGAGAACAAAACAAGAAACTGTATACAAAAAAGTGTATGTCCATAATTTTCATTTTTGAGGTTTAGAAAATCATGTGTATATATATTTTGACTAGCAATTTTCTAATGCATAATCTTAAATGTAGGTATCATTTTGTATATTATATTTTGTATTTTTTGCATATCATAGACTTTTTTTAGTAAATATATATACTTTTTACTATACATAATATATAATTTTCCTTAGCAAGTTTTTCTTTCTAAATTTAAGAAAGGTTATCATGGTAACCGTAGAAGTCCTTCAGAATTTTAAAAGGTGCTGAATGGGATCTCGGAGTGGAATCATCAATTCTAAAATGTAACTAAAACTATATAAAACTAAAATTTTGATTTGAAGATGTAGTTCAACATGCTCATTAGCTTTCAGATAAACTATATTTAAATAAACTTGAAATCCTGATTAAAAGATATAAATTAAGATGTTCGCTTTTGTGTAAACTTTATATAAACATTAAATCTTGATTTAGAAATGCAGTTAAGGATGTCAGTTGGTTTTTGTGTGTGTGTATTTGTGTATAATTTTCATGATGTGGCTAAGTATGTAATTTGCATATGTTATCACTTAATAGTTGGATGACCTGGGGACAAGTAACCATAAGCTCTCCACATTTCTGGAATATGCAGATGACAATAATACCTGTTTTACCTTCTTCCAAGGTACAACACTAGATAAAGGTTGTAATTGTTCCTAATAAAAATAATTGAAAGGCTATTCTCTCGGGGCGCCTGGGTGGCACAGCGGTTAAGCGTCTGCCTTCGGCTCAGGGCGTGATCCCGGCGTTGTGGGATTGAGCCCCACGTCAGGCTCCTCTGCTATGAGCCTGCTTCTTCCTCTCCCACTCCCCCTGCTTGTGTTCCCTCTCTCGCTGGCTGTCTCTATCTCTGTCAAATAAATAAATAAANTAAAGGTTGTAATTGTTCCTAATAAAAATAATTGCAAAAGGTTATTCTCTCAACCTGTGGAATGTGATCTGTTGAAAACCATATCTTACCCACCTCTAAAGAAGAATTTGAATGAGGCACAAACCAAAGATTCACCTGATTGGATCCAAGTAAACAGCATCAAATGAAACCCTCAAGCAGATAAGGTAGAAATCAAGTTATCCTATAACAATGGCACAGGACACGTATGTTTCTTCTGTTGTGATAGATGTAATTTTATGCTCCCATTTGTGAAATTATTTTCTTTTTTTTTTTTAGGATTTTATTTATTTATTTGACAGAGATAGAGACAGCCAGCGAGAGAGGGAACACAAGCAGAGGGAGTGGGAGAGGAAGAAGCAGGCTCATAGCAGAGNCAAATGAAACCCTCAAGCAGATAAGGTAGAAATCAAGTTATCCTATAACAATGGCACAGGACACGTATGTTTCTTCTGTTGTGATAGATGTAATTTTATGCTCCCATTTGTGAAATTCTTTTCTTTTTTTTTTTAGGATTTTATTTATTTATTTGACAGAGATAGAGACAGCCAGCGAGAGAGGGAACACAAGCAGGGGGAGTGGGAGAGGAAGAAGCAGGCTCATAGCAGAGGAGCCTGATGTGGGCCTCGATCCCATAACACCGGGATCACACCCTGAGCCCAAGGCAGACGCTTAACCGCTGTGCCACCCAGGCGCCCCTGTGAAATTATTTTCTTCTTTATAGTATCCAAACTTTCATGTTACACTTACTCATTTGAAAATTGTTTATTGACCTTAATCTTAGAAAATAATAATAGCATTATTTATAATACAAAAAAAGTGTAAACAGACTAAATGTTCCACAAGTGGAGGATGGATAAACAATATTATATTTATTATAATCATATGTATAGCATTTTCAGAAACATAATTGAAAAGAACCAAAATATGCATGCTATCCTCTCCACTGTATAAAAACGTGGTTTAAAAATTAGAGTGTTGACATCCATTCATGATAAAAATTATTAACAAAGTGGGTATAGAGGAAACATGTAAACATAAGAAAGGCCTATATGACAAACCCACAGTTAACATCGTACACAGTGGAGAAAAGCTGAAAGCTTGCTTTCTCAGATCAGGAAGAAGACAAGAATGCCCATTCTTGCCACTTTTATTCAACATAGTATTGGAAGTCCCAGCTAGAGGAATTATTAAAGAAAAAGAAATAAATGGCATCCAAATCAAAAAGGAAGAAGTAAACTAACTCTATTTGCAGATGAGATAATTTAATATATAGGAAACCCTAAAGGCTCTACCAAAACACTCTTGGAACTAATAAATTCAGTAAAGTTGCAGGATACAAAATCAATTTATAAAACAGTTGTGTTTTTATATACTAATAATGAACTATCAGAAAGAGAACATATTAAAGGCCATATATGATAAGCCCACAGCTAATATCCTAATTTCAAACTATATTACAGAGCTATAGTAATCAAAACAGTATGGTATTAGCATTAAAAACAGACACACAGATCAAAGAATCCTAAAATAGTATGGAACCACGAAAGACCCTGAATAGCTAAAGCAATCTTGAGAAAGAACAGAACTGGAGGCATCATACTTCCTGATTTCAAACTATATAGTATCCAGAACAGTATGGTATTGGCATAAAAACAGACTCGTAGATCAATGAAACAGAATAGATAGTTCAGAAATAAACCCACACTTATTTGGTCAATTAATTTACCACAAAGGAGCCAAGAATATATAATGGGGAAAGGATAGTCTTTTCAATAAATGGTGCTGGAAAACTGGGGAGCCACATGCCAAAAAATAAAACTGGCCCTCTATATTACACCATACATAAAAAATCAATTCAAAATGGATTAAAGACTTGGATGTAAGACCCGAAACCATAAGAGTCCTAGAAGAAAACATAGGCGATAAGCTCCTTGACAATGGTCTTGGCAATGATGTTTTTGGATTTTACACCAAAAACAAAAACCAAGAAAAGCAAAAATAAACAAGTGTAACTACATCAAACTAAAAAGCTTCTGCACAGCAAAGAAAACCATCCAAAAAAAAAAAAAAATGAAAGGGCAATCAATGGAATGGGAGAAAATATTTGCAAACCACATATCTAATCAGGTTTTAATATCAAGGAACTCTTAAAACTCGGTAGCATAAAAACAAAGAACCCACTTAAAAATGGTCAAAGGATCTAAAAAAGACACTTTTCCAAAGAAAACATATAAATGTCCAACACAAAAGATAAATATGTGAAGCCATGGATGTATTAATTAGCTTGAAGGAGTAATCCTTTACAATGTATACATATGTCAAATGATTATGTTGTATACTTTGATTATTTTACAATTTTTATTTTTCAAGTATACTTCGGTAAAGCTGGAAAAAAATATCAGCAGTAATATGTAGGTAGGTTATAGCTATAACTGAAACTGAAGGTTTTAAAAGAAGTTGCTTCTAAATAATAAAGATCTGAAGGTATGGGATATGGGGATTATAGTTTCTCAAAATCAGCTATCTGCCATTGAATTTTCTGATATTTATAGACTAATTTGATTAAAAACAATTAAATGTATTTTAGAAAATAAGGCAGTTTTAAAATTCAGTGACACCTAAGTCAGTTTTTTTAAAAAAAATCAGTCTTAAAAAAGAGTATTTTGATAAACACACCTATTTCCAGATACTTATTCTTATTTGCATGGCTCTTAATACCCTGCTTACCCAGACCTTTGTTATGTTGTTTTTCTCCTACCTGCCTGGCCTTCAGTGATTCTACTTTTTGTTCAATATCCGAACCCTAGTCCTTGACTTGCCCTACCATAGACTCAGGTTTGGTTTTACACTAATCCTTATATCTTGAACTCGCCTAGTGGGATGAAGTCGAGAGTTTTCAGCTGCTGTCTTGAAGGTTTGTTCGGGCTTGGCTCATCACTCTCAGCCTTCACCATCCTTACATCTGAGAATTATGTTTAGTTACTCTACTAGGCCATGTATTTCATAAAAGGGTATGGCATCATGAAGAAATCATGGTTTAGACTTTACTGACCATGTCTAATTTCTCGTGTTAAAATTTATTTCTGACCTCATCAACAGAGAAGGGAGCCAAATACCAAGCATTACCTCAAGACCATCTATCTCACTGATCAAACAGAGAAACAATCACCAGTTGTAATGCCTACAGCTTGCCTTACACTTCCCATTCCCAGGGAACATCTGTTAAACCAACAGTGTTGTACTTATGATGGAAAGGGTCAGGAACACAATCTTCTTAATTTCTACTCTCAAGCAGGCCAAAATAAAGGGCACAGGCTTCTGACTGTTGCTATTTTGATTACAAAAATTTGAACATGCCCACTTGTAATGGTTAGCGTGGTAAATCTTCCATGTCCATTAAGATTGAAGATGCTGCTGCAAAGTTATATTGAAGTGTAGGACACTCAGCACAAATATTTACAGCAGGCTAAACTCTTCATTTCTAAATGAATTACCTTGTGGGTAACAGTAGAGCTGAAAACTAAGAAATAAGGGTCAGATTCCTCCTGTGAGACCTCCCTTGTAAAATTATCCCAAATATAATAATACCACATTATTGACTTAAGCACACTCCCAGTGACATGCCATAGCTGACCTGTAATTTTTATCCTACATGATGCCAGCCCTAATAAAATGACACTTGTGAATGTAAATTAAGCTCACAAAGGGGACAGATTGCATGATTCTGGTTTCTCTCAGATGCCTGTAGGCTATCACAGGTTCCATATGTGAAGTAATTATGTTCACTGAAGGAAAGAATAAATGCTGTCAAATTGTGTACTGAGAGAGAAAGCAGCTATTATATTTCAGTAGTCGCTAGAGCATTGCCCCCAGACAGTAGCAAGATGTATAAGAAAATAAAAACTGTGCCAGCCATATATTACACATCTGCCTTTACATTTGTAGCTCCCCTTAAATGTATATTATACAAAGCCAATAACTTACCAATGAATGTTTCAGCTGTCTTCTTCGGCATATTTTCTGTGGAGCCATTTTGGAATATGTGGCATGGTGGTTATAGAGGGATAATGAATATAGATGTTTCTTAGTTCGGTTGTGCTTATGTTGTGCTGCAAAGCAGCAACCCTGTTGGATCCCTAACATTTGGACTTTGCTTTTTTCCTTAAACAATATCTCAAATTCAACCCCAGACCGGCCCACAGCTGTTTTCTTTATAACTTAAAGAAATGGATGGAAGATGTTCTCCATTCCAAAACCTCCTTACCTATTGAGTGCACTTTTTAAAAATGAATTAAGATAGGGTAATAGCTAGCAATGATTTGGTACTTGTACACCAGGTAATTTATTAGATGAATTCTCATACTTTATCTTGTTTAGTATCTCAAGTAAAGAAGTGAATGATAAAGCTCTTTAAAAAAAAAAAACTATATGGTTTCCAGCAGAGAGCTAATGGGACTTCTCTAAGCCATCCTTTCTTGCCTAAGGGAAATAGCATTGAGACTTAACATGACACAGCCGGCATGCATTAAAGGCTGGACAATTACTGGTAGAGGAAAGTTCTTTTTGGATCTTGTCCCTGTCCTCTGAGAAAGGTAGGTAACTTTTGAGAATGTCTACCTCCCACCCCTCTTCTGTGCCCCTTCCTGCAAGGAGGCTCTTGGCTTTATGCTGGTTTCTGATTGACCCACGAGGCTCCCAGTCCGGCTTCTAAACTTACTCTGCTTCATGCTCCAATCTTTCTCTCCATCCTCTAAAACAAAAGAAAACAAAATCTGTCATAACTCTTCAGAACAGTTTATTTTATTTGGATATTAAAATTTTAAAAATTAAAACCTAATTAATATTATGGTTTAATGAGGAGGTAGTTATTATTTTTTACACTTTACAAAGGAATATTAACCTAAACAAGTGATATCACTGGGTGATAAAATAAATTATGGAATCTCAAGTGGAATAGATTTTAATACCCCTCTACATTATTTATCAGTTTCCGGGCAAACATTTCCAGTGGCTGGGAATGGGAAGCCTCAAGGAGGTTCTGTTCCATCTATTGACTGCTGAGTTCTTCTTCATAATGAGGTGAAACAAAGACTAGCATCGATAGTTTTGATACCGGTTTTCCTACAGCTGCAAAGAAAACTCAGCTCCCTCTCCAGTACCCTATAAAATTGAAAGGCAATAGCCATATTCTCACTCCCCATAGCCCTTCATTAAGAGGTTTTCCCCATTTCATCATGCTTCCTCTTATAATATTGTTCATAAGCCTTTCTGTGTCTTAAACGTACTCAGGAAATTCAAGGGAGAAAATGTTGGGAGGAATTTGTATCTTTTAAGTGCCCCCCCCCCCAGCCAGTATGGCAGTACTAGCATTTTGTGCTTTTAACTGTCTTAGTTTGGTATTAATGAATGCTGAATTCAAAGGGTAAGGTGAAGAAATCTAAACTATTTAAACTATTGATTTCCACATTTTGGCTGTTTCAGTAATACCACAATGAATATTTGTGTACAAGTTTTTGTGTGGATATATGTTTTCACTTCTCTTTTTCCAGAATTTCTAGGTCATATGGTAACTCTATGTTTAATGTTTTTGAGGAACTGCCAAACTGTTTCCAACATGGCTGCAACATTTTCATCCTGTTTCCCCACATTCATGCTAACATTTTCTGTCTTTTTGATTATAGCATCCTTGTGGGTATGAGGTGGCATCTCACTATGGTTTGATTTATGTTTTCCAAATGACCAATGATGTTGAGCATCTTTTCATGTGCTTAATGACCATTTATTTAGCTTCTTTGTAGAAGTGTAGATCATTTGTCGATTTTTAAATTGGGTTATTTACATTTTTATTGTTGAGTTGTAAAAGTTCTTTGTATATTATATTCTACATCCTAGTCCCTTATTAAATATGATTTGCAAATATTTTCTCCCATTTTGCAGATTATCTTTTTACTTTCTTGATAGTTTTCTTTGAAGCATAACATTTCTAATTATGAGGAAGTCTATTTTATCTATTCTTTCGTCACTTTTGTTTTTGGTGTCAAATCTTAAGAGGGCTCTACCTAATTAGAGGTTACAAAATGTACTCCTTTGTCTTCATCTAAGAGTTTTGTTGTTCTGGCTCTCAATTTAGGCCAATGATCCATTTTGAATTAATTTTCACGTATGTTTACGGAAGATATCCAACTTCCAGTATTATTTGTTGAAAAGACTTTTCTTTCTCCATTGAAAATTCTTGATATCCTTTTTGAAAATCAGTTGACCATAAATGTCTGGTATGGACTTTTGACCTCAAACTATGAGAGACTAAAAAGGATGAGAAAATATTTTCTAGGAGTTAGCCAGAACATTAAAAAAAAGATCTAATGAAGGGCCAGGACTAGGGTGAGGCAAGTGAGGCAATTGCTTTAGGCACGAAATTTAGAGAAATGTCAAAGGCAATATTTAAAAAAATAAAATACGGAAAAAAATCTATGATGAATAAAATATCAAAATTTTAAAAAAAATTATTGCTGATTTTTCCTTCGGCTTTAGACTCTAATATGGTTTGGCATAGCATTATTAATTCTGTCTTTATTAACCATTTGATACTTTATCATGACCTTTTGCATTAGACTTTTAAAAATGCTGTGTTGGAATAGGTTTATTTTGATTATTAGCACCCTCTGCTCTTAAATTTCCACTGAGGCAAGTAGCTCATTCATCTCACTCACCTCACCCTGTGCCAGTCCTGCTGACAAGTACAGATAATGGCTTCACACCCTAAACTTGCTACACAAGTTATTTGCAAGCTTCATTAGCTAACCACAAACAAAGGTCCATTCATCTAGCTAATCAGAAAAATCCCTCTTTCCCTAGTTAATCAGAGAAAATTATATATATGTTGCACAACATATGTATCTATTAGTTAAAGTGGTGTTTGATGTTATGACACTTGATGCAATTTGTCTGCCTGAATAATGTTGTCTATTACACAGATCTAACGTAGAGAGGCAACCTAATTTCAAGGTTCCATCTTTTGACTGACTATTCTCTGTAGGACTTCAGTAGTTCCATCCTATCCTCGCTAATTATCAGTATTGGGTAGTCATCTACTGTTTTGTTGCCAAGGCCACAGCAGTGACAAAAATGCACATGACAAGAGTATGATGCTTCTAGGCAACTGCAATACCTAATCTCATAGTATTCTGGGTCCAATAAGTACAGAGGGATTCTGGTGTATGAAGCATATATTATGGAGTGCAGTTGATGTAATGGTTCTGATGGGTAGGGAAAAAGATCTCTAAATATCAAGAAAGGATAGACAAAATAGGAATAGAAAGAGATTCCTGGCCTGTGAGCATTAATTTTTCTTTTCATAGTGAAATTTAGTTTTTTTTTCCTATTAAAAATACTTTGGTTTTATATTTGACCCTAATCCATAATTCTCTTCACTTATTGCTTGGTGGCTAGGCAGCCATGACTGGAGTGAAGAAAGCCAACAGTACTTTTTAATAGGTATTAACAAAGATATCTGATTACTTTTCAAACAAGGATAATGATTGGATGAGAGCTAAGACTACATAATAGGTCAGTTCAGACAGGAAGAGGTTAAAGAGAGAAATCTGAAGGAAAAGACCTACCAAGGAAAAGATGGTTCTGAGACTAGGAAGAGAGTAGGAGGATGTGGCATCTAAGGGTAGGATAACAATACAGGGCATCTCGTGGAGCCACAGTGGAGAAAAATGTCTGAGGGCACTGAAAGTCAAAAATCTCACTGTTCGCTTCAAGGGTGGGTTTGCTAGTCCTGGGTCAAAATAAAATGGTAAGAAACAAGATCCAACCTCATCATCCCCACTAGTCTGGTTTCTTTTTTGTTATCACCTCACATTTAGCAGCTCATCCAGTCTCACGCTGAGGTGAAAAAAAAAAGTTACATGTAAATAGTTGCCCTCTTATGAAGGAGTTATAAATGGCAATGTCTTGAAACCCTCTGCTGTCTGAAATAACTTCTGTTGCCTACTGCCAGCCTCCATTTGAGCCATTCTCCATCCTAGACACCCTCTTTGCCAAAACACCCATTACTTTCGAGGGTAATGGTGAACCTCACTCATGTCATTCCGGTTCCTTGTTAGTACAGCCTATGCTCACTGGAACTCCCTGTCACACTGCTTTATAAAGTGTGCTCTACCGAACTGTTATACAGTTTGACAGTCACATAGTTTTTGAAAAAGATGAGGTTATTTTATTACTATAGGCTGAGAAACTTTTGCATCGCAAATCTGCAAGGATAGGGTACCAGTAGTGGTGCTGCTGGGGAAAGTGACGGTGGTAAGTGGGATCTATACAGTGTCTGCCAAAAATATTTGACCATGGACTCTTCCATCATAAATCATTTTGATAAGGGTAGGGGTAAGGTGGATGAGGTTGTAAGATATCTATGTATGTAAGAACACTATGATCTTTAAGCTTCAGTTTGGGAAATGTGTTCTGTCTCTTATTTCTTCAATTTTAAGCAAGGCTAAAGGTTCAGAAATTTGAGGAGGAACTCTCAGATTAAAACCCCCAAATCTACTTAAACTCCCAAATAAAAATCCCTAAATCCATTCCCATTCCCAGAGTCACTTATAAGTATAATACAAATTGTCTTCCCACATTTGGTCCATATGAAAAATTTATGTAAAAGATTTTAAAGATTTTATTTATTTATTTATTTGAAAAAATAACTTATTTTATTTATTAATTGAGAATTTATTTATTTATTTATTTATGAACAGGGAGCCAGATGTGGGACTTGATCTCAGAACCCTGGGATCATGACCTGAGCCAAAGGCAGATGCTTAACCGATTGAGCCACTCAGGTGCCCCACATGTAAAAATATTCTATTGCTCAGCTATATCAGTTTTCTTTTGCTGTGTAACAAATTACCACAAACTCAGTGGTTCAAAATAACCTATATGTATCTTACAGAGTCTATAGGTCACATATCCAGGCATGATTTAGTTGTATTCTTTGCTTCAGGGTCTCAACCAGTCTGCACACCAAATGTCAGTTGGGGCTGTGTTGTCACCTGAGGCCTGGGGTCTTCTTCCAAGTTCACATTGTTGCTGGCAGAATGTATTTCTGTGCAGTTGTACAACTCATGGTGGCTTGCTTCTTCAAAGCAGGAGAGAGTCTCTGAAGTCAGGGAGACTCAGTCCCTCTCTTAGGGACTTTCACCTGATTATGCTGGGATCACACAGGATAATCTTCCTTTTGATTAACTCTCAATCAGCTCATTTGGGACCTTAACTACATTTGAAAAATCCTTTCACCTTTGCTATATATTATTGGCTAGAAGCAAGTCCAAGGTTCTGCCTATACTTAAGGGAAGGAAATTAGTCAAATGTGTCTCACTGGGGTCACCTCAGGGTATGTGTGCCTCATCGACCCAAAGCCAGTTTTCTTTTTAGTGCGATTCTTACTTGTTTCTTGAAAGAAAGTTTTTACTGTTTACCTATGAATAACTGTCAGTTATGGTAGATTTCTCAAACCGTATCCACCAGTGAAACAAAGCCTTTTATCAACTCCTGTTAATGCTTGTTTAAGAAACTGTACTACAACTTCAATTATTCAAAGACTGCAAATTAAAAATATATTCCTGTACTTGAGTGTCCATTTTGAAAGAATAGTCGTGGAGGAGAATATCACAGTAAAATATATAAGTATGATGAATTTTGTTTTTAAATATTTCAGTGTACTTTTGATGGAAGATTAAAAAAACACATTGTGACCCCTAGCCTTCAGGTTTCTTTTCATTCTGGTAGCACCTGTGAATTGGGACAGTCAGGCTGAGATGACATACCATTAATGCAGATATTTAAACGCAGAAAAATTAGGCCTTAAAAGTTCTTGAGCAAATGACGACTGTACTCAAATTTTTTACTTTACTAATAATTCAACTGTCATGGTGACTGTTAATCTCATAGAGAGGTTTACATCAAGGAGAGGCCCAAATAAATTCTTAGTAACCATTTCTTCATGGTTTTAGTTGTAAAATAACTATAAAATAACTATTTTTTACTTCCAGTTCAAAAACTAGAATTATTGAAATATTTTTTCCCAAAAGAGACCAATTATGTAACTCATAGAGTTGTTTTGTGATTAATTCAGGGTAACAATTAGTCAAAGTTATGCATGCCTATTTGTATATGTGGGTATGCACTGATTAAAGGTAGAGTGGGGTGGGAGGGAAGCAAATTTCTTTTTACTACAATGGAATCTTGTTTTGTAAGCAGGAAGTTTTGTTCAGTTTAAATGGTTGTTATGGTGCCTTCACATAGGTGAAGTCTTGAGAAAAGAAACATGGTCCTAGGGCTGGCAGCATGTCTGAATTATCAGATTTTCTGTTTTAAGAAGGTTTAGTGCCCTGATTCTAAGAGAATTCTCATCTCTGTAAAAAGAATTCAGCTCTGGAATGCAGGTCTTTTGAATTACAAAAAGGGTTGCCATTGAAATATATGTGGTGGCAGTCCTCACTGGACCGAAAAAAGACAATTAGATTATTGTCACTAGATTGTGAGACACACTAGACAAAAATGGTTGGAGCTAAAAGAGAAATACCAGAAGATCAACATGGTAGGAAAACATGAGAACAAAGGAAATAAGCAGCCCAAGGTGTTGGGGATACCTTTAGTCAAAATAGTGGGCACTCTTGTTTAAAGATAATATAGTGAGATTTGAACACTAGTGACTACATCTACCTAACTATATTAACTGACCTTTAAATATGATTGTCCGTTTCATTTGACCAAAGGACATTTACCTCATAAAAGAAGCTATTCATTCACTCCAGAAAGCCAATATAGGAAAATATGCTAAATTGACATTTAGTATTATCTCAAAACACCTTTATGATAACTTATGTTATTATTTCCATATGATTTGAATTTGAGATTTTAAAATGTGTTTTAAATCCATTTAAAATAATAGCTAGATATCCAGGTGGCTATTAGGGTTATCTGGTAATGATATTAGGATTTTTCTTAACAGCTAAGTAATTGCTTCTTTTCCATGCTAAAGGCAAGTTGAACTCTATGCCCTCTTCAGGATTTACACCTGTAATATATGAGGTAATGGGACAGCAGACTGACATTTTATGTACCACAGCATTGTTTTATAATGAGGAGAAATGCTTTTCTACATTGTCTTGATAATTTGGGAAGTAGTGGGAGCAAAGCAACAGGGAGTTATCAAGGTTGCAGACACTGGCTGACCCATGATCCAGAGCTGTGGGTCTGCCAGCTAGGGTTTTTCTTTAAGACATCCTTTTACTGCACATGAACACATCTGGCCTCCCCAGTTGCCCCCATTGCTTCCCAGAATCTTACAAGTCATATGGAACACATTAAACAAAACCATTTCAGCAAGCTCAGTGCTTTGGATATCTGCCTTAATTTGACATAAATAAAAAGACTTTGGATACCTTATGGCTATAATTACATCGAAAAGAAGACAGGCAATTTCACTTGCTAGTCTCATGGAAGTCGAAAAGTATAGCCCTTGTTATAAAGCAGAATTCAATTGGAGGTGTATTCCTGAATCTTTTACCCTTACAGGAATATTTTTCTACATGATTTTAGAATACTTGACACTAGTGACTGAATGTTTCCCCTTCAAACACTCTCAGAAATAGGAAGTAAACAAATGGATACATTTAGGATTAAAAGTATATGAAAAAAGATAAGATATCCAGTCCCTAGAATCTAAATGGATTTGTGTATACCAATCACTATCCCATTTTAGTGCTAAGTATGAAATCTGAGCTAACACATACAGCCAAGGAGGCCTAGTGAGCACTTTCAGTGCTTTTTGTTAACCTGACAGAGCCTGGGGGGACATTATATATATACCTGTGCTACAGGAAGAAGTCCTGTTGCTCCTTATGAAAAGAATGCCTAATTTTAAACACCTAATGAGCTTGGTGGGGCGAACCAAGCTTCTAAAGATTTCCATAGATTTAGAGCTAATGAGAGCAAAGTTGTGATCTGATTTCTATCAGTGGGAAGCTCTGCTTTTTGCTTGTCTGAAGGATGGAAGAGAAGTGTATAATGGCTTTTGCCTAGAGGCAATTCTCAAGCTAGCTTTTCACTTAAGTAAAGGTCTTCTCTTTGCCCCTAGGGGTTCCTACAGAGCAACTATATATGGAGGTCTTCTTAAAGGCAAGATTATTTTTAGATACACAGCTGCTTAAAAAGAGATACTTCAGCCAAATCTATTTATTTGGAGATAGACACCTAGAAATTTACACAATTTCATTCCCATTCTCTCATCTCCACCTGTGTTTTCTTTGAATTTAGTCAAACGAGTTGAATTTCAGGACACAGCTTTCTTTCATAAATGTTAAACATACTTACTGTTTTTAGCTTTCCTCATAACATATTATCCAATTTATGATACATAGATTATTTCTTCCTGCCCTTTGTTAATGAGCTATTTTTGTGAGTTATTTAATATCCAATTGGTACAAATTGGAACCATGGAGTTTCCATGAAAAGTAACAATTGTCTCTCTGGGTACTGATATTAAGTTTAGTAATATTAACAGCATAATAACAACAGGCACAATCAGAATTACTTTGAGCAGAGCATTATCCAACAAGACACTGTGGGATTAAGCCATTTTAGTGGCATTAAATACCTGTCATTTTATTTCTATCACTTTGCAGTGGGTGGTTGATTGGGATTAGTGGGTAGATTAGTCTTTTTATGGAAATGTTTATATGCATTCAGGAAGCACAACCTAAATGGCTGCGTCCTACACTCATTGACAGTTATGTAGTCCATGGTGCCTATTCTTTAAGGAGGGGGACATTCTGAGGGAGACACCTAGGATTAGGATGTACTTCAGATAGCTTTTAGTTCAAAAATATGGATTGATCACGTGAGTTTTTCCTCTCCAACCTGTCTTGCCCCTCTCAAATCCCCATATGAGAAGAAAATTCTAAGAGGAAACATGGCCAAAAAAAAAAAAAATTCTGGGAGGAAAAAAAAAAGCAGCTGAAGGATTGGTAACAGACAAGAGAATTGGCCCAGAGAAGGGCCTACTTGCTCTATAGACCCCAAGGAATAAATGGCTCTGAAATACTAGGTGTGAAGGGAAGTAAACCAGAAAGCAGAGGTGTTAATTAAAGTCTGTCTACAGAGCATTTGAACTCCATCACCAACACCATGTCCATGCATTGCATGGAATGGCTGGTAGGTAGATGTTTTTCCCAGGCAGAAGATTGGGAATTTCTTCTCAAAAGAAATTAAATGAGCTGATGAGAACTAGGGTGTCTAAGGTGAACATTGGGACACCAGAAAAAGCCATGGCATTTGGGGGTCCCAGTGTTACAGTGGGCCCAGACAGTCATCAAATTCTGCCCATAAATATAGTGCTTATAAGTGGTGTTTTTAAACATAATTGTTCAGAATGCGGTCACAGATAATCATTTTAGGAAAGCCGGTCACATGAAAGAGAAAATAAACATCCCCCCCCCGCAAGATGCCCCTTAAAAAAAGTAATAAAACCTCCACAAAGTAATACTTTTAATTAGAACTCAAATTTGAAAAGCAATTGCAAATCAAACAAACAAAAAAACAGGTATGAGACATTAGGCAAAGAAACGATCAGAGAATGAGAGATTTCTTGGAGAATAAAAATATGACATTGATATCCCAAATTCAACAGAAGTGTTAGGATTTAAATACATGTCACTGCCCTGGGACATAGAATGCAAAAGGGAAGCATAAAATATAGGTCAAAGACATAGAAGATCAATCTAAAATGTTTAATGATCTGATTAGTAAAATTACTGAAAGAGAGAATGGAGTAATTGGTGAACAAAAAAATTATCAAAGGAATAATGCATAAGAATTTCCTTGAGCAGAAGCATTCACGTCTTCAGAGCAAAAGGATATATTGAATATTTGGCACAATTAATGTAGAAAAACCTAATCCTAAGCACATCATTTTGAAACTTTATAAACAGGAGGAGAAGATTCTAAAAGCTTCCAGAGAGAATCATGAGATCATCTGTAAAGGAATATTATCAAACTGGTTACAGGCTTCTGATAAGCAAAATTCAGGAAAATGGAGCTAAACAAGAGTTCCTTTGCTTCACTTCTCCCCACCCTAGAATTACATGTATCCAATCAGTCTGTCAATTAAGTGTGAGAGAAAAATAAACATCTTTTCACACATGCAGGGACACAGAAATTTTGATACCTCACATTCTTAGGAAGTTACTGAGGATGGAGAGTGTGGGAAAGTTAATGCCATTATTTTAAAAGCTGAGAATGAAGAGCTACTGCTATGGGATAAGGAAAGGAGGTTAAAAAACTGTTTGAAATTACAAAGATAACCAGTGGAGAAGAATGTTGTAAATATTTTGCATGAGGAGAGAGAAAGTGGGAAGGGGTATAAATGCATTAAATGCTCATCCATCACAGCCCAAGGTAAGTGATAATGTTTAAAGTAGTTAAGTAAAGAATGTCAGTATGAGTGTTGTATTGAGAGGGGTAGGGGACAGATATAACACCAGGAGGACAAAACCGGAAATGGTCATATGCGGAGTCCCTGGAAAGCAGTCCTGAGGGTGAGGCAAGGGAAATGTTGTTTTCCATTATTATTTGCCTCTATTTGTGTCTTGAAAACTATGATGGTATTAATTTAATGAACATTAAAACAAACTTTATTTTAAAGAAGCTCTCTATAAGGAGAGAATGATGTGATGGAAAATGTACAAGTGGGCCACTCGATCATAATGTTTGAGTAAATCTGCCGCTAACTTTAGCCATGTTATTTAACAATATGAAGCCATTTACCTCAACCGGAAAAGATCCAGAACTTTTTCCATCTCTCTGGTTTTCTGTGATTTCTATGAATGTTTTTCTTCCTTGTCTTTGGGAAGCTACATAGCGCGTGAGCATGACTTGGAAACATACGCATACACACACACACACTGAAAATGTAGCCCTTTGGTAATTGCAAAGAAAGACATGCTCATTTTTTGATACTCCCTTTATAGCTGTGGGAAGTATATGAGAACAAAATTTTTGGCAAAATGTGTTGTTTGAATAAAGCCATCCAAGGTCTTTCATTATTTTTTACCTTGAAGAAACAGTATTCTTCATTATTTGGAGGTGAAAATATGAACCCAATAGTTCAGGTTAATTTAAGGCTAGAACTTTGATAAGTATATTTGCTTATTTTTTAAAAGGAAAAATGCCTTTGGTTTTGCACTACAATCCACATAATACTTTGCATTTGGCCTCAAAGAGACAAGCCGATTTTATTAGAGATGATAGCCCAGAAAGATAATACTTACCTATGCACACCTGACAACAATGAAGAATTGAATTAAGGATTATATCATGTAAGAGGATCAAATTTTAACGT
Organism: Ailuropoda melanoleuca; assembly: GCF_002007445.2. Classification (NCBI taxonomy): domain Eukaryota; kingdom Metazoa; phylum Chordata; class Mammalia; order Carnivora; family Ursidae; genus Ailuropoda; species Ailuropoda melanoleuca. The sequence goes on along the minus strand of NC_048219.1, from coordinate 65,624,348 downwards.
ATGTTTAAGTATTTCCAGTTGCTTGTTGGCTTCTGTATTTAAATGCTTGTTTTTCTGTTAGCCCAGTAAGTTGGAGATAAGCATTTTTTCTTGTGAAATATCTTCTTTGGGAAAGAGGCTCTGTAGTTGAGACCCTTTTTACATCCAACAACAGATATCACACCACAGTGCAGACTCTTTCCCTGTGTGTTGGATATTTAAAATTACACACAAAGGCTTTCTTACCTTTCACACTCCACATCAACTGTGAAAATGAATGCGCTGTATTGGTGCTTGATCCAAGCAACCAGTTATGGCTAAGCAGTTTGATGCAACAGTGTCCTCTGAAAAGAAGGAAAGCATTTGAAGTAATCAAGCAAAATATGTAATTTAATTAGTGCCAAAAAATACTGAGGTCTAGGTGGTACTCAGTTGTCAGCAGATTCCCTTTTATATGACCTCGAAATCCATAAGCTAATTACAGAACAACAAGTGTCCTGTTAATCTGGATGGCTTGAATGGTCTCCATAATACTGAGACCATGAGCCACCTTCAGAGACTTATCACAAGTAAAATAATTAAGAGGAACAAGATTTTGGTAATTGCTTTTGAGAGCTAAATTTAGAACCTGCCAGAAGAAAAGCAGATGAATCTCTCCTATAGGTTTTCAGAACTACTAGTGTCTTCATTATCAGTACTAGGCAATGATCATATTTGAGACATTTGATTAGTAAATGAGATATTTTGAATTTATAAGGATATTACAGAACTTTCCACATTCCAAATGGCTATATTTGTGATATTTATTATTTGACGGCTAGTTTAATAGCACTTTATAGGTAGTATAATACATCATATGGGTAGAAACACCTTGAACATTCAAATGCTTTGTAAATGAAGAATTACTATTATTATACTATTACAGTGTTAAGAATTGTGTTCACATGGACAAATAAAATACTCATAAATATGACCCAGTGATGGGTGTCATTTAAAAAAGTAATGATAAGCCTGGTGGCAAATTTTCCATTCCTCAAATTAAAACCAGAGGTGGTATTTTAAGAATGCCTTCAGTTTATTTGAACTGAGTTATTGTTTGAAAAACAATGTGGGTTTTCACACAAAGATAGGCTAAGATAGTCCTTTCATTAATTTTTGCTGCTACTTTGGAAAGAGCTTGTCACTCTTGGAGAATTGTCTCTCTTATACCACATTGGACATTGGCTATTGCGGGAAGAGTTAATGAGAAACCCTACAAACCTCATATTCAAAGAAGTAGCCCTTTTAAGTTGTCAGAAGTTGGTAAATACTGCCTGGCAGTATTTTTGAGTGCCCAAATAGAATATCTGCTTCATGGCTTTGCCTCATTTTCCATTCTATTTCCTTATCTCTTTTCAGCAAAATAGCAATGTTATTAAGGGTGACATAATAATGGAAAATCACATTAGCCCTTAAAACTGTTCTTTTTTTAATGGGAGTATAAACAATGGCAGTATGATCATATGATGGTTTCAAATTCCCCCCCATTCTGCTGGGAATACTCAGTGTAATATCAGGTGGGCTGGGTGGCAAAAGCATGTCGAGGCTCATGGCTGTTGAAAACCCATGAGGGTGGCCTGAAGTGTTGAGTCTGGAGAATGATAGAATCTGCTGTGGAAAGGAGCAAGAGCAGTCACTGTTCAATGAGAGAGTAGAGAGCAGGGGTGGGGCTAGTGTTTGGTCACTTGATAATCACCCACATAAGTTCTCCTCCATCCAATAAAGATATGGATTTTCCCACAGGGCTTAAAACGTGAAAATGTTGTTTATCTACTTAAAATTTGTTATTTCTGGAACATGGTTTCTCTTTTTATTCATAATTAGATGAGAATTGTTTGTCATTTTGGATTTTTTGGGGGGCAGGAGATGTGACATGGAGTCAGGAAATCTTAAGTTTTCTTTGTTGCATATCACAAATATGAGAGTCCATTTGTCCCTATTTACTTGTAAAATCCACTGTTAAGTCTACGTGGAATTCTAAAACTACCCCCCGCCCCCACCAGATGCCTTTATATAGTCTCAGAAAACAGGAAAAAAAATGTCAAGAAACCTTTAGGACTAATATATGAAAGTAATTTGAATTGCATTTAGTGACTATAGAAATTTGTGTTTTTTAAAACATTTTCTTTATTTAAGAAAGACAGAGAGAGGGAGAGTGGGAGGGGGTAGGGGCAGAGGGAGAGGGAGAGAGAGTCTGTGCTCAGCCTGGAACCTGGTGCAGGCCTTGATCTCACAACCCTGAGTTAGGACCTGACCCAAAACCAAGAGTTGGGTGCTCAACCGACTGCATTACCCAGGTGCCCCTAGGAATTTAGTGTTTGAGGTTGTTTCCTTAGTCAAAACTAGTACTGGTGAGAACTATACTTAGCTAGATAAAATATATTTCCTGAAAAATCCAAAGATTGAGTATTCATTAGATTAAATGTCTATCAATTTTTAAATGAAAGGACAATATGCTTGGTCATTTATTTTTAACACTTAAAAGTGAAATAGGTGGGGCTCCTGGGTGGCTCAGTCAGTTAGGTCATGATCTCAGGGTCATGAGATTGAGCAACCCCCGCCCCCAAGACCGGCTCAACTCTCAGCAGGGAGTCTGCTTGAGATTGTCTCCCTTTCCCTCTGCTCCTCCCCACCATGCTCTCTCTCTCTAAAATAAGATAAATCAATCTTTTAAAAAAAGTGAAATAGGCATAACAATAGGAATGTACTTTACTGAACTGTATCCTTAAACATGTCTAAGTTGATAAACTTTGTGTATTTTACAACAACTTAAAAAAAAAGTGAACCAAATACTTCCTCTATTACAGAAAAAGGGTCTCACTTGCGGCAAGCATTTTGAAGGGTTCTAGGTGAAGACTAAACTCAAAGACACAAACTCCTGCTTTAGAGTCATAGAAGGCAATAGCTAAAAGGCATTTTTGGAAATTAGGGGGTCCACCTTCTCTTTTCCTAGACTTGGGAAATATAGTCCAGACAGTTAGAGTGACTGGTCCAAGATCATATAAATCACAGAGAAGAAGGGGAATAGATACCCAGTATCTCTACACTCCCAGTCTTGGCTCTAACTGCTGCACTATTCTGTCCTGGTCAGTAAATCAGCATTGACCCCTCTCCTTAAACACCATATACTTTGTGTGTGGGTGCATTCAGTACTGTCAGTTTGATCATTTGTATTTTTTTCTACTTTGTCTCCATTTCCCTCTTTTCCCACAATAACTTCATGTACCTTCCATTTTTGCAAATATTTTCTATTTTCCTTTTCACCAAATTTAGGAAACTAGACCTTATATAATGGCAAGCTGATTTTTTTTCTGGGATAGGCAAAACAAAACAAAAACAGTTGTTTTCTTATTATTGTTGGCATAAAATACATTAGAAATATATGTTACAGTTTATAACAAACTTTCACATATATTTTCCTTTTTTTTTTTGTTATGTTCAATTAGCCAACATATAGTACATCATTAGTTTTTGATGTAGAGATGAGCACTGGGTGTTATACACAACTAATGAATCATTGAACACTTCATCACATATATTTTCTAATATTTTCTATTTGATCCTTTAAGGCCAGATAACTTTAGAATGTAAAGCCCATGAGGGAGGGGCCTTGGCTGGTTTTGTTTTCATTGCTATGTCCTGGTACCTGAAATGGTGCCTGACACATAGTCATTGTTCAATAAACATTTGCTGAATAAATAAATTAGTATCACCCTCATTTTAGAAATGAATATTTGCTCAATTAACATATGTATTAGTGGCAGAGGCTGGACTCAAGTCCAGTGCTCCTGATTCCAAAGCCAGTGCACCTTGCAAATCAAGACAGATTTGCAGAGATGATGTGAAATCAAAAACAGGTGTGGAGGAAAGACCTAAGAACATTGCATCTGAGGTCATAAGTGTATAGGGGCCAAAGAAGAGGGTTGATATTGATAGACAAAAGGAAATTGTGGGCTGGGGATGTGGGATATGGAGAACTCAGGCTAGAGGGAATCAGGATTGAGATTATATGAATGTGCCATTGAAATGGATTCAGTAAATTGGAGGAGAGGATTCTAATTCCTCCCTTTTCTTTACGCCTCCCTGTAGGCTTCCCTCCACAATAAGAGTGAAGACACCCAGTCCTAATTTCAGCCGTAAATGATGCCTAAACAAGCACATAAAACAAGAAACAAACAAAAGCTCTCTATATGGGTACAAAATATTTATTTATGAGGCTGCTACATCAATAACACTAATTATACTGTAATTGCCAAGAACTGAAATTAATGTGATTTTGTGGAAATCCACAATCAATCTCAGGCCTAATTTCTGTGAATGAATGCACTCTGAACAAAATTTCAGTTTAGAGAGCATATTTCATTCTTAGAGTACTTGGCAAAATGACATTGGGGAGGAGAATTGTAAGATGTAATAGTATACTTCAATCCTAAACTATAAAGGCAATAAAGTCAGTCCATTCAGTACTGCCTGATTAGAAGGCAGCTCCTTAACGGTTGTACAGTGAAACTGGTTCTGTGAATTATCAGACCTTACCTCTAGCCATGAGAAAATTCTCAGGATAGCAGACTGAAAAGTTCGGTGATCGCAGCATTATAATAATATTTCCCTAGCCATACATAGAGGTACAGTAAAATTGAGTTATTTTCTGTTGAGATAGCAGGTGTAAATGAGAGAGACAAAAGGCCTTTCTCCTGAACTGCTTCAGCATGTGGAAACGAAAATGTATTTTACACAGTTCCCAATGTGAACGTTATGTTCTCTACTTTGTGGTTAATTTTGAGCAACTCTGTTGTCTTGCTTAAGATTTTAAAAATCCATCTCACTTTCATTTTGTGAATGCTTCTTATCTAGAGTGTTGTTCTAATACTGTGGAACTGGAATGGAGCTAGACCTCTTGTTTGTATTTCAGAGACTAAGCAAGAGCTGCTGAAAATAAGGGACCATATTCTAAACATTCAATTTTAGCATGGAAAACACTGTTTACACGGTCCACAGTAATGGCAGCTGTTTCAGCTATTTAAATAGTATAATTACACATTTCATTCCAGAGTATAACAGTAACAGTTAGTTTACTAGCAAATCTCAAATTGAATGTACTCGTTCCTATATAAACATGTACAGGTAATCTATCAATAGTTACTGCCAATTATATCTGAACTATAATTTGGTCTTTATTGGAGCTGCAGTGCTTGAAAAGAATACTTTCCTTGGGAATGTTGAACCTTTCTCTATCCCCCCAAACGATTAAAAAAAAAATACAGTTGTCAGCATAATGTCTTGACATTCATGATGCCAGCCTGTCTTTACTGGTGTCAGATGTGAAAATAAATAGATATTAAACTGTCAGTCAATGAAATTGCAAAGTCAAGAACAGCTCTAGCTGTGATCCTGTGTGTTCTATTTGATGGACACAGGTGTTTAAGTATTATGAATTCAACAGGGCCAGGGAACAAGAGAAACATTTTCTAGCAGTTTTCTATTTGCTAAAACATCTGAGATGAACTTTCTACATCTCAGGACTTCAGTAGAATTTCAGAGGCTTGAAAAAGTGCCAAGAATTCCCCCACATTATCAGTGCTAAAATGTGAAAAGTTGGCCCCAATTCCTGAAGGTATATTCTGTTATCATCTATGTATGCAAGGTCTCCAAAGCCAAGTAAAGGGGCAGCTCCATTGGCCTTGAATGCACATTTGTGACAGACACCAGACACCCACCTAGTTTATTTATTATTCATAAGACACTTAAAGCCAGTTATCTGTCACTAATAAACATTAACAGTATTAAAAATTAACAATCACCTTACAGCATGATGAGACCACCTCTTCCTTCTGCTTGATGAGTACTGGAGCAAAGCACATAATATTCATTTATAACATTTATAACTTTAGCCATTGTTGTTATTATCATTGCTGTTATTATTAGCAATATTATGGTGTTGGCCTATGTGAGAGATCTCATCCTCTTGATGATACAAATTTGTCATTCTTCAATAAGTAGCATTAAATTTGTATCACAAGTATCGTTAAATTCTCTTACCAGAGAATGATGCTTTATAATGACATCATAAAAAAAACCCTGTACTTGAATACTAACTAGCCGTATGAAGAAAGAACTGGATCCTTGTTGCTCTAGGACTCTTATACTGCACCACTGATCAGTTCACAGAGTAGTGTTCTCAAATATCAAGACTTACAGCTGGTGATTTTTGCGCCAACAGCTAGTTTAGATGTCTACAGTGATCAAACTGAAATGTTGCTTAAGGCTGATAAACACAATTTACATTCCTGTGATAATTTATTAAATTATATGTAGAAAATCCTGGGTTGAGCATTTCCCTGAAAATTCTCTTGCAATTATATTTTTCTTTTGGTGTCTTTTTCTGTAAGGACCTGAGCCAGTGCAGTTAGAAAAGGCAGTTTAGGAAGATTACTCCAGTAACTAATTGGAAAATGACATTTGACAGAAACAAATCTTACCAGATCAGATTAAATGCCTCCTTCTGATTTATGTCTTCAAATCAATATCCATGTTCAAGCATTTCCAAACTTGGGGACCGATGGTGTTGGCAGTGACTTGCAACTGAAATCAAGACGGATGCAGATGATGAGCAATGGCACCAAAAGAGTTGGAGATGCGGCTAGCAGCTCCTAGAAATAAAGGCTAGCTTTATTTTCCTGTTTATGGAATAAAAAACTTGTTATACCTCCTTTTCCATTAAGGTGTTTTGTATTATTTTCTCATCATCACTTTATCAACAAGGATAGGTACTATTTTCTGTTTGCTCTTCCTCGTCTTGTTCTTTGTGGTAGATTGCAAAAATGGCCACAATTCTTTATTTCTACATCCTTTTGAAGTATGTTGCAGTTCCTCCCATCAGGAGGTAAAGTCCATTTTCTCCCCTGTTGAATTTGGCTACCCTTGTGACTGGCTTTGACCAATAGAGGGGGAAAGTGGTGATAGTATGTCAGTCCGTGCCTTGATCTCAAGAGTCCTTTCATGCTTCTGCTCACTCTCTTGGATTCCTTCAGAGATACGATGTCAGAGATACGATGTGAACAAATCTGGGCTAGCCTGTTGCATGATGAAAGACACATGGCCCAAGTGCCATTATCACCCCAGCTGACAGCCAGACAACCACCAGAACCTGACAGGCAGTTGACTAAATATATCAAGAGTAGGTCCAACTGAGTCCTGAAAAAATCACCTCCTGAGCCTGGTCTAAATTACTGTGCCACGGAATTGTGAGTTAACTGAATGGTTGTTGGCTTATTTTTTTAGAAAAAGATTTATTTATTTTAGAGAGAAAGAGAGAGAGATAGTGAGCAGGGGAGGGGTAGAGGGAGAGAGAGAGAATCCTCAAGCTGACTCCATGCTGAGCATGGAGCCGGACACAGGGCTGTATCCCAGAACCCAGAGATCATGCCCTGAGCTGAAATCAAGAGTTGGCTGCTTGACAGACTGAGCCACCCAGGCTCCCCAAATGGTGGTTGTTTTAAAGCACAGCAAAAACTAACACTCCCTTTTAAATTCATTACAATGTAGTTTTGGTCTTCATCAACCAACTTGCCTTGTCATGGTCATTAAATAGTGACTATGGTTGCCAATTTTAATGACCTAATTGTAATTCTTGTCCTACATCCCTTCTCTGCTTCAATGTTGTTAACTTCTCTTTTCTTACAAGACAGCAGGACAACCTTCTTTCTCCTTCTTTATTGACAGATCTAGTTGTTTCTTCTGGTTGCCCCTTATATGTTGGGGTTCTTTAGGGATCTGGCCTTAATCATTTTCTCTATCTATATATGATGTCCTTGAGTGCTTTCATTCATTTGGATATTCTAAACTTGTATGTGTTCAGACATCTAAATGTGCATCAATTGGCCCTGTCGGATATATGGGGTAGCCCAATTGAGATATTTAGCAAGTACCTGGAACTGAAAATTTCACTTTCCCTCCAAATGTTTTGTGACTCTAGTAGTCATAAATTTCCAATCTAGATACCTCAAGAGTCACCCTTGTTGCTTCCCTAAGTGTTCCTTTTGACATTGAAACTTTCATCTTTCCTTAGCTTATGACCACAAAATATCAGCTCAGACTTTGTGGCCAGTCTTTTCCCAGTATTACCAGAGTTACATTCCCAAAGAAAATGTCATTATCCTCCTTATGTCCCCTACTACAGGTAAAATCTAAGCACTTTACTATGTAGTTTAGAATCAGAAACACGTGCTTGGAAGTCAGCCTTCCAACATAATAGGCCTCTGATCTTGGTTAACTTTGTAGCTTCTCTGAGCTTCCCTTTCTCTACATGTATAATATACTATAAGTCATTCTGACCATTGAACAACATATTTTATGTAAGACTCTTATCAGAAGGAATGGCACATAGTGAATATCTATGTTTCACCTAAATTTTACAGTCCACCTCTGAGTTACTTCCCTAACATCGTGTCATGCTACCCCTCCCATATGTATTTTCCCCTTTACTCCTGGCCTTGAAATATCTAGTGCATTGGCCACACTTAGTTTGGCACCAGGTCCTGAGTAGTCTACCATATTTTATTGATTTTAAGATATTTTTAACATCTCTAATATGAGGATATATCTTACATTAGTGGCATATGATAATTTAATTGATAACTTCATTTCCTGTTTTATTTTGGTAGCATTTACATGGTATATTTAAGTGAATTATGATATCTGCTTCTTGATTCCTTGCCTTTGTTCATTTTTCCTAGAATAATGTTCTTTCCTTAGCTTCTGGGTAAATTCAGAATTTTCTGACTTGCTCAGACATTTCTTCACTCTCAGTTTTCCATGTTTCTACAGCCCACTTTTTGTAACTCTCTATCTGCTTAGCGTTAACAAACTGTACAAGTAGAAGGAACACAGTCCACACAAGACCACACTGAATTCTGATAGTACCTGCACATTCTGGAGGTTCCCTGAAGTACCAGGAATTTCAATAATTCTCCAGAAGTGCTCAGAGAACTCATTGAAAGCTGTTACACCTATGGTTATGGTTTATTACAGAAAAAGGGTGCAAATTAGAATCAGCCAAAGGAAGAAGCACAGAGGACAGAATACAGGAAAATATAAAAAACAGGGCTTCCTTTGTCCTCTCCCTTTGGAGTCAGGACACATTACTTTTCTGACATCAGTGTATGACAATATGCATGGAGTATTACCAGTCTAGGAATTTTCCCTGAGTTCCAGAGTCCAGAGTTTTGTTCTTTTGTTTTTTTCCAGAGCCCAGAGTTTTTATTGGTGCTCCATCACCTAGGTATCACTGATTGATTGATTGTCAATATGGTGGATCTCCAGGTGACCCAAAGCTCCACATTAAACCATATTGTTTGTTGGGTTTTGTAGCATAGCCAGCTTCTACCTGAAATCATACTGCTAGACTATGCAGCTGGACCTCAGGCAAACAAAGACACTCCTATCAAATATTCCAGAGGCTTAGAGATTACCTCCCAGAAGCCAAGGACAAAAGTCTGACCTCTTTTTAGACAAGGTTAAGTTCTTTATTATGCACTATTATATACTTACTGGAAATTATTATTTATCTATATGTCTTTTCTCTGTAGGCTAGATGCTCCCACAGGAGGAAGAGCACATATTTTTTTTTTAAAGATTTTATTTATTTATTTGACAGAGAGAGACACAGCCAAGAGAGGGAACGCAAGCAGGGGGAGTGGGAGAAGAAGAAGCTGGCTCCCAGCAGAGTAGGGAGCCCAATGCGGGGCTCGATCCCAGGACCCTGGGATCATGCCCTGGGCCGAAGGCAGACTCTTAATGACTGAGCCAACCAGGTGCCCCAAGAGCACATATTTCAAGTCAGATAGACCTGTATTCAAATCCTGGATCCATTGCTTATCTACAGGATGACCTTGGGCAAGTTACAAAGCTTTAGTTTTCTAATCTAAAAAATAGAAGAAATTATATGAATATTATAAGATTATTCTAAGAATGAATTAGATAATATATATGGAATATTTATAGGAATATCTGACCACAGTAATCATTTAATAGACAGTGGCAAATTATATGATTATTATAATTTTTCCTTTAATATCCACACAGCTTATAATTAACATCCCAATTCTTTTATTAGGAAAAGAGGGGAAAAAAGCAACAAAGAAAAAAAATAAGCTTAAATAGCTCAGAGAATAAATCAGATTTCATTAAATATCATTTCAATCACAGATAATTTTTATTAATTCCACAAGCTAACAACTTTATGCTTTAGATTATTATTTCTAAAATAAGAGGTCTGTGGTTATTAGGATATTGACAATACTGTGTGAAGAAAACTAAAGCTAATAGCCATTTTCATTAAAGAAAATCAGCCTTTAAATTAAGTTAAATCAAGAACATCTACAAAAGAAAACAAGTTTCAAGATTAGTGATCGAGTATGAAAAACTAAATCCCAGACATAGGGTGAGCTTATAAATGATCTCTAACTTCCCTCTAAAAAGAAGCTTTTTGAACATCTACATAAATGGCGTATCCAACTCTGCTTGAATATTTCCAATGTAAACAAGAAAAAAGTGGTTTTGTCTCAAGATGGATTTGATTTAAAATATTACCTTAAGAAATCTCATCTAGACTTTCAATTCCAGCAAAATTATAAGTAAAGCAATATGAAATTCTTTCTTACTACAAAACTGCACAAATGCATGATAAAATATAACAATCATCCTTGTAAAAGCTAAGTTCCTCAGAAATCTGGGAAAATCCCTAGCAACAAGAAATGAAGAGGAAAACAAAAACGAGCTGAAAGCAAATGAACTGATACTGAAGCTTTGCTAAGAGAGCCTTTCTACTGGGTGTACAAATTCTTAGACTAACTTCTGGGTAGAAATAGGAGCCCAGATTATGGACCTATTCAAGGTAGAGAATGGGAGCTGAGACTCACCAAAAGATTTAGGTCTTAGAAGGGCCCTTAAGGGGGGAAAAAGGAGAACGTTGGAGGGGAAGTGGGAAATCTACTAACAGCACAGAGTATGTATAGAGAAACTTGAAACTTGCCCATTTTCACCTGGGATCTGGATAGAAAGTCTGCTCTGAGATTTTCACCTATAGACCTACTCTTTTTAAGATTTGGAATTTAAACTTAGTCTATGCCTGGTTCCCCAAATTAAAATAAGAAAAAGTAATGCAAAATTATTTCTGACTGATGATACCTCTGTGGCATCTGTAATATATACATTCAAATTCACTTGGGGGACATGTGTCGTAATCAGGCTACACAGGACTCCCACAGGTAAAGTCCTGCTGAATATAACCTCACAATTCAACGTTGTAAACAAGGAAACAAACAATGAGGGAGAGTTAGCAGGCATATTAAACATTAGTATTAAATCCTTATGAAACTTAGATGTGGAACTAAGAAATTATGTTTAAAATTTAATAAAATGTCAAAGAAGGACATATAAAATAAAAAATACAATAAAATGCTATTACAAAGGAACAGGAAACAGATATGAACAAGATTCACCATAGAGCATCTATAAAAGAACAATATAGTTAGTCAAATTAAAAAGTCAGAGAGTTAAAGAGCATTTTACATAGCATTTTACAAACTGCTGAAGAGAGGGAGAGCAGGCACAGAAATGGAAAATAGATGTGATACAAGTTCTTTTCGACATATAAAGTAACATCCACAGGTTCTGAGGATTAGGGCATGGATCCCTTTGGGGGCCATTAATCAACCTACCACAAGAGGCTGTGCTTAAAAGTTTTTCACATTTAATACAATATGATGAACATCATATGATAATGTTTTCCATAGAACAAGCTTTATTTTTATTTATAATCTAATATGATTTAATATATAATATCAAACATTATTCTCAGAGTAGAATTAAATAAATGAATAAACTAATGAGTGAATAAATACATACACATACAGATACATCATAGTAAAATTGCAGCATACCAAATAAAAAACAATAGTCAAAAAGTGTCAGAATAATAATTTTAGGGTTTTGAGAGTAAAGTAACTGTAAATATAAACTTTGCATGATTAAGTTCTCATATAAGACTTGTTGTAACTTAAAACATTCTTAGCAAAGATTTTTAGGCATTATCTCATTCATAGATCCTCACAGAAAAAGGTTCTAAAAGAAGTACTTGGGGAAGAACAAACTGAAAAGGAAGGAGTGAGATGCAAGAAACAGTAGTAAGCAAATTGGTAAAACACAAGTATAGCTAAGTAATTATTGATGGCATAACTTAGTAATTGTAATCACCGTTCATTGTGGAAATGAAATATCGAGAAATAATACATGTAATACTGAAGGAATTTTAAGTTGTTGCATCAAGTGCTTTGCATTGTTTGAAAATAGATAAGGATTACAATTAGATTTAGAAAAGTTACTCATTAAGGTGTATTAAAATTTGAAGGCTAACTATGAAAAGAATAGAAATGAAATATGTGATTTCTAAATCAGTAGAGGAGGAAGGCAAAAGCATCAATCTACAATAGCTAGAATCCAGAAAAGAGGAAAATAACCTCTTTTCACCACCAAATATGTGATAAATAAGAAGCAAAATAGAAGATGATGGAAGCATGTCTAGATAATGTCAGTGAACAATATAAATAAAATAAATCTAACAGTTAAAAAAGAAATTTTTCAGATTAAAAAAAATATCTTTTTGTTATTTCCATAAGGCACACCTAAAACATATAGGCATAAAAAGTAAAAAGTAAAGGGATAGAAAAAAATGCAACAAGCAAATTCCAATGAAAATAAAAACTGTGGCAGATCTATTAATATCAAATAGAATTGAAGACATCAGGGATAAAAAGGGTCAGAACATAATGAAAAATGAAAAATTAAAGAAAAATATAGAAATTCTACACTTTTCAGTACCTAATAAGATAAACTCAGAATATATTAGGAAACAAACTAATAGATTTACAAGTAATTGATTAATTTACAGTCATATTGGTTTAATTAAAACACTCTGAATAATTAGTAGATTATACATAAAATATATTTGTAAGTGTATAGAAACCTGAACAGCCTACTTATCCAAATTTATTCTAATAGATTTATATATAACCCTGGCCATTATTCTGATGCACAAATAGAACATTTATAAAAATTGACAAAAGGTTCAAAGCATATCTCACTGATAGCAAACAATCAATAAGATATAGGCCATGTTTTCTAATGGAAATGCAGTTGAATCATTGAATTGTCCTTGAAATCAAAAACAAAAAAACCAAAGCCATTGCATCATTATTTAAATCAGTAACAATTAATACAAAAACAATTCTGTGGACATTCAAACACAAATGTTTAAGTAACCCATAGGTCAAAAAATTACAATAAATTTTTATCCATTTAAAAATTGAAAATGAAAAAAATAAAATTGAAAATGAAAAGATTACATGTCAAACTTGTAGGGGTAATGCCAACATGATTTAGAGGGAGATTTTTACCTCTAAATACTTGTTAGGAAAGACTTAAAGTCAGTGTCACCAGAGTCACTAATTTAAAGAATTGAAAAAAATAAGTTAAACCATGTAAGTATAATAAAGGAAATATTAAGTATAAGAGTAGAAAATATAGAAGTAGAAAAAACAAAAATAGTAGAGGGAATAAACAAAAATAGTTAGCTCTATGGCAGAAAAACCATTAAGATAAGCTACATTTTTATGATTCTAAGAAAAGGCTAACATAATTGACTAAAGGCAAAGAAAAAGAAATAAAAGTAACATTAGGAATAACAAAGAAAACAACTGCAGTTAGAGATTAAAAAAAAAAAAAAAACTATAGTATAGGGGCGCCTGGGTGGTTAAGCATTGACCTCTTGGTGTCGGCTCACGTCACGATCTCAGTGGTGAGATCCACCCTGAATTGGGCTCTGTGCTCAGCACAGAGTCTGCTTGAGATTCTCCCTCTCTTTTTCCCTCTGCCTTTCTCCCCAGCACTCTTTCTCTCTCTCTCTCCCTCTAAAATTTATAAATAAATCGTTAAAAAAATAAAAATTATAGTATAATGCAATATAAACTTTAAATTTGAAATATACATTTGCTTATAAATAAATTTATAAATTTGAAAGTTAATGTAAACAGTTTCCCCAAAAAATATAATTTGCTAAAACTGACTTGCAAATAAATTAAGAACAGACCTGTAATTATTAAGTAAATTTATTCACTATTTAAAAATAAAGCCTGTCTATATAGCCACAAATTACAAACCTAGTAGGCAGTTTGAAATAATTCTACCAATGCTTTAAATACGGATAATCCCTTGGGGCACCTGGGTGGTTCAGTGGCTAAGTATATAACTTCGCTCAAGTCATGATCCCAGGGTCCTGGGATCGAGCCCCGCATAGGGCTCCCTGCTCCACTGGGAGCCTGACTCTTCCTCTCCCACTCCCTCTGCTTGTGTTCCCTCTCTCGCTGGCTGTCTCTCTCTCTGTCAAAAAAAATCTTTAAAAAATTATATAAATAAATAAAAATAAATAAATATAGATAATTCCAATTTTTTGTAAAATGCTCCAAAAAATGAAAAAATAAAAATTACTCAACTATTTTAAAAAGTCTTCTAGAGGAAAGGTAAATTATTGACTGCCATCAAGTTTGGTGTACTCAAGGTTTAATATTATACAATATACATTAATGTAATTTCTCATGAGCAAATAAAGATGAAAGAAACTTAATTATACCCATAGATACAGAAAACTCCAGTGTACATTAATGATAAAACCATAATCAAAATAGGAATAGAAGGAAGATTTCTTAACCTACCAAAGTAGTATCAGGGAGGAAGACCTTCCTCTGCCCTATGGTCCTTCTAACTTAGGATCAAATTGACATGAGACAGATTAACAAGAGAAAATCAAATTTAATAGGCATATATACAGGGAAACTACACAAACATGAGATTCCAAAGACGATGAGGCAACATGATGCTTATATGAGCTAAGAGGAAGGGGTAGGGTCTGAGGATGCGAAGGACAGAAAGCTCATTAGCAAGAAGGTGAAAAGAGATGTTTGGAAAAGCAAGGTTGTCCTAACTATGCAGATGAGTTCCTTAGGTAAAGGTCTGTTAATAATTCTCTTTCTGTTGCAGGCTCTCCTTTCCAATGTAAATTAGGCAGTTATGGGGGGAGGCAGAGAAATTTTCTTGCATCTACTGGGTTTTTACTTTTAATTTGAAATATTCTGTATGCCGAAGTGCCATATTTTAGGTTGTCTCATTCTGCACCCCTTCAGTAGTATTTACTAAAGCTATAGCAAACATTATACATAATTAGAAGCTTTTTTAAAAAAGATTTTATTTATTTATTTGATAGAGAGAGCACAAGTTGCGGGGAGGGCAGAGGGAGAAGCAGACTCTTCGTTGAGCAGAGATCCCAATGCAGGGCTCAATCCCAGGACCCCGAGATCATGACCTGAGCAGAAGGCAGACACTTAACAAACTGGGCCACCCAGGCATCCCCTAATTAGAAGCTTTTTATTTTCAAAGTCAGGATCAAGACAGGTGAATACTATGACTGCTTCTAATCCATAGTGTCCTCAAGGACACCAAAATCATCAAACAAGGGGCACAAAAGCTGGAATGAACGCTGTAAAAATTTCACAAAAGATGTTTAACCTTTTGTGGAAAATAATAAAACTATTTTGGAGGACATAATGGACCATACAAATGAAGCAATTTATGTGCTCATGGCTGGAAAGCATCAATAATATTAAAACACTTAATTTCCCTGAGTTAATATGTTAATTAAATACAAATCTAATTTTTTAAAACAGAATTTTTCATGGAATTTGACACACTTTTTCTAAAATTCATATGGAAGTGCAAAGGTCAATACTAGAGAAGAATATTTTGAGGAAGTACAAGGAGAGAAGATTTGCCATATCAAGCTTCCAGAATTACTACCATAAAACTATAATTATAAAATATTATGGTACTGGTGTAGAAAAATATTTTGGGAACAGAATAGATTGCCTAAAAACAGGTCCCTAAGGAACTTACTATGAAGTCTTTTACTATGAAGTCTCTTGACTTTTTAAGCTAAACACCCCCCCCCATGTGTGGGGACAAATGTAAACATGTTTATGTATATGTTTGTATGACTATTCTCACTTACCATACATATACATAAACAGCCTTGAAAGAAAACCAATAGATTCTGTTCCTGCTCTCTTCATACCATAAACTTTCCAATATAATCTTGTTTCCTCCAATAGACCTGGTCCTAATTTGTCTTTTCTTTATCTCAAAATTCCTGGGCTGTCAAGCCAAGTTACTCTTAAAAGGACTCTGGGAATTGCAGTCAAGAGAAAGATATATTAAAGTATCATTATTCAAACATAAAAATTTAATAAAAATGTTAACAAGGTTTCCCCAAGGTGGGGGTGTTTATTACTTACTTTTTTTTTTTAACAGCACAATTACGTTTCTACAGATAGAGGTCAGGAATAACTTATAGCACTTGCTATTTAAAGAAAATGTGGGAGAAGGAGAACGCTACCCCTTAAACATTATACACGCAACTTTCTTTCCTATGTAATTTTAAACTCTTTTAATTTAATTTTTCCTCAGTTTCAAAGGGGAGTTCAATCATGAATGATGGCAGTGGCTTTTTCTTTAATTTGTGACATCTAATCTTTACTTTAGGCTTCGCCAGTCACATCTCACTGTGTTTCATTGCGTGTGCCCTGACACAATAAATCAGGCCAAGGTGATCCAATATCGTGTGACATTTTTTAAAAAAGGATATTAAATGGTGGCAGAAGATACGGCTGAAACACGTCAATGTGGACCCAAGGGGCATTGTTCTTCTCTAACAGTTTGCTTTCTCAGAGTCTGGCTAGAAGAATTATTATTGCCCTTTATATATAAACATCCTTATCCAAATAGTCTTCCTCTTATGCCTAATATATGCATTCCTGTCATATGAAAGCCACTTGCTTAAGCTGCTTTTCTGTCTATTTGTAGTCTGTTCAGGCACACAGTCCTCAGCAGGAGTCCGGCTCCATGATTCATTGCCTCAGATTTCCTACGGAGCTTACATGATGCTCGCTCAGCCCCATACGGTTTTGTATCCATTATAACCAGGGACAAGTAAGCAGGGCTCAGGAGTCTGAGCATCTATCTAAGAATAGCTCCCTGACGCCTTGCTTTACTCACAATAAATGAACAATGAACTCTTCACATGCTAACCTCGTATGGTGAGGAGAAATTATAGGCGCTTGCTTGAGTTAAATAAGCGAAGAAACATTGAGAGCGAAGCTCCTTAAATGAGCAGGTCAATAACTAGTTTACAGAGACCAGGGCACCTGGCTAATGGGAGAATAAAGAATTATGCTTGTCACAGAAAAAAGAAAGATGCTGTCCTGGTTTAGTGCTAAATAATTACATTCATTATACTGAGAATAGCTCTGCAAGTGGTCGGTTGCACTAGTTAATTCATTAGCAAAACTAATCGGCAAACAACAAACAACAATTGGGGGTAAATTTAACCAATTTCAATAGAATGTTTGGCAAAACAGGATTTTCTTTATACTAGAAAAGGAAAATTACACTGGAAAACTGCACACATAATTGTATCTATCTTCTTATTTTGTCTCTAATTTCAATATGAAGGACGGAAATCATAGCTAAGACAGAGAGCGGGCATAGGTACAAATGACGATTCTGCTGAATGATTTCAGATGACCTAAAATATCCCAGAGTTTCAGTGTTAATCCTGACAATGAGTAGGAAACAGACTCTAATAGTAAGGGGTTTTCCACTCTCTGCTTTATGAGATTTGTTACTGTATAATTAAATATAATAACGTATGTTGTATGTAATAGGTAATAACTATAGCATAATTCTTGAGTGATAATATAACTTAGATCCATATAACCCAGAGAAGCTTGGAGTAGTTTTACCTTTGACCAGCCTACTGGAGGATTAAGTGGCTCAACTGTGGTTGATACAAAACTCCAGTGTAATTAATTTGCTCATTTTTGCATTCAACATGTGTCATAACTTTAGACATAAATCCTACAAGAGAAACAGTAATTTCGTGGAAGGGTGAGAAATGATTAGATGATATGGGGCACTAAGACTCTCCTTCTTAAAATGGATTTTTTTTTCTTTATTTCTGAAATGAAGATTTTTTTTTCTACTTTCTTTTAGAGAAGAAGAAAGAATTCAAACATGCAATGCTGGGAAAGAAGGTAAGATTGAGGGATAAAATCTAAAGGGTCTACTGAGCCTAGTAGCTTTTTCTGTGTCACCACAGAGCAGCCCTATTCATTAGAATTCCAAAAAAACCAGTTAACTTATCTGTTGAATTCAAGACAAAATCACTGATTTGATCCACTATAGATGTTATATTCATCATGGAATTTTACCCAAATAAATAACAAGTCTATAGCAGGAACTTTG
Organism: Ailuropoda melanoleuca; assembly: GCF_002007445.2. Taxonomy (NCBI): domain Eukaryota; kingdom Metazoa; phylum Chordata; class Mammalia; order Carnivora; family Ursidae; genus Ailuropoda; species Ailuropoda melanoleuca. The sequence goes on along the minus strand of NC_048219.1, from coordinate 65,605,922 downwards.
AAGAGTCCAGAAATTCCCCAGTAGGCCCTAGAATCAATAAAATGGGATAACTGCATATATTGTGTACTTATCTCTTCAAACAATACTATCTCTGCCAAGCAAATGCTGAGAAGAACATTGGTATTAAAAGGTTTTTCTTTTAGGCTCTGTATTCTAAAAACTTAAGAGGAATATGTAGAAGGATCATGACTTCTAATATTCTCTAGCCCAGGATTTCGCAGCCTTGGTACTACTGACATTATGGCCCAAATATTTCTTCCTTGTGGGGGAAGGGGGCTATCCTGTGCATTATAGGATGGTAAGCAGCATTTCTGGCTTCTACCCACTAGATGCCAGTAGCAAGCCCCTCAGGTTGTGACAACCAGAAATGTCTCCAGACAGTGCAGAATGTTCCTTGGGTGGCAACATTCCTCCCCTTCTCCCCTCCCCCCACTCCTCCTTGAGAACCATTGTTGTAGTCCCACCTCCAGTAGTCTGCAGTGCACATCCTATACTTCAGATACCCTGGGGTCAACTCCCGAGATGTCTCTAACTGCACACCTTCTTCCATCTAAGTGTTACAAATTATTTCTTAGCCCACTTATTCATCCTTCACATTTGAGCTCCTGTCAGCTCCATACTGACTTGGTGCTCCTCTGCTCTACTCCCACATAAATGTCTTTATGAAAGCACTTAGAATCTTCTTAATTGTTGATTTACTTACCTGTTTGTGCTACCAGGCTATAAACTCCTTATAGGCAGGGAACATATCTTATGTATTGTTAGCTCCTAGCATACTTCCTGGTGTACTGGGGACAAATTCAAGGGAAAAAGGAAAAGGAAAAATAGTAAGAAGGGAGAAAGTAAAAATGAAAAATGGCTTATTAAATAATACTGTTAGTGAATAAGTTTATGGAAGGGCATTTATAGCCACTATGGATCTGAAGCATTCAGGTCAATTAATAGTAAGTATGTATTTGGTTATTCTATACAACATCAAAATCAACTGAGCATGACTCAACTGTTTAGGTAAGTTTGATATCTGTGCTTTAGGTTGGCTACATGTGTTTGCCCTTCCCCTCAATAGCTCAGCTAATTCTGGAAGCCCCTGGGAAATCTGTTTACTACTTGGTTAGAAACTGTGCCAGGTATTCTGTTTTGATATTCAGAATTACTTTTTTTTTTAAAGATTTTATTTATTTATTCGACAGAGACAGAGACAGCCAGCGAGAGAGGGAACACAAGCAGGGGGAGTGGGAGAGAAAGAAGCAGGCTCATAGCGGAGGAGCCTGATGTGGGGCTCGATCCTGCAACGCCGGGATCATGCCCTGAGCCGAAGGCAGACGCTTAACCGCTGTGCCACCCAGGCGCCCCCAGAATTACTTTAATTTTGAATAATGATCCTGGACTTTCATAGAAGTTGATAGTTTTTGCTTTTGTCATGTAGAAAGTTGTTTTTTTTTTTTTTCAATTAAATTTTGCAGTATGTTTGGTTTGGGGTTTCTTAAGCCTCATAGAATGGTTACATGGATAACCAATTCTCATTTTGAAGATTGCATTGAGAATTCAATTAGTATCTAAAGCAGGCAATATTATAGCTATTATATCTTCAAAAATTTACTACCTATGAGTGGAATATCTTATAAGAACAAGAAAGAAAGGGCACATGGGAATGCATAGTTAGAACTCAAATTTACTTCTAATTTGATCTCTTTTAGAGCAATTATTCTCACTTAGTTACCCCCAAACTAGAGATTAGATCCCATTATCACTTGGGGTTTTTTTTGTTTGTTTGTTTACTTGTTTGTTTGTTTTTGCTCTGTGTTCTTTCAGGAGAGCATAAATATACTGTGAAGATTTTTCTCTGCTTTCAGGTGATAGTTTTCATATATGTTGTAAGGAAGGAAAATGAGAAGGACACTAGTATGGTAGGCCATATTATTGTCTCAAATATCCACTGCCTGTCCCTATGGGATGATTATATATTCTCTACCTCATTGATATACTGTCTGGCCAAATTGATTGCCTTGGCCAGAGGAACGTTAGTGGAAGTGATCTGTGCTTCCAGCTGAAGGTACAAGAGCTGTCCTGAGTTCTATCATCAATTTTTCTGTCTCCAGTGATGCCAGTGTTTCCAAAAGTATGGCTGTTTTGTCACTTGCGTCTCAGAATGAGAAGGCCATAGATGCCTCCTACCCTTGAAAGACATGTTACATGAGTAGGGAAATTGTGTTCTTGTTGTAAGCCATTGAAATTTTTCCGCATTCATTTAACAATCATTTTTTGAGTGTCCTAGTATGGCCAGACACTATTCCAGACACTGGGGATGCATGAGTGAACAAAGCAGACAAAAATCTTGCCTTCATGGAATTTATATTCTACTGGGGAGATACAGACAATTTTTTAAAAAGTATATAATATAGTATGCTAGAAAGCAATAATATGATGGAGAAAAATTAATCAGCAAAAAACATGGGTAAAGGGGAGGTAATGGTTTCTTTTTTAAATAGGGTGGTCAGGGTGGGATTTTTGTTTGTGTTTTGGTTTTTTGGTTTTTTTGAAAGAGAAAGAGAGAGAGAGTGTGTGCGAGCAGGGAGGGGTCAGAGGGAGGAGCGAGAGAGAATCTCAAACAGGCTCCACACTCAGCACAGAGCCTGATGTGGGGCTTGATCTCATGACCCTGAGACCATGACCTGAGCTGAAATCAAGAGTCATAGGCTTAACTGACTGAACCATGCAGGTGCCCCCAGAGTGGGTTTTATTGAAAGGTGACTTTTTTCTTTCTTAAATTATCTATATTTAACTTTCTAATTTTTAACAAAACTATTTGTTTCAGAGAATTTGAAAAACCACTCTGATTTAGCGTTGTTTGTTATCACAATATAACTTAGCAAAAGCTCACTGATACATTTAGAATTAAAATGGTTTTTTTTAATGCAGTTACATAGTTTTGACAAATTCTCATGTGTTTTCATGCTTAAATAATGAATATGAACTTAAAATATATGAAGAAGATACATATTATATATTCTATATAATTCTATATTCTATATAATATGTATTATATATATCTTAATACATATCATGATATTATTACACATTGTGTAATACATATTGTGTATTATTACACAATGTATAATGAATATTGTGATATTCGGATATTATGGAAGAATGAGTGAGACAACTAAACATGTGAAGGAAACAAAACAATGATCTCACACTACTCTGCACCTTCCTCTTTCAAATTTCTCTCAACAGTAAATAAGGGTGGACCAACATTATCTAAGATTACATACTTGAGGTTATGCTCTGAAGAAAAAGAAAAATGTAGGAGGCATCTTTTCCCAGAAATCCATACCACTTCCCCAAACCATGACTCAGTCACACTGAAAAGACTGGGGATGTATAATATACAGTCACTCAGGCTTGTGTTGAGGTGTACGCCTGAAAGCTCTAGGGGCAAGGAGTAGAAGGGGTGACTGCTGAATACAACTGACCCGAGAATCCAGAAAGTTTTCTGTTTTTTGTTTTTTTGACCTGAGCTGAAATCGGACACCTAGCTGACTGAGCCACCCAGGCACCCAGAGAAGCCAAAAGTTTTAATGAGGGTTATTACTGGAAATATATACTATCAATATACCAATTGTTAATATTTTCTGATAACAGCATTTATAAGTACTTAGGAAGAACACATACTGGTAACAAACATGACAAGAAATTAATCCTTCATGTATAAAAATGTATTCAATTCAATGCAAATACTCCAAGAAGTAAATGAAAAAGTGCAATTAACTAAAAAATTGGGGGAAGAAAACCACACTTAAAAAACAAGCAAAGAAATGCACATTAAAATAGTAAGATAGTGTTTTTCTCCTTCATGTTAACAGGGAATAACAAGTTTCATATTCATTTTCAGCAAGAGTATGAAAGAAATTCAGTTGGTAAATGAAACATGTCTTTATTTTGGAAAACAATTTATAACAAATAACAAAATTTTTCAAGTATTGTCAGTAATTCCATTTCCAGGAGTATATCTTAAGGAATAATCTAAAAAATAACCACAAACTATTAATGGTTCTTTTGTCTATAATAATAAAAAGTTAGATACAAAATATATGCCCCAGGAGAATGGTTAATCTCAATTTGTCAAGAAACTTTTATGACAATTTACCATAAATATTTCCTATATCAAATTAAAATAAGGTACAGAATTATGCAGAGTCCATCAAAATTTTCTTTCCTTTCTTTCCAAAGTAATGGAATTAAAGTTGACCACATGGCTGTGCAGCCACACACTTCTCTGCCTTAGTGTCTAAAGTGTCTCTCATAGAATGAGCCAGGAAGTAGCTGATGTCTCATCTTCTTGCCAGCTGACACCTGGATGTAATGGTGACCCAGCTTGACCAGCCCACAACGATGGTGCCATAGGAGCAGATACCTGGAAGGAATATCCCTTAATGTATCCAGGAATTAAGGTGCTCACCAATCAGGCACATTGGGCTATTATAAGAGAAAAACATGATTTAAGTTACTTGTTGCAGAGGGAGGAGAGTGGTTGCTATAGGACCTTATTCTAATACATACAGAAATAAGGTATCATCATATTACTCATTTATTCAATTATTTGTCCTCAATAGAACCAAAGCTTCATGAGAGCAGGAACTTGATTTGTTCACTGTTGTATCCCAATGTCCAGATTAGTGCCTAGAACACAATGGGTAATGACATAATCTATTTTTATGATACAGCAGATAGATGTCTCAAGATAAAAACATCTTGAAAGGGATATAAACAATGATTATCTAGAGGATTATGGTTAATTAATAAAACAATTTTTAAAACTTAAAAAGGAATCATCCTTGCTCTCTAGTATGGACTTAGAATTTCCCTTATGTTTATGATGTTTTGTATCTTTATATATCTTAGTTTTGTTGATTTTTAAAGGAAATAGTTTATTTTCTCTGAATATGGTCAACTGTGACTTTTCTAAATCTCCATTACACACTTGTGGAGAAGCAGTCATCTTGATTTTTAACTTTAAATACCATATAGTTAAAAGACAACAACCAAAACTCCTAAAGAACAGATAACACAGACCATTCCGAAGATAAGATAGTTCTAATAAGCCTTATCTCATAAATTTAATTATATTGCATCAAAGTAAGAACAAAATAAGTAAGTTATCAAATTCCTCAAGTTCCACAGTACCAAATTAGTCTTCTATGCATTATGCCATTAAAATGCACCCTCTGAACTATATTCATCATCATTCATCATTTGCAGCCCTAACCTGATGCTTTCCCTTCATTCACTATCTCTGGGCCTTTAGTCTGACATCTGTGTATCAGTCTATGTCTTGTGGGGCAGTGGGCCACAGTGAAAAAATGTAGGCCCTAGAATCAAGGGAAGGTTCATGCCGACTCTTTATGGCAGCTTGAATTTGGCAAGTCATTTCTCTGAATTTCAGCCTACTTGGTTGGAAGAGGGAAATGATACAGTAAATAAAAGGAATTTATAGATCTAACACTCATGGTTTCTACTATGAGGGAGAAATCTCTAAGGCCTTGTATTAACATGGGTACATTAATTGGTGAGTGTGTCTAGCTAACCCGTAAGTAAACACATGCTTTCAACATGCTCTCAAACCCAGGGCTCTTCCCATTCCGATTTTCCCTCCTTACAAAATTGAACTTTTGGGGACTGAAACTTCAGAAAGCGCTGCTTCATGTTAGAAACCTAGAAATCATTCTTCTATAACAAATCAACTAAATGATGTATATTTTACCTCCTTACATCAAGTTTTTCTTCACTCAGTTTTCATTGCCTCAATAATAACTAGCATCTTTACAATGCTTACTATGTGCTAGCCACTTCTATTTATGTTAATTCATTTAATATTCATAACCTTAAGAGACAATTGCTATTATTATTATTAACCTCATTTTTCAAGTGAGAGAACAGAATCATGAAGAAGTTAGGTAACTTGCCCCAGCCATATAGAGAATGGCAAAGCTGGGAATCAGACCTGGGCAGTCTGACTCCAGAGTCTGTGTTCTTAATCATTACTGTTTATTGGAACTCCCCTGGTTAAAGCTAAGGCCATTTCTTCATCTGCATTAGTGGAATAGCCATTTAATTGGCCTCTCTGTGTCCACTTTTGCCTCCCTACAATTCATCCTCCATGCTGCAACCAATATTCTTTTAAAAATTCATCTTCCATCCCATCACTACCCTACCTTACCTTATTAACATCTTTATATGGTATCTAAATTTTTCTCCCTTTTCAAGAAGAGTTCATGAGGGCATGAACACCCCAGCTCTATTGACTTGAGTCTGGTAAAGATAGTCTTGCAGAGAGTAGATGATAATATCAGAGAATGTGTAGAAAACAGATACAAGTGGGACATATACAGGGGAAATCTATGTGGTCACCAAATTCAAGGACCAAGAGCAGATGTTCAAAGCCAGAGACTGAGAACAGTGGGTATGAGCTTCAAATGACAGCTGAGGGGATATGGAGAGCATTTTCTAGCTAATATCCTGAGACAAAATCTCTTGTCCCTTGCTTCTTTTTCATATTCTAAGAAGGTCATTAGTATGAGAAGAACTAGAAGGGGCTGGGTTTGAATTCTGACTCCAACCCACATAGCGACATAAGTTGAACCTCAGAAACATTGCTTTGGGTTATGTCCTTTTAATAATTCATTGGGTAATTATCAGGAATAAATCAGAAAATGTACATTGCCTAGCATGAGATAGATTATTATTGTAGCTATTAATGACTAGTTGGAGAATATGGGAGGGACAGCTATGGATAAAGGACTATGAATGATGTGGACAAAAGCCATCTGTGTATTTCAAGGTAAAGTTCTAACTCTTCAACACAGGGTCTCTACAGTCAGATTTATAATAGTTGGCAGATTTATAAATGATCTCTAGATTCCACAGTCAAGCAGTGAGCATATTGGTGTCTTTTGTTTCATTAGCCTTTCAAGAGTTAGGATTTGCAGTTGTCTGGAACCTAGGTCTAAGCTTTTTTGCGAGAATGTACTGCTAGCTATTTAGATTTGGTTGTTTTAACTTTTAATTTAATATCTATAAATTTCGGTTATTTCCCCGGCTCCCTTGAGCAGAAATTCAAAGTTCTGACCTTCCCTAGTGCTCAGACCCTACCAGTTGAGGTCTAACCTTCCATGACTTACATAACTGAAATGTAGAGGGTGGTGGGTAACTTGTGTCCTGAGAATCCCAAGTAGGTGGCCCACATGTTACAACATACCTGATGAGTCTGTGAAAATTTTGGTGTTGTAGAAAGCATATTTGGGCTTTGATTTTTTTTAAGGAGTTTATTTATTTATTCGACAGAGATAGAGACAGCCAGCGAGAGAGGGAACCCAAGCAGGGGGAGTGGGAGAGGAAGAAGCAGGCTCATAGCAGAGGAGCCTGATGTGGGGCTCGATCCCATAACGCTGGGATCGCGCCCTGAGCCAAAGGCAGACGCTTAACCGCTGTGCCACCCAGGCGCCCCATGGGCGTTGATTTTGACTGACTTTTGTCCTTGTTTTATACCAATCACTTACTAGTTATATTGGGGCAAATAATGACCTCCTCTGCTTTTCAATTTTATTCATCCACTGGACAATAACAACTGCCTCAAAATATTACTGGGAAGGTTAAGTGATATTTCAAGTAGGGCTGTGTTTAAGTCAACTTACTGGAGTATGGATTCAAGGTACCCCAGCACTGACATTTAAGGGATAAGCAGCAAGTACACCCTCTATACTTAACTTGTTCTCTGGCCCTTCTTCCCTCAGAGCTTCTGTTGCTCTGTGGCACAGTCTTTGTGTGCTTTTCTGCCTGACCTAGACCATACCAGCTATATGACTTTGGAGTAACACCTTATCTCATTTCTCTTTGCTATCCCCACTGCTTTAAAAAACATGAGAGCCATGGGAAGAATTTTAAATATTGGTTTAGTTGATAAATCATCTTGGTGCCAAATATTGTGGATTCCCCACCTTACTATCCTTCATACCTATATATTTCTCCTGGCTGAGTTCCTTCAATGTCCCATCATTGCTTTCTGAATGAAGCCAACCTCTGAAAATGACTTATAGAAAACCTTCTGTTAAGACTGTGAGCACAGTGATGACAGAAGCTTTGTCTTTTTTTTTTTCATTTATTGAGGTATAAGTATCAAATAAAATTATAAGATATTGAAAACATATACATGATGATTTGATATACATATACATTGTGAAAGGATTCCAGAGTCCATGTCTTGTCATGTCTGTACCCTCATTGTCAGGTGACTAATCTCTCAGTAAAAGTTTGCAGAAGTGTTTTGCATAAAAACTTTGGGGAATCACCATATGAGGTAATAAGCCTATGAAAATACTTGGTGAGCTTGGGTTTGACTCCCATTAAGGCTTCTTAACCAGTCACTTGGTGACCCAGTGGGCTTGGGTTTGACCCACATGAAGGTTTCTGAACTGGTCATAATTATGACCAGAGATGGCACTCCCGCCTCTCAGCTACTATCTTAGAAGTGGGGAAACTAGGGAAAAACTACATGAGGGCTAAAGCAAGCATCATCTCAGTGGAGGGAGATGATTGAAATACTTCAACATCCACTAGAACTTAACAACAACAAAAAATATCTAAAAACCTGTCAGAGAATGAAATTCCAAGTCCAGGAGGAAAAAAAAACCCAAAACTTGACATGACCAAATGTATTTTTATCTCTAAGCATCTGTGTACCAAGCAGCAAACAAATGTCTGGGACAGGGATGGACTGAAACACAGAGGGGCTTAAAACAGAATCTTCATGAAAGACCTGATTCTACCCGCATTTCATTTCGGCTTCCAAATGTTTCCCGTGATCTTATAATGGTGATTTACTTAAAGTTGTCTTTTTACTGGCAGAAAGCTTGTCAGGCCTTCTTAGAGTTGCCCGCTCAGATCAGAGCTTCCATGAAGCAGGGGTCCCATCTGGATAAACTTTTTCACCCAGCATTCAGGGCCACTCACATTTAAATGCAATTAACACCTTTTGTTAACAATGGGGGAGTCCTCAGAGAAAAGCCCATTGATTGTCTATAGATGGATCAGATTTTCATGTTGCTCTATATTTAAGAGCTTCTACTGCCCCTCTGCAGAAAATCCTGATAGCAGGAGAAAACATTAAGGCCAAAAATAATTGTCAGAATGGATAATAAGATATTAGATTCATACATTTAAGCTTCTTCCCAGGGCTAAGCTTGTAAATTAATTATAGTACCAAATGGAGTTTTTCTTGTACAAACATGTAAAAGAAATGGTTAGGCTTTTATGTGTTTTGTCTTCCATTAAGGTCTATCTCTCTGCTTCTTTTACTGAATCTTAACCCAGGGATTTGCACGAGTCCCCGTTTATCTGGCTCTTGTTCTCAGCCAACTGCCAGTTAATTAGAACTGAGCATGTTAGTATATGCTGTATATTTTACTGACAAAATCCTATCGTAGAGATAGATAAATGCATATATACATGCACGTGTTTACATATACGCACGCTGGCCAAGGAAGATTGTCATGTAATCTTCTTTTCTCTTCTATTGCTTCACCCCCACAAACAAACCTAGATGTATTTCCAAGAATATGAAGCTTAATATAGCTGTTCAGAAAGGAATCAACGGCCTGTTTACTGCACTTATCGACAATTTGTGAAAGAAGAGACCAGAAATCAGTCTAATTACCAGAGTGCCAGTTGTGCTTGTTAACACCAGCTTTGTGACCAAATGTTATTCCACAGTTGTCACATCACACGAGGGTTTCATTACTAACATAATAGTGAACAAGATCACATGAAAAGCTATTGATTGATCTGCCACACAAAGGAAAGACACACTTGTCTCTATTATAACATGTTACATCTTCAACTATAAGCAGCAGATGTTGCCCCACCATTCCTCTTGCTAGAGAAGTGTAATTTCGCTACTGTCCTGCTTCTTTAAGCGTTTGCCAATTAGGATCCCCTTCCTATTTGCATATGTCATCAATGATCTGAAGAGACAAGAAATTATCCTGCTCTAGCCCTTCCTGATCTTTAAGCCAGACTCAATCGATTCTCTTGAATTGAATCCAGGAGATGCTTGGGGTGTGCACAGTGTTTACTTTATCAATTGTCATTTCTGGCAATAAAAACAAATGGCTGCTTTATGTTAGGTTGGTTTCATGTGTTTTGCAGGAGACTCGGCTATAATTAGGCAATCCAGAGGGGATAAAGGAGAGGAAGCCTACCCCTCTTGCTGTCTTTCTCCCCTGAATTGTCGGAGTTAGATGGCAGGCAGGGGCCCGTGACCCCAAGTGAACTGAGGCTGTTCTAACCATACTTCTTCAGGTCCTGCATTTTGGTTGTCTGCCTCACAAAAGCTCAATACACTCGTTTTTTAAGAGGCACAATCACCATTATTTTTAAATGAGAGCGGTGAATATTATAACCTGGAAGTGAATTTGTTCACCATGGGAGTAAGCACCTAAATAAGCACACCACGTGATCTTATCTGACGATGGGTGATTTATCAGGCACAACGCGACTCTGCTCCTCACCGACTCCATTTTCCTGTTTATGCTTGTTGAACAGATACAGTTTAATGAAGAATATACAGTACTTAAAATCCGTACCATTAATAGTTTAATTAAACTGGCGCATACTTCAAAAACAGAGTGACAGGAAACATTAATTTTGGTTATAAAGGGCATGGCATTATTAAAATGCAATTAAAAACAACATTCACTTACAGTTGACAACTAAAACAATTTAATTATTTAACACTGGATTGTCACTTGTGACTAACTTCACCTCTTTGATGTGGGGATGTTCTGTGTCCCTGTTGATTGTTATGATTCATTCCCTCGAATTCCAAATGGGGTGGCATTCTCAGAGCATCAGCATTTTTATTCGGTCCCTGTTGACTAGTATGCATTGTAAAGTATGAAAATTTAACCAACTGTTTGTAGTGCTAACAGCTATCCTGCAAGTAACTTGTGATCATACAGCATATGTGGAAAGTTTCACCTACTCTGAAAACATTAGCTGAGGTTATAGTTTCTCTTCAAGTACTTTGAAGGAGCATAGGCAAAACAGTATAACCACTAACGAACATAGTTTCTGGACCTGTGTTGCCTGTTTCCAATTGAAAATCTCTAACTTCTCTCTAGGTAATCTCAAGCAACATTTTTAGCTGTACGTGCCTTTGTATCCTAGACTGGAGATAGAGATATAATAGAACTCATGTTCTCAGGATTAAATGAATAAATAGATATAAAACACTCAGAATGCTGCTTGACACTAATGTGCTCCAAAATGTTGACTTAATATTACCGCCATTAAGTTATGAGAATAAAAATTAAGACCTGTTAGGTATAACCTGAGACAGTCGAGGATTAAATAGGCAAAATGAATGCTCTATAACAAGGACTAATCCAGCCATCAGGAGACCACTAAACTAGATGAGAAAAATTTCCTACTTGAAACTACCGGCAAGTTACAAAGACATATCAAGTACCTTTGCATACATTCTGTCTGCTCTTTGATTTGTCTTCATGAATCCATGTATTTAAATAAAATTTACAGGGCGCCTGGGTGGCTAAGTTGGTTAAGCGTCTGCTTTCAGCTGAGGTCGTGATCCCAGGGTCCTGGGATCAGTCCCATGTTGAGCTCCCTGCTCAGTGGGGAGCCTGCTTCTCCCTCTCTCTCTCTGCCCACCCCCCTGTGCTCTCTTTCTCACTCGCTCGGTCACTCTCGCTCTATCTCAAATAAATAAAGAAAGGTATTTTTAAATAAATAGATAAACAAATAACTAAAGTTTTCAACACCTAAAATTTTGCATTCTCTCCAGGGAGGGAAACATAAAATTAAATACATGGGGCCTTAGTCAATACAGTTCGACTCCCTTCTGTTACAGATGAGAGAACTGAGGCCCAGAGGTTCAGAGGTTACAGAGGGAAAGTGTTCAAGATCGAAGGGAGAGTTGGCAGTAAAGGCAGAATTAAAAGCAAGGACTCTGAGCAACCAAGCTAATATTCTTTCCTCTACTTACATCTACCATTATTCTTCTGGTGGGTAACGGAGATAAAAATGAGTGCCAGAACTTGTTTCTATGTCAGAGAAGAAGTCTTAGAATCTACCATTGACTGAAAGTTCTGTAGTGCAGGCAACATGTGTGAGGTGTTTGCAGTATTGGCATACAGGTATTAGGAAGACCACTCAATAATATTTGAAAGGGAGACATAGGGGGGCCAGTACACATTTATAGGACCATAGCTCGTTCAAATAATTAAAAGACACTTCTCTCTCATGATTATAAATTGGCTGTAGCTACCCGAATATTCTTAAGAGTCCTCAACAAAAGACAGTGAGAGCTGTTTGTTGAGAAGAGAAATTTGGAAATTAAAGAACCTGGGATAATCCATTGAAAGAAGCTGCATATAAAATTTTTATTCCTGTCCCTGAAGATAGTTGGTCAGTGGTCCTTACTATACAATATGTGAAAACTTGGCAAATAGGAAAATACTTTGGATTGGTAGACTTCAGGGAAATATGTGTTAGTAGATTTTAATTTGAAGATTATCTACTTGTCATAGCTTGAACTAGCGTCTAGGGGCAGAGGAACCACATTAGTGCTCTTCTGAATGGATTTTAATTAATGAACCAGCATTTATTAAGCACTGTTTATGTACCTGTTAGAAACTATTACATTCTTGCTCCCTCATTCCCCTCTGTACTGCAGGTGTTTGCACCTGATTCCAGGTAGCTGTACTTGTAATCACAGAGGGTGCAGACCCTTCTTAGTTCTTACCCATTTTTGATGCTGAAATATCACCCATGTGACTCTGTTCAGATCCTGGCTTTCTTCATGCTGTACTTCTAGGCTGAGTCCTTGACCCTGTACCCTGTGCTGGAACCCCTTCCTTGTTAGAATCTGGTCCTCTATAGTTTACTTGCCTGCCTTCTACCTGAGACCTTAGGCCACGCCTCACTTCCCCACATATCTATATGATAAGATCTGTTTCTATGCAAAGTGGTGGAGAAGGTGACCCAAAAAAAGATTAAAAAAAGGAAGACCTCCTAACATGGAACTGTTTACCAATCTAATGCATACAGACAGATGTGCATGAAACAGTGAGATAATCGGGCTTTGTAAGATGTTCAGATACACAAGATGACATACAAGCAACAGAAGAGTTATGGAAGGGAGTATCATATACAGGGTAGCAACATCAGCGTGGGCTTTCCAGAGTCCACAGGATTTGTGCTGATATTCAACAGTGCTCAAGCTCTTTAGGCAGGAAAAAAAAGGCAGATGTTTCTGCATTAGTTGAATGGAATACAAGTGAGAGAAACAACAAGAATGAGTGAGAATATGGATGGGCTAAAATTGAAATTAATAGAGGGGCAGAAAAGAGAGAGCTGAGAACAAACCAAAAATTGATGTTGAAAAGTATGGATTAAATTTGGACAAGGAATACGGAACAGTTTAATGACTGGCTTTTCTTTTTTGTTATCTTCATACCATAATGTAAGAATAAATAAAAGAAATAAAAGTTCATGACAGTTGAGCCACAGTTGGGCTTTGGAAGTGGCCTAAAGCTACTCCCATGTGGGTTTCTCTTGCAAGGTCCTCTGCCTAAGGGGTATGGCAGAGGCATGGTAATGAATTAAAGTAGGAGGCATATTATGGAACTTCCTGGCTGGGCTGTCCTTTCTCACTTTGCCTTATTGAGTGCATAGAACTATTACAATTGCACAGCCCAATTTCCAGCAAAAGAGACTGGGTCAACTGATTTAATTTCACCCAGACAATCTTGCCAGCTCACTCAGTGAATCAAAAAATAATCCTTTAGTTAGTGGATCAATAAGAAATTAAGAAGCAATTAAAGAGAAATGAAAAAAAAACTTAAAAATTTACATTGATCTAGCAGTAGGTTTTTTCCCTCTTAGAAAATCAGAAATTCAAAAACAGTGGAACTCATTTACTGTTCTTGCATTCTTTCTGTTAATTTGAAAATTTTTTAAATAAAAAGTTCGTGAAAATACAAAGAACTTTCAGGTTTTGAAACTCAAATAAGAAATAACATAATTACATTTATATTGGAATATAAAATGTTTTCTCTTCCCACTGATTTAAGCAAATAGCCTAAGTGGACACCAACATAGTTTCTGACTATGTAAAAATAGCTATGATTCTGTAGAGATGTTATAGAATAAGACTCCGTTTCCCAAATCATTTCATTTGTGGCACAGAGGCAACATTTCAGAATTAAAACTGCCACTTTCAATTAAGATCATTTCAGTTCTAACCTCTGTCCAAATAACAAAGCTTAGAAGCAGCATTCATCCACAAAAGTAAAATAAAACCAAACAAAAGTTATGATTTTTTTTAAACAAGAACCCTTCATATGATGTCCAGGTATTATCTTTCTCAGGTCTGGTGATGATAGCTGCAAGCTAGGAAATAGAAACACACACTTTGGTATATTTCTCCAACTAAAATGTTGCCTAACCTTTGATAAATTGTTTCACCCCACTGTCTTTGGGCCGGCCTCTATTTGAAAGGTGAGGAAAAGTTGTTGCCTACCTGTGGGAAGTGAATGGTGCAGGTGAGTGGGCTCAAGTCTATTAAGCACTCAGAACAGACATGATGGAATGATGAAAGAGTGTGATTTTTAAAGCAAATCTTTAATTCAAAGATCAAACCTACTTATCTTCTAGAAAATTCTCAGCAAAAGGTGGCCCGTTTTTTAAATGGATCACATATAGAAACAACAAACACAAAAGTAAGATAAAGATGGCAAGAAAGTTAAATGAAAAAAAAAAAAGAAAGAAAAAACAATGCAGGTGTCTTCTAAAGGAGGGCCTAGAAAGAAATTAGCAAGTTTTGAGGTTTGTTCTCAAACAGGCACACCCATTGTGCACTGCTGCTCTATTTCCTTGCTATGGAATAGAACAGCAGACAATTACTAAGCATTACTTATTTTATGGGCACTGATTGCTCTGGGGGCATAGACTTAGGAAGGTGCTGATGTCAGATGAAATGTTGTATACCATAAATGACTGTATTTCCTCTTCTGATTTAGAAGTGTTTTATTAGACAATATATGCCATCTTTTCTTTATGTTTTACATTTAATCCTTCAAATAGAGAGGTATTATGTGAGAAGCTGTGTGGGGTGCTTAAAGACCTGCAAACCATCAGTAATGCAATTAAAACTGGCATTTATAAAAGTATATTTTGATTCCTAATCCTGTTTTTACAAGTGCAAAATCACATTAGAAAACAATGTGATGCTAATTAAAGCTTTGTCACCCAGAAGACCTTAGTGAATTGCATTTGTAATAGGCTCTGATGCAGAAGCAATTTCTGCTGGGGAAACTTAAGCAGAATATGTGACTACATTTCTTGTTACTCTATTCAAATCAGTGCTGCAGTTGTGTATGTTACTGTCGTGTTTTTATCTCTAAACTGAGCTTGAAATGTCATGTCATCTGAAGTTATATTCAAAAGCTGAAAACAAGAATTGTGTTACATTTGCATATTTAAAAAGCAGTCAAAAGTCCAGGGACACTATTGATTTTCCTAATAAAGATTAAGAGGCTGATTGAAACATCAACATACACTTCAGATCACATATGAATCTCAGCTTGCAAAAACAAAAGTGGTTATTGGGGGAAAAACCCAAGAAACTAATTGGTTCTTGTTCTTATGTGTATATAAAAGTTACTTATAACGTCATAAAGCCTGAGTGAAATAACTTTCGTCACACATGGTTTAAAGATATGAGTTTTTATAAGATCTTCAGGTCAGCCCTAACACACTTGCACCATGGTGATTAGCAAAGTCTGGATGTAATAGGCACTCAAACATAAATGCAGGCTCAGTTCCTCTTGATTCAGGAGCCATCACTAGGGCTCTGATTATGGACAGAGAAGGAAATCACATAAATTGGAATATGAAAACAGTCCAGAGCTTGCCTTGACCTTTATAAATGGCCACTACATTAATGTAAGAGTGTGTGTGTGTGTGTGTGTGTGTGTGTGTGTGTTTGCAATTTAAATAGTCCATGTACCATGCCATGTTTATATTGAAACTCCCACTGCAGTAACAAGTAACAAAACCCAGAGCGCTTTAATGACTTACCCAAACAGCACAGTTTCAGCCATCAAGAATAGAACTAATGTGGCCTGTAGGAAACTAAATGGACATGGATAATTGAAATTTATGAGAATAATTAAATTATAGGGAAGTTCTAAGCTTAAAGATTCTCAGAAAGTGATAGTGCATTAAAATTATTTTAAATATTCAGATATGAATCCTTGACATTTTATTGCAACATGTGGTTATAGATATACATCTAAGCATTGAAAGTCTCCAGTCCAGCATGCCCTCCATCCCTGCTCCCCAAGTCTACCTATCAATGTATCTAACTATCTTGATTTTGGTGAGTCAGAGAAACAGGTAAGTGGAGATAAAAAATTTGAAAGAGATGAAATGATGTAATTTTGACAAAGAAATGTGTACAGCAGATTGCACAGCAAACAAATAACCCCCAAATGGATCAAAATAAGGAAGACACAGTGAATCTAGACCATGGTGCATTGAGGACTATGAATCAGAAAGTTGTACAAAAGGCAAATAAAAATAACCAGAGATTTAATGGCAGTGTGTAAACAATAGGTGAAAAAGACAGAAAACACCAAATGACCACATATGTGGAAGAAAGGCATGCTCTATGGTATGATGAAGGATAGTTCATAGGGAGTTAGGCATGAGACCAAAGGGAAAAAGTGCATATTTAATTTTTCCAGGGAGTGGCGGCCATTGAAAACATAACTCATAATTATAGAAAACCCAATAAACAAAGCAAATATAAAGAGAAGGAGAACTGGAAATAGAAAAAGAAAATTACGTGGTTATTTTCTTCCCTTTAAAAGCTACATTCCTTATAAAGCTCTTCCTTTTGTATTCCGCTTTTCTCATCCTTTTATTTCTCTTCAAGAGGAAGAAATAGGCAAAAATAATTTACAATCATAGATTGATAGTACCCACAGTCCATCTGGTTAGTTTAACCACAACAGAATGTGCGAGAGTGTTTGTATTTAGGGAGAAACGGGCGGGCACTATTATGTACCAATGAAACAATCTAATGTATAAAACCTGGATTCTGTTCAGTAATAAATTCCACTGTCTGTGTTATAATCCTGCTTGAAAATGCTCATAGGAATTCAACTTAAAGAATTCCCCCCCTTTTTTTAAGAAGTCAATTGTTTCTGCAATGAATATTCACAATATATGTCCCCACAAAAGACAGCTAATACATCCAAAAGTGAAACCAGTAAACAGCCACTGGCAATAGAAATTTATGGAATTAGAAAAAACGGACTGGTTAAAATACATGACTGCATTCATTGTTGCAAAATGATTGGATTCATGTCTCATCAAATTTACATTGTGAAGACTGAATATAGTATGATTAGGCATTATTTTAACAACTACATTAAAATACAATTTAAAATAAAATGGCCCTTCATATCATACTAATATCAGTGTTTTAAATAACAAAGGGGATTTTTTTAAAGGAAAGGATTAGCATTTTGTTTCAATCAGTACAAGCAATGAGATTCCAGTTGGGGTCTCAAAGATTCAGGATTTTATTAATATTCCAGAGATGCATTTGTGTTGCCTCTGGGTACACTGAAAAGCCACTTAAACCACACTTAAAACAGCACTACAGGATCAAATTGATGTGCATCAACCATTTACAATAAAACTTGATTATTATAAAGGCATACATATTTGCATAATTACATGTTTGATTTTTTGATAATGCAGCATACAGGACAAAATGTTGCTTCGTGTAGAAACACATCATCAAAAAGCACCATCTGCTGTAGTATTTAATGCACTGCACACTGATCAAAAATGTTGAAGATGGATTTCTGAGTATCAAAAAAGAAAGAAGCCTGAGTTGTATTTACACAGGCAGTATGGCTGGCTGGATCATGTAGAAAGGAGAAATAAAATTCAGGCACAACATGGTATAAAAAGATAAGAGCCATACATCTTCAAACACAGAAATGAGCACTTCCACGGATATGGCATGAGAGGTTTGGATATCTGTTTATATGATGCCATCCTTGCATTTAGTAAATTCTCAGAATCTAGATTCTATATTTAGAAATGAAACACTTTAGAATAATTGCTCATGAATAGGGTTATCCTTGGAGAGGCTTCCATTATGTATAGCAGTGGATTTGGAAAGGAGAAAAAACCCCTCCATTTTTCATTGTGCACTGAGGATAGTGACAACGATTGTCTTGGATAGTAGTAGAATTACAGATGATTTTTTTTCTTTTCTTCTTTCCTTTTTTTGGGGGGGGGCTTAAATAGTCTTCCTAATGTTTATGTAAGGTACATTTAAAAACTATATAAAAGAAAAAGTAAAAAAAAACCACATAAAAATATAAAAGTTGAGGATCCATTTTCTAAAGGAACTGTTCTTAGGAAAAGAAAACAAAGCCATGAAAATACACATTAAAAAATACTAACATGTAAAACAAACTTTTGGATGCTTTGCAGAGCACTTAGCAGAGTAGAAGACATACCTGTGGGATGAATAGAAGCTGTTTGGCCATGAGCGTGGTGATGTTGTCTTATTATAGGGAAATGGAGCTATAGATCATAAGGACATAGTGTCAAAAATGGAGCGGCACTTCTCAGAAGGGAGAAATGACGTCTTCATCAGAACTCCATTAATTCAGGACCTACAAGAGTCATTTAACACCATAAATATTCTTGTCTAGGTCTTTTGCCATGTGAGTTCCCAAAAAGGCTTGACTGAAGAGAAGGAATCCTATACATGAAGAAAAAGTTGTAAATGAGGGAAATTAGAAAATAGTGAACTTGAGATGAATTAAATTGGTGTCCTACACCTCATTCCAAGCCAAAAAAAAGTCGAAATATTACTGTAATCACAGATTTGTTATTATAGACAGAAGAAATCAAATCTTGTTTGTATTCTATATAAATATTGGGAATTAACAAAACAAAATTTAGTAATACTGTCAGTTTTATCCAATTAGGAGTCCTAAGGGTGGAGAGGGGAAATGTTCTGATGAGAAGTTCTAAAAGCTTTCCCAAATGAGAAACCGAGGACCCAAAGGGAGCAAGGGCCATAAGTCAATTACTGAAAAACCCCCACTTTGGACTGATTTTGGGGAATCCTGGACCTAGTGTTTCTTTGACATTGATAGCTTCATACCCATTGCTTCCTGTCTGGAACCCACTGCAGGAAGTTGTTATTATATCCACACAAACAGAAATGGTCACATAGGTTCCCTGGCAGGTGAAAGAAGTCCTGTGGAGAGGAGTTGGCTGCTCTCTGCAGATGTTCTGCTTGCTGACCATGCATGTGAACATCAGAGGACACCGCATAAGGGTTATAGCTACAGATACCACCCAGGGATGCCTTATAGCTTAAGATCCAAGGGCAAATCAGCTGTCTTGGCAAGGGACATTTTAAGACACTTAAGATATGGAAATGTGTGTTTGTATGTATGTGTGTGTGTGCGTGTGTGTGTGTGTTGGGAGAGAAGCATTTGGAAAATATGCTCTCACACACTAGAAAAAGATGGAGATTAAGTTGTTGTTTTTGTTTGTTTGTTTGTTTTTGCCTGTAAATATTGGTATTAGACTCCCTTTTAGGGGTTTCACTATTTATTTTCAAAGTCTTTTTTTTCATTTTTAATAATTTTGTTGCAAATTATGAAAATAATACATACTTAAAGTAGAAAATCCATAGCTTTAGGAAAGGAGAAAGGAGGAAATTATCAGTAATCTAACTTCTCACCTACTTAGCTTTTAAATTTCTCATAAATAAAGAACAAACACAGCACATATACAAAGACACAAGGAAAAATGTTTTTAAAAATTAGCAAAACAGGAGAGAACTTGCACAATCAGGCTGGGATGTCCACACAGGTACTCATGAGGCCCTTATGATGTGAAACACAGCTTAAGGCGGTAAGAGAAGTTAAGTGGGCAGCAAGATGAGGAATAGAGTAGAACTCAGCAGAGTCTGAAAATAATGTATTTGAATCTGGCCATCTAGGTCATTATGAAGATGTATTTGCTAAGGAGGGAGAATAGAACATGTCTCACTTAATAGTTGTACTATTTGATTTATAATCCTTAAAGATTTTGACATATGGTATATTGGCCTACAAATGTACTTTGCTACTGAAACTGAAAATGTTAGGGGCAAGGACTGATGGCAACAGAATGTTTTCATATGCTTTTTGTGCAGGAAAGCAGCAGTAGTTTAGTTCTGAATATTTCCATATTTCCTTCTGGAAAACAAACCAGCAATAAGAGAACATACAAAAATGGTCACAAATTCTATTTTCATGGAAACTAGGAAAGAGAAAAAATATATATATATATACTTTGAAAGTAATTGAGACCAAGGGACAAGGGAACCATCAGACTGACCTGTAGAACACCAAGACAGACGAGTGAGAAGGTAGGGTCAGGCTGAGAGTCTGAGTGGATACAGATCTCACAAATCCTCAGAAAACATACATTACTTAAAGGAGAGAACTCTATTCTGAGCAGGAACTACTGGGAAGTAGGCTGAGATTTAACAAGAACCAAATGGTGGAAGAGGCAGATTGAGAGGTGAAGAAAATGCCCAGTGAGCCCAAAGATAGGTCATAGAATGCCACAGCAAAAACAAACATGTAACAAGTAAATAAGTAAATCAATAAAAGTACCTTCAAAAAAGAGTGGATAATTTTGGAAAGCAAGGCCTATACCCATGTGGGTAGGGAAAGAGCATCAGCTAGTGAAGGAACCAGGCAAATGCAGGACTGGCTGAATAAATCCTCCTGAATTAAATTTGGTCCTGGAAGAATTGAACCATATTTTAAAGAAAATATCTAACTCTGTAGCAACCAAAGGTGTCTTTGACCTCTAAAGCCTTAAAAGATACACTGTCACTTCTTTCTCTAAGAAACTCTGGCTGTTACCAAATCCAGAAGACTACAACTCATTCAATATAAGTATTAAATAAAGAATAAGTACAACACATATACAAAGATACAAGGAAAAATGTTTTTAAAAATTAGCAAAACTTTCCTGCAAATGAAATTTCAATAAGAAGAAAATTATCCACAAAGCAGTTGAAAATTATAACTTGATATTAAAACTATCTTGAAACAATTACTGTTATAAAAGAAAACTACAAAACAAATATATCAAGTGTTGCTTATACTACAAGTATCAAAAATAGGAGAAGGTAAAGCAGGTACTGGTAGAATTCAAGAAAGAAATGGATAAAATAAAATCACTTCAGAAATGAAGACTAATTATTAGCATGAGCAAATAGACATTGCAGAGACCAAGATACAAGGGTAGAAAATAGAAAAGCAAAATGAAGCAAGAATGAGGAAAGAAATTAAAAAATAATCACAGAGGAAAAAAATGGAGAGTACAGAAGACAAAGGAATTCCCATTTGTGCATTAGTAAATTTCCCCAAAAGAAGACCAACAAAATAAAGTAGAAAAAAATATATAATTTAAAGCTCTTGAAATGGAAGAAGACAAAAATGTATATATAAAATGGAGTGCCTGGGTGGCTCAGTCAGTTGAGTATCTGACTCTTGATTTCAGCTCAGGTCATGATCTCAGGCTTTGTGCTCAGTGCAGAGTCTGCTTGAGAGTCTGTCTTTCCCTCTGTCTCTGTCTCCGCCCCCCCACCCCCGCTCCCACTCTCTCTCTCTAAAAATAAATAAAATCTTAAATATATATCTGTATATATAAAATGAAGATATATAAAGAATATATGTAATATACCATGTGTATATGTGTGTGTGTATATATACTTTATACTATATATATCTATAGTATAATGTTCTCTTTCTTTGGAGAACCCTAATAGACTATTCAAAATGAAATACAATGTTAGAATCTTTTAGCACAATCAAAGATAATCAGGATATTATTTCTTCTGAGAATGAATTTTTAAATGTCAAACTTCAGGTATTCATAGTTTCAAGCGACTTTCTATTCTATTCTTATGCAAAAGGTCAGTAAGTAGAGATGCTAATGTGCCAAAGTAGGCTAGAGTAGATAACTGGCATAATAGTCCCAGGAATGCTGGTAACTGTTTCTTGAAGTATTGCTGACTTTGAAGTGAAATTTTTATCCCAAAGTGGTGCTATCTTCTAGGCCTCACTCTTTGATCCTACATGTCACCTCAGGCAATCTATTTTCAGTCAATCAAAAAAACACTTATATGACTGCAAAAATCATTAAGTTATTCAACAAATAATTATTTAGTGCCACTAGGTGACAAGCACTCTGACAGGTACTGGATATATTTTGGTCAATTATGCAGAGCCTTCTACAGAGCCAAGTAAGAAATAGCAAGAAACAAATGGCAACAAAAGGAGTAGATAAATATGTAATTATAAATTACAGAAACAAACAGGACACAGAGATAAAGAATGAATGGGAAATTGACAAAGTTAGGTCACCAGGGAAGATTTCTCTGAAAAGATAAAGCAGGACCTAAGGGACATATTAAGTCCTTTGTGAGAACATCAGGGAGAGTGGAGTTCTAAGCAAAGGGAACACTGTGTGAAGGATTGAGATGAGAAAGAAACCAACTTGCTTGAGAAAATATCAGGAGTCAGTGAGTCTAGCGTGTGGAAGGTAAGGGAAAACCTGTGTAGGCTGAGCTTGGGGATCTGGATAGGAGGTTGACCAGAAGGGCTTATAGCACATCAGTAAGCCTGGTCTTAAGACAAAGTGCAAAGTGAAATTTTATGTCAGGAGTGTCATGCTGAGATCTGTGTTTCAAGAAAGACTTCCTGTGGTTGTGTAGAGAATCAATTAGGGATGGGCATGGCTATGTTCTGTGTGCATGGAGATAAGTTTGTGGGTATCGCAGCAGCTAAGTTTAAGATCATGATAACTTGGACAGTGACATTGTGACAGTGAAGTTCACCTTGAGATACATTTAGGAGACAGAGATAATGGGATTTAGTGATCAATTAGATGTAGAGGAAGAGAGACAGGGAGGAATTATGAGTGACTCCCAGGTGTCATGTCTGAACAACCAGGTAGATGATGGTGCCAAAGACAGGGAGGGTGGAAGGAGGTTTTCAGAGGCAAATAAAAACTGGGTCTTGGATATATTTATGTGAGTTGACCATGAAGCAACCATGAGAGTATGTTATATAGATAGCTATATGAGTCAAGAGGTCAGAGGAAAGGTTAGAACTAGAGATACAAATGTAAGTGTTGTTGGCCTGAAAATAGTATTTTAAGTCATGAAGATGAATAGCATCATTTATGGAAACATTACACTTGGGGTTTAGATCAGAGTACTAAAAAAAATCAGTTTAAGAGATATGATAGATGAGACGCAGAGAAGACTTAGAAGGAATGGGTAGAGACAGAGCTTTGAGAGAAGAGTAGGTCAACTATTGAATGTTGTTGAAGGTTCTGAGGTAAAAATGTGGGTTTCATAATATGGAGGCCATTAGTGACCAATTGGGTTGTGAGGGTGAATGCTAGTTTCAAATGAATTACGAAGTGGACATGAAGTGAAAAAAGTAAAGGCACTGTGTATATATAACTATTTTATGGGGTTTTATTGTGAAATAGAAGAATGAGATGGTAGCTGGAAGGAGATGTAGATTGATACAGAACTTTTTAATTTTATTTTTTAGGACAGTCATACTAGATTATGTTATATTCTGGTGGGAATAATTCAGAGAGAATAATTCATAGAAAAGGTGTGACAGAAGCCTTGAAGTTCCTGAGAAAGTGAGAGGAATGGAATCCCAAGCACAAAGGAGGGATGGGCCTTTGATGAAAAGAGGACACATTCAATTATAAAGAGTGAAGGAGACAATAGGAATTGTGGATAAAAGCTTCTAGATTTCTGGGTAGAAAGCCCTATTCTTCTCAAAGAAGTATGCAGAAAGAGAGTAGGGGGTGGTACCTTGAAGGAAAGGTGATGATTGATCAGAGTCTTTGAAGAAAAAGGTGTTCACCAGGCAGGTGGTGGCACATGGGAGGAGAAATGGGGCAGAGTTAAGGGCATTTGATGAAGAACCACCTGTTGACAAAGTCACCAAAAAAAGATGACAAACAGTCCTAGTGCATTAGGCAACATTTAATAGAATCAATACATTAAGATAGCTGGAGCAAAGGATGCAAGAGCTAGGAGTTTGAACAGTGTTCTGTAGGCAGTATGGTATCAGTGAAAGCTGTAGGCAGTCATAAGAAAAACGTTATTTAGACTACATTTCAGATCATGCATTTGAGACAGGTAAAACTAGTGACGAATCAGTAAGGAGATTACTGCAGTGGTCCAGGTGAGAGATGATCATATCCTGAATCAAGGCATTAGCAGCAGGAATAGAGGGGAAAACACAGTTCAGAAAGGGATTCAGAAGGTTTATTTGATAGATCCTAGTTATCAAATAGTGAAAGGGAAACCAAACAATGAGAGGAGGTCAAAGTCCAGGGGATAATTTTGGTGCGTAGCTACAGTTAAAGTGTAACAGAGAAGGAACAGCTAAAAAAGGGGGAGAAGAATCAGGAAGAAATGGAGTTGTCATGGAGTCAAGGTAACAGAGACCGTAAGAATGACCATCTCAAAGGCACAGGAAGGTAAAGCCCATGGGACCTGAAACAGAAAACTACCCATTGTAACTATTACTTGCAAAAATGAAATATAGAGTCGGTAATAAGGAGTTCTGAAAAGTAAATAAGTCAGTTTTAAGGGACTCATCTTTACAAATTTGTTTAGCATAAAATAAAGTGAATATCAATGGCATCTGTGTTATTTCATGTTAGTAAGTGTAAAATAATTATGTAACTTTCTCAGATTCACTCACTACCTTACTCCCCAAACTGTTTTCCTCTAAAGGTCAGAAGTTCCTCAAACATAATTTCTCCTTCCCATGGGGATTTTCAGGAATATAACCTTTCCTCTAAAGGTCAGAAGTTCCTCAAACATAATTTCTCCTTCCCATGGGGATTTTCAGGAATATAACCTTCAAGGTTGGAAAGGAAATACTCTCTCTGGGAATAGGTTCTGCAATCAGTTAGCCACTGAACCTCCCTTTTGTTTCCTCATCTGTAAAATGAAGTATTTGAATTAGATGACCTCTAGGGTCTCTTCCATGGTGAGACATCTATAAGTCTGTGAATTTAACCATTATCTCCAAAACGTTCCTGTGACTCTCGTAGTGCTCTTGGCAACAAGACTGAAAGTGATGGGTCTGCAGACCACGGCCTGCCTGCCTGGTGTTTATTTAAATAAATTTCTTCTCCCTTTGTGTCTTGATCTCCATTTTTGTGCCACATTTGCAAAGACACATTTGCAAAGACATAGCCTAGAACTATAGACACTGAACAAACAAGGTGCTTTGCCCAAAGTAGACACAGAGTAAATACCAAAGATTTTCTGGATTGGGTGAATATAGAAATAAATACACAGAGGTTGTCTGTTCCACCATACCAGATTCCGCTAGACTCCCTTCTCTAGTTCCCCAACCGTCTACCTCTTTTTGAATATCTCCAGACCGGGAACTCCAAATCTCACAGGGGTACCAGTGAGTCTTTACAGCTGACCCAGAGGGGGACAGTAGTGCAGCTGGGAAGGGAATCTGAGTAGCCTTTCCAGTCAGGCTGGGCAGTGCCAGATGGCAGTAGGAAAGGTAGCAGAAGCAGGAAATCCAGTCAGAAAAGCCAAACTTAAGTAAGGTTGAGGGGCTTTCAGGGATACACAGTGAAGGAAGAACAATGAAAGTAATACTAACTTAAAATAATGTAAAGCTCTATCAGGATACATCCTAGGAATTTTACAGAAAAAAGAAATGTTTATTCTTAAAACAAAAACAAATAATCTCTGTTTCCACTGTGATTTGCTACTCCTGAAAGCCTTAGCTCCATTTCACTCTTTAGCTGAGTAGGAGACACTGTTCATTTTACACAACCCTCTTAGGTTTTTCCAAAGAATAACCAAAAATTGCCTTTATAATAGCTTTGCTCACAAGTCATGGGATACTTTCTATCATGATCATGCCAGCATTTCAAGTATCTGAAGATGTTAATTATATCATCTATTTTTTTTAATTATGTAATATTCCGGGCACCAAAATTGGTTTTGAGTATATGGACTCAGCTTAAGGACCAAGACATCACAGATTGAATTCAATTGTCTTGTACACCTTATGATGTCATTTCCTTTTCTCCCTAAGCTAATGCATCTCCTTAAATTTGTCTGTATCATTCTGATGCATATTTTTAATTTTTACTGCGAATGAATGTATCCATAGAAGGTATATTTCACATTATTTTTTCTAAACTTTATATACGTGGTATTATACAGCACCTCCCTAATTCTGCAACTTGCCTTTTCTCTTAAAATCCTACATTTGGGATTTTATCCATGCTGCTAAATGGAGCTCAAGTGTGTCTTTTAATTGGTGTATCCAAATTTATAAATGTACCACAGTGTATTCATTATTTCCTTGTACACTTAGAGGGATGATCTGCTGTCCTTGAAAGTGGAAATCTTCAACTGCCTGAATATTCCTGATGCCAGGTGGTGTTTTCTCAGTCTGTGATTGGGAGACTGATGCTAGGGAAGCCTAAAGACCATTTGGTGAACAATCTAGTAAGAGAAGGAGACATTTTGATTTTTTTTCCTTACTTTTTCCCAGGTGGAAAAATTCAGGGCACATGTTGAAATGTAGTTGCAACTACTTTTAATCTTATTTATACATAAAGAGATGTTTTTCTCTAATTCATACACAGAAATAAAAGCAGAACAGGATACTCCAAAAAAAAAGGGGAAATTTAAGTAAGTGTTTTGCAGAAGTCATTTATTCTGCTGCTGTGGAAAGGTCAAATGCTGGGACTAGTAAGAGCAATGGTCCCAAAGTTTTGTCTCATCCTCACATGGCATTTCCCACAGGTGCCCCGTAACAGCCGTCTGACTTTGTGCTTTGTAAAATAGGTAAACACACATTTTACACACACACACATGCACTTACTTGTGTATACTTACACACATGTGACTGGAAAACTAGGTATCAAAAAGTAAAGGTAGTTATCTATTATTATGGAAATCACGGGCAGTTTCCCATCCTCTCTGCTGGTACCAGACTGGATACTGGAGCCACCGTGGGGAACTACGCAAATGTGGACTTGGCCTGCACTTGAATTTTCTAAATACTATACTATAAACATGAATTAATTTTGAAATAAGACAAGACTGATAAAAGTTAACACTTAAAAAAATCTATCAGATATGCTATCTGAATGAAGCTATGAATGGGAAAACATAATTTGTTTTAATTGCAGCTATTTCACTGACAAGATAAAATTGCATCATTTAAGATGTTACTAATATGGTTAAGTAAATTCTTTTGCTGAGATCATTGTAGCCATTTAAAAAGAGAGTACTGAAGATACAGAGGGTGAGACAGACCTTTGTCCACAGCTTCTGCCTTGGGATGGGGGATAGGTGGGGGTTGGGGGGTAGAGATAAACTGACCAGAGCTGTGTGAAACCAGCCAGATGGATTCTGGTCTCTATAGCCTTCTCCTGCTTGTCCTCTCCATCAGGGTCACACTGCCCAAATTCACATCTTCAAGGTCTTTTTACCATGGCAGTCGTTCTCCCTTGCCCTGACTCCTCTGTCCTCCAATTCCCATCACAACCACTGTGCACATTGCAACAAAAATAATTCTAAGATTATCTGTTGTTTTTACTAAAACTCGCTTGCATGGAAGCTTCAGCCCCACACTTGTGGATGTGTATTTTCAAGGTTTCTTAATCTCTTCGATTGGGACATCTTAAATCCTAAAAGCATCCATGGCAACTTCATAGGCACGCAGTCAAGTGATCTCCATCCAAGCAGACCCCATCCACAGGAGTAACCTGTAGGATACTTCCGTCTCCAACTACTTGTTGTACTATGTTGTGTCTACCTTTGCCATGTCTTAATGTCTTGGGTGGATCCCATAGTTTTCTAGTCACTTTCTGTTACTTAAAAAAAAAAAACAAAAAACTCAGTCAAGTTCAGTTCATTATGGTATAGCCCAATTTAAAATTTGAATCTCACATTTATTTTAATGTGGTTGGGAATGACAGAAAGTGTCACTTGGTTCAGGTAGAAACTCAGAGATAAGTTTCAGCAGATGTATATATCCCCCCCCCCTTTTTTTTAGCATCCTACCAAAAAAGAGGCATGTTTGAGACAGGGCATTGCTAGGTTCACTGTGGGACTACTCCAGGAAGAGAGGGACCCTCTGTTGCTCTCTCTTTTAATAGGATAATTGTACAAGTGGCTTTACGGGTGAATAAACATCTGGGGCTCAGGCACCAAACATTCTTAGCTTTGGTGGCAGGTGTTTAGGGGAGGGTTGGAAAATGCCAGTTCTCTGCATCGAGAGACCATGGTCCCATGAGAAGTTGAGTCGGAAGGCAGCTTTTCCTTGGTGAGTGGAGAGGGGAAACCCCCATACCTGTTAGCTCGGTATCAGGCAACCTCGAGACAGCTTGCAGGATAATTTAGATTACTGAACACTCCTGCTTGTCTTCACAAAAGTTCTTCCTCTCATCAGAGCTCAGGCCTGACTCCTAGCTCAAGGGTTTATAACGTGGAGCAGAACACAGGCTATTCTCATAGTCCTGTTGCTTGTCTGTCTTAAGGCCTTCATCCTCAGGTAGTTGAAGCTCAGGTTGGGATGAAGAAAGGGGTTAAAAAAAACCTTTTTTTTTTTTTAACTGATGATGCTCTGAGATTTTATTTATTTTTGAAGATTTTTTTAAAAAGATTTTATTTATTTATTTGACAGAGAGAGAGAGACAGCCAGTGAGAGAGAGAACACAAGCAGGGGGAGTGGGAGAGGAAGAAGCAGGCTCCCACCAGAGTATGGAGCCTGATGTGGGGCTCGATCCCAGGGTCCTGAGCTGAAGGCAGATGCTTAACGACGGAGCCACCCTATTTTTAAAGATTTATTTATTTATTTATTTTTAGAGAGAGAGTGTGTGCATATGCACGCGTGTGCTGGGGGGGTGGGGGGTGGTGTGCAGAGGAAGAGGGAGAGGAGCAGACTCACCTCTGAGCACAGAGTGTGAACTGGGGCTCAATACCAGGATGCTGAGATCATGACCTGAGCCGAAATCAAGAGTCAGACGCTTAACTGACTGAGCCATCCAGGCGCCCCAGCTCTGAGATTTTAATTGGCTGATGATGCCTGGTACATGACAGGCATTTAGTGCTGGCTCCTTGTAAGGACATAAGATGTGCTTCCACATGAACTCTTCTTGGCATCCTCCTTAGTCTTGACCACTCGATATACCCACGTTAGTCTCTTGCATGTCAATAGCATTCATTGCGTTGGTACCAGCAAAATAGCTCAAGCCTGACTATTGATCCTCAGGAAATTTATTCACCCAACTCATCTGTGTGTTCATGCCAAATACAGAGAGTACAGTCTTCCCACACTGCCCCCTCACATTGCTGGTCTTCTCTCTCCAACTTCTTCTCCCTTGCTCAAATACACACAGAAGTGTTATTAGAAAATCCATTACATAAGCAGACATTCAAATGAGAAATGAGGTATTGCTTCTCCCTTAAGATGGCCTGCTTCAGCACAGTCCCTGGGATTGTGTCTCTTGGAATGCATCCTCTCTCTTGGAGAGGGAACGTACTCCATCACAGAGATGGAAAGGGAAAAGCCACAGCCCCATTCCTCTACCTGCTAATTCTGTCTTGCCTGTTGTGGCTAGGAGCTCAAATTGAGGCCCTTTTAAATTTTGCCCCTACCTGGGCTGTCTGCGGTCCACTCTGTGCTTGCAGGGCCCAGAGTCCAGTCAGAGGTTGTGGTAGGTTTTATACAAAGAATCAGGGTCTCCCTGCTCCAGCTCTCTCCTTTTAAGGATGCACTCTCAATTCCCAGCAGCAGGAGTTGTCCTAGGCTCTGCGCTCTTTGGGTCAGAAAGATGGCCGGTTTCTATTGGGATTCAGCACGTGCACCCTACTACGCCAGGACTATAGACCGCACTTGGGTGAAAACTGCAGAAATGGGAAAAAGCACCCTATGTGGTGTCATTTTTAGTTTTGGCTCCTTCCCCAGAATCTGTTGCTTTTGTTCAGTCTCCAGTGCCTTCGCATAGTTGTTTTTTGCAATTTTGGTTCAGAGTTTGTAGTAGTTATCTATGAGAAGATTGATCCTCTGGGAGCTTACTTTGTCTTGCCAAAACGGAACTGCCCTTATCCCTCTTACATTCCCTACACCACCTACTTCAGTGCTTTGTACCTGGTGGGGACTCAACCAATCTGATTAATGAAGGATTAATGGAATGGCATTGCTTTCCTTCCCTCTCTTTCACATCGTTCTTATTACACCTTTGCTTCCAGAGGTACAGTCCACCAACTGTGGCTCAGAATTTCTATTAACTGAAATGCTCCAATACTCAAGATACCTGGGAAAACACAGCAGGGAGTGAGAAAAAGAAGATTTTTCTGTCTTTGAAGAGATAGTGATCTTGGGTGGTCCTTTTTCTATCCAAAGGAAGGTCTAGGGTAGGCCTAGCAAAGTGAAACCTAGAACCAGGGCCCAGTCTTAGAGGTTAAAGGCAAAGAGAAATAGGTCTTATAGCCTGGGCAGTGAAGAATCTTGTTGTTTTGCAAAGCATGTTAGTATTATGCATGGTTAGAGAATGTAAGAAGAAGAAAAGATGGGAGATTGAGGTGGGCCAAGTCTGTCTCTGGGTATTTTTACATCCCTATAACTTTTGTCTCTTCTCCAAGTCTCCATTTCTCCTTTTAAATGTTTTCCTCCTCCCAAAAGCCCCTCCAAATCCCAAATGGCCCTTTCCCGAGGAACATTCCTTTGAACATCTTAACCTCTTCAGAACCCTTTTTTCACCTGTGGAGTTTTCATTTTTTTTAATTTACTTTTCTTAGCTAAGCTGGAAAAATATTTTATTACGGTTGTTGTCATATGTGTATTTTCTGTTCCAGATAATAATAGTAATTCATATCTTTTAAGGGAAATTTTGAAATTATTGTCATGTGTAAGGAAAAGAATAAAAATGGTTCAGACCTTGGAACTCAGTCGATCACTGCTATCATTTTAATGTCTATCATGAGTACTTTTTCAATTAAAATGATTTTTACAAAATTACAATATTATTTTACTGATTTTTTTCATCCCATGCCACATCATCAATGTGTCTTAGAGCTTTACTTGAAAAGCAAGATATTATTTTATTTTATTTTTTTATTATAATAATATTTTTTCATTATATTATGTTAGTCAACATACAGTACATCCCTGGTTTTTGATGTAAAGTTCCATGATTCATTAGTTGCGTACAACACCCAGTGCACCATGCAATATGTGCCCTCCTTACTACCCATCACCAGTCTATTCCATTCCCCCACCCCCTCCCCTCTGAAGCCCTCAGTTTGTTTCTCAGAGTCCATAGTCTCTCATGCTTCATTCTCCCTTCTGATTACCCCCCCTTTCTTTATCCCTTTCTTCTCCTACCGATCTGCCTAGTTATGTTCCATAGATGAGAGAAACCATATGATAATTGTCTTTCTCTGCTTGACTTATTTCACTTAGCATTATCTCCTCCAGTGCCATCCATGTTGCAGCAAATGTTGAGAATTCGTTCTTTCTGATAGCTGAGTAATATTCCATTGTATATATGGACCACAGCTTCTTAATCCAGTCATCTGTTGAAGGGCATCTCGGTTCCTTCCACGATTTAGCTATTGTGGACAATGCTGCTATGAACATTGGGGTGCATATGGCCCTTCTCTTCACTACGTCTGTATCTTTGGGGTAAATACCCAGTAGTGCAATTGCTGGATCATAGGGTAGCTCAATTTTTAACTTTTTAAGGGACCTCCACACTGTTTTCCAGAGTGGCTGTACCAAGTTTTAAAGTCAGTTTGGTTTTTATCTTATTGCTACCAGGAGGAGTGTAAACATATGTCAGATAGCTTCCCCAAAGTATGTCTTGATTTGAAGAAAATCAAGAAATGAAGAAAAGATGCTCATGATTTTGGTCAGCTTAAGTTCAGCTTGGGCTAAGGAGAAATCCTTACTTATTCCCAAATTGGATAGTTAAAGCTATTGAAAGAAACTGGATGGTAATTATTCAGGAATAATATTTACTGAACATCATCAAGACTATAATGCCAAAACAAGCTACATTGTTTTAACCACAGATTTCATGGTCAGAGGTAGAGATTTCATATACCTAAATTCTTTATAGATTGGTCTTGCTGAATTACAGAATTTGACCAGGGAACACAGGGTTATAGAGGCTCATATTTCAGCTAGTTAGTTTTGAAAAGAAAGAGATTTACATTATTAGAGGAAAGATATCCTGCAATTCTGTTGCAATTAACAGCATTCTTGTCTAAGCCTCAAGGGTCTCATGTGAGGTAATAACAGTTAATAAACGTAATAGTAATGTAATAATACATGCAGCTACTCTGTTCCAGAAAATGTAGAGGAATAAACAAACCCCAAGGTGAAATCAATGCTCTCCCATAAATAACTTCATCATTAGTGTTCATACTTCAACTATCACCTCAGATGATGCCAATGATGACATTAATAGCTAACTTTCAATGAGCACTTACTCCATGCCAAAAAATATTCTAACCACTTCAGATAGATTGGCTATTAAGTCCTCTAAATTGCCCTTTAAGACAGATGCTTTAATTAGCATCACCTTATTACTGAGAAGACTGACACACAGAGATGTTAAAGAAATTATCCATTGTCACCTATTTGAACTGAAGGAGCCAAGATTTGAATCCAGGGAGAGCGACCCTAGAGGCAGTACTCCTACCTTGAGGCTTATCATTATGATATTCTTAGCATATTAATCAGTATTTTGGTTGGCTTAATTCTAAGGAATGCATTTATTAATTTTCTCAAGTAAATGTTTATAATGCCTGTCATTTATAAGACATTGTGTAGCATTTAAAATATTTTTGCACACACTGCTTCCTTCAGTCCACACAGACATTTCTTATGTTTAACAGAAGAGGAATATAGACCTCAGATGAGTCAAGCAACTTGTCATTAATTATACTACTAAAAGGGAGAGACTCAAGGAAAAAAGCAAGTGACTATTGACAGGGCTTCTAACTTCTTCACTGCCCTTGTCAATCATGGAGGCATCAAATGGACATTATGCTAATGATTCAAGTAGGGGCCCAAGACAGATTTTGTCAGCATTGAAATCTTATTACAATCCTAGGAAACATCATTGCAACCAACATTAATAAAAATTATGACACCTCTACAAACCAGTGCTGCAGGTAAAACTTGGGCCTTCCTGCTTTTACTGCCTTAGAACAATTGCTACATATGGCAATCAATATTTTTTTTTTGATGTGAAGAATAACATCAGTAAGACTGAGATAAGGTCAGGGCACTTGGGTGGCACAGTCAGTTAAGTGTCCAACTTTTGATTTTGGCTCAGGTCATGATCTCCGGGTTGTGAGATTGAGTCCCGTGTTGGGCTCTGCCCTGGGCTAGAAGCTTGCTGAAGATTCTCTCTCTCCCTCTGCCCTCTCCCCCCACCACTCTCTCGCTCCTTAAAAAAAAAAAAAAAAAAAAAAGACTAAGATAAGGTCAGTCGTGTTGATAGACTATCGGAGAGGTCAGACGAGCCAGAGAGGGTTGTTTCTCTCTAAGTTCACCTTCTGGGTAATTTTGGTAATAAATTTTAGAAATCACTAGAGGTGAGCATAAACTATGAAACCCTCACTATGAAGCCATTGACTATAGATGGCAGCCGTATCTCTGAAGAAGGAATACCTTTCTTAAAAAGTAACATGTTTCCCCTCTATATACTGCCTTGGGTAAGCTCAAAGCCTCTGGCTAACCTCCTGCTGGGAAGCCCTCAGAAACTTCAGGCGATAAAAGACAAAAAGTTGCGCACAGGCGGGCAGTCCACTTTTATAGATAACATTTCATAATATCCAGTTATGACAGACAAGAAAAAGACCAAATTCCATGATAAGTGAAAAAAAATCTCCACGTACAGATTGAGATTGTATTACTATAAATGATGTTATAAATATTGCAAATGACATCCAAGGGCTTATAGAATGCTCCGCCATCTGAATGAAAATCCCAACAAAATCATCTATTTTTGTCTAAGTACCATGCCGGATTTTGAGGATTTTTTTTTTTCCTGCTAAATCCAAAAGGAGACTGCAGGTGTGTTGATGAGTCATTATATGTAAATATGTTGCAAACTTATTGACAGAAGAGGATGAGGCTTGACAAAGAGTGTTTATTATCTTAGAGGGGATTTCCTTATTTTTTATTATTGCTATTTCTAATAAATTGTGCCTCATTGTCGGCGTCCAGTGGTGACTCATTCTCAAGGGAAATGAGCCAAATTCAGACAGTTGAAAAACAGAGAGACCCCTTTCCTTGAATCTTCGGGAGGGGCCTCTTTACCAGCTAGTCTGCTGAAGCTGCCTTACACAATACTTCCACCAAGCACTGCTTTTTTTCTCTCTCTCTCTCTCTTTGTGCACGAGGTGGGCAGGATTCTTTATTTCATACATCATGTTCGGCTGCCTCAGAGATTCTGCAAAGACAGATGTCTTTAGAAAGTTAATGAATGAGGAACGTGTTGGTGGGCTGTTTCCTGTAGGGGGAGGCGGAGTTATGGAAAGTTGGGCTCCGGTGTCTGAGGCTGGCAATGCTGAGCAGTTTCTCACATGGTTACCACCACTGATTTCCTTTTCATTGCATGGCAGTGACAGGTTATGATAGCAAAGCCATTTATCTTAAGTTAATAAATCAGAAAGAGGTTTAAAAAAATGGCTGTCTGAGATGCTTCATGTAGCAGCTTTGGGAAGTCAAAGGACACAGCGGTCTTTGCTTGATCCTGATTTGAGCTTAAGAGGAAAATTATTTATCTTCAAGTTGTTAATTAAGAAAGAAAAGGAATACCCTTTGTTTGACTGTTCTTTCGCATCCAGGGACATTTCATAATAACAAGCTGCCTGGGCTGCTCTCTCTGCAGCAATTCACCCTACTCGCCCAACACTGTCTTAACGCTTTTCACGTTTCCTCGTGTTTTCCACCACAGTGATATCTCATCCGAATAGAAAGGGCTTTGTGCTAATTGTCTGCCACTGAGGCTAGTCAGAGAACTGACAAACATAGCCAAAGAGAGAGATTGAGCCAGGGCTTTTGTTTTTTAAAAATATATCATTGTTGCTCTTGTTATTATTTTTGAAAGTAAGACAACTGCATTTTCTAGTTTATTGAACTGGTATGACAAGAAACCCTTGACAGAGGGAGCGCAGTCTTCCTCCACAAGTTTTGATGCTTCTAAGAATTCTGTGCATGCAAATCACACCTTCTACTTTCTTTGCTTTGAGCTCATTCCACAATTATTTTTAACTAAGCACAACACTGAGAATGTGCATGCACTTCTAGGAAAGAAGAGGGGCTGTAAAATCACTGCTATGATAAAAATGAAGGTATTGTCACAAGTTCCTGCAGCTGAGCCTGCTAGCTTGTGATACAAATGTCTCTTGGCATAGCTTGGGAGAAAGACTGTCTATGGACTGGATAGGAGGAGAGAAATGAAATATAATGCTTAAGCCATTGAGAGATATTCCTGAAACTGGCTTCCTTTAGCAAGATAGCAGATTACAGCTGGGCTGTCTACCACTTCTATTTCAGCAGTTAAATTCATTGTAATGGGAATAATTCTGTACTTGAAGGGACACAGAGAATTAAGCCCTACTTCAGGGTCCCAGAGAAATATGGAAGGGCCTGGTAGACCCTGTGCATCAGGGCGCCAAAAAAATAGGGCAGGGCCACGGGACTAAATGTAACGTGTTTTGAGGCTTCTCTCAGTTTATGTTGTCTTTTCCTTTTAATGGAAATGCGTATTTGTCCAAGCGCTCTGGGCTTGCTTCTGCCAGATGCTTGGCTTTTGAGGTTTCTGAAAATAACGAGGAGGTGATCAAAATGGAAAAGGATCTATTTTGACTGGGGTCAATGTAGATATGGAAAAACCTCAAACACTGAAAGTTGTTTATGATAGTATCATCATAATGTGATGAAATGTCAGGAAAAGTGATTACCTAAGCAGAAGTTGAGCAAGACATGTTGATTTAGGATATTTCTGACTCCTTCTCTCCCTCGCCCTCTTCCTTTTCCTCCCTTTAAAAAAAATTAAAGATTTATTTATTTGAGAGAAAGGGAGAGAGCGAGAGAGAGAGTGTTGGGGGAGGGCAAAGGGAAAAGGAGAGAGGATCTCAAGCAGCCTCTGTGCTGAGCACAGAACCCAACGTGCGGCTTGATCCCATGACCCTGAGATCATGACCTGAGCAAAAACCAGGAGTCCAATCCCTAACCAACTGTGCCACCCAGGCACCACTTCCTCCTTCTTTATGTTCTTTACTGTTAAATTCTAACCTCTGTGATTAAAATATTACAGAAAGTCCTCTGGGAACCAACCATATTTGCAAGTAGTTACTACCAAGATGAGATAAATGATCTAATTGATAAGCAATCTTTGTAACTCTTTCACATTTCAAATAATCTTGCTTTTGAAAGTTTTCAGTAGAGAGGAATAAAGGCAATGATTAAGGAGCTGCCACTATGTGCCATGCACTTGCTCACAGATGATCCTACTTCATTTATGAGGTAGGTATGATTATGTCTAATTTTATCAAAGGAGAAAGACCCTGGAAGGTTAGATAACCAGCTCAAATTCATGACATGGAGTCATAATTTGAACCCAGAGGTCTAATTCCTGAATTCCTGTTCGTTCTAAAAGATATATTACATCATTATCATTTTTAAATACTTTTCTCACTAATATATAAGAAATCCCAATGATAGCAAAGGATTATGAAGTCCTTTTTAGCAGTTGGGGATTACAGCACAGAGATTCATACTAAAACGACTTTAGAGCAGTTGCACTAAAGGCAGAATGACCTGTGAAACCTGCAGGCCTTCTTTATTGTAGTCAGTCCCTCTTCAGTAATTACCTTCCCTCCCTCATGCCAGGATCACACCAGTGTGTCCTTCAAGAAAGAGCTAAGTGGCGGCTCCTTTTAGGAAAAATTGTTGATTTTTATAAGGTAAAATCTGGTGTGCCTCTCCTGGGCTCTTTTGAGACCGTGTGTGTAGCACTGTTACCTGAAGTGTAATTATTAGTTGTCTTATTTGAGCTCTCTGCCATGAATGTGTGAGCTTGAACTTTGGGACGGGCGCTGTGTTGTGTCTTGTTTCTGTCTTGATTTAAGCTATCGGACACATACTTTGGGAGTTTCTCCCACATATGTAATGATAGCTGACATTTACTGCTCTATTACTATGATTTTGTGTACTTTTGATGATCCAACTTTTTCATCCTAATGTCAACCATAGGGGCTTTTGTTAAGAAGTTTCCAGGCCTGAAGAATAGGAAATAAATTGCTCAATTTCCATAATTAATAAAAGCAGAGTCAAGATTTGAATCCGAGCAGTCTGACACCAGAGCACATACTCTTAACCACTGTAGTAGACTATGATGTCTTTCACAGAGGTTCAAAAAAGTTTGTGAAATGAATAAAAGAAAGTAAACCCTTCAGAAAAACTGGGCCCTAAGAAAGTCAAATGAAGACACTGGGGATGTGATATCTAAGGATCTTCAATTCATGAGTCTAAATCATACTAACTAAAATCTCATAGCTAGTAAGTATGACCAAACTAGAGCCTTGCCTCCTCATGCCCTCCGAGCAAATTATGAAGATGAACATACCAAGGCAGGGGCTCCAGTCTTTTCCTGATGCTTAGCAAGCTTTTAGATTTGCATGGATGTCAAGGTTGGCAGCTTTAATCAGACCTTTCCCTGATCTCAAAAGAGACTCACTTATCAGTTTACCAATGTGGACTTCATTGATCCCTTTTGTGACTGGTGATTCTGAAGCCTCCTCATTGGCCATGTCTCTCCCAAGTGTCAGAATACCAGTTCTTCACAGGCCCATATCTTTGCTGTATGATTTACCCTGCTCACCACAGCCAACAACGAGATTAAAGGCAAAAGACAAAGGAAAGCTTGGCATGGATTCTTGAAGCTACCAACTTTAATTCTTCCTTTCTGTGTATACAGCATGACAATACACCAAACATCAGAGGGTGCAAAATAAATAAAGTAGCACTTCTTTTGCCCTCAGGGAACTTATAATTTAAGAGGGAGATAAATGGCTCATCAGCTATATTATATACTTGCCCAAAAGGGATATAAGAGTTTTTTTGAGGGTAAAGGTGTGTGTATCACTTCAAGATAATGAAAGAGATGACAGTTGGAATAAGAATTAGAGCAATCATATATTTTTTTATTGAAGTATAATTAACATAGTGTTATATTTGTTTCAGGTATATGATATAATGATTCAACAATTCTATACATCTTTCAGTGCTCGTAAAATAAGTGTACTCTTACTCCCTTTTATTATACCCATCCCCCCACCCACCTCCTTTCTAGGAACCACCAGTTTGTTCTCTATATTTGAGTCTGTTTTTCAGTTTGTCTCTTTTTTTCTTTGTTTGCTTGTTTTGTTTCTTAAATTCTACGTGTAAGTGAAATCATATGGTATTTGTTTTTCTCTCATTGACTTATTTCACTTAGCATTATGCCCTCTCAATCCATCCATTTTGTTGTAGACAAGATTTCATTCTCTTTTATGGCTGAGTAATACTCAGACATAATATCTGACTCTTCTTTACCCATTCATCTATTGGTAAACACTTGCCTCCATATCTTGGTCAATGTAAATAATGCTGCAATAATCACAGGAGTGCATATATCTTTTTGAATTAGTGTTGTATTCTTTGGGTAAATATCCAGTAGTGGAATTACTGGATCATATGATAGTTCCATTTTTTAATTTTTTGAGGACCCTCCATACTGTTTTCCACAGTGGCTGTACTAATTCACGTTCCCATCAACAGTGCACAGAGGTTCCTTTTTCTCCACATCCTCTCCAACACTTGTAATTTCTTACGTTTTTGGTTTTAGTTATTCTGACAGTGTAAAGTGATATCTAATTGTGGTTTTAATTTGCATTTTCCCAATGATGAGTGATGTTGAGGATGTGTATGTTTGCCATCTGTGTCTTCTTTGGAAAAATATTTATTCAGGTCCTCTGCCCATTTTTAATTGGATTATTTGAAGTTTTTTGGTGTTGAGTTGTATAGGTTCTTTGTATATTTTGGGCATTAACCCCTTATTGGATATATTATTTGCAGATATCTTCTCCCATTCACTAGGTTGCCTTTTCATTTTGTTGATGCTTTCCTTCACCATGCAAAAGCTTTTTCTTTTGATGTAAACCCAATGGTTTAATTTTGCTTTCATTTCCCATTGCCAGAGGGGTGACATATCTAGAAAAATGTTTTTACAGCCACTGTCAAAGAAATTACTGTCTGTGTTTTCTTCTAGAGATTTTATGGTTTCAGGTCTCACTTTTAGGTCTTTAATCCATTTTGAGCTTATTTTTGTATATGGGGTAAGATAGTAGTCCAGTTTCTTTCTTTTTTTTTTTTTCTTGCATGTAGTTGTCCAATTTCTCAACACCATTTGTTGAGGAGACTGTTTTTCTCATTTTATCTGCTTGCCTCCTTTGTCATAGATTTTTTCATTTTTTAAAGAAATCTCTATATTCAAAGTGGGGCTCAAACTCATGACCCCAAGATCAAGAATCTCATCCTTCCTCTACTGAATCAACCAGGTGCCCCTGTTATAGATTAATTGACCATAAAAGCATGGGTTTATTTCTGGATTTATTTATTCTGTTTCTGTTCTATTCCATTGACCTATGTGTCTATATTTGTGCCAGTACCATACTATACTGTTTCGATTACTACAACTTTGTAGTATATCTTGAAATCTTGTATGTAATAACTCATTCTTTCTCAAGACTGCTTTGGCTATTTGGAGTCTTTTGTGGTTTATACACATTTTAGGATTATTTGTTCCAGTTCTATGAAAAATATTTGTTGGTATTTTGATAGGGATTGCATTAAATCTATAGATTGCTGTGAGTAGTATGAATATTTTAACAGTGTTAGTTCTAACCCATGAGCATAGAATACGTTTCCTTTTGTTTGTGTCATCTTCAGTCATAATAATCTTATAGTAAATGCATGCCTGGAGAACTACATGTGAGAATCCTTCAGTCTATGAATTTTAGAGCTAGTTTAACCCCTTCCTTATTTCTCATATTGAAGAACTAGAAACTAATTATAACTAAGGAGCATTTCTTGGGCATTTACCATGTATTTTGACATGTGGTTCATATATCAAACATTCAGTACATTCTGATTGAATATACTAATGCATTTGTGTATGCACTCATTTATTCAACAAATATTGAATGCTGACTTTGAATCTGGTACTCTTATAGACATTAGGGATAAAACATCAAATATGTCTCTGCTTTATGTGGTTGATAGTCAAATAAGAGAAAGAAACAACCCATTAAGCAAATGAATAAATAAAATAATTTTAAATTGCAAGATGTGCAATGAAGGAAACAAGAGGCAAGATAGAGAAACAAAAGGGTCTACATAAATGAATGAAAAAAAGCCAAAAGGATATCTTCCCGACTAGATTTCTGAGGGAACTATAATTTACACTACAAGTAAACCAAATATACCTTTTGGTCCAGTAGAGAATGGTCAGTTGTTAGCACCAATAGTCAACTGAAGGCAAATTCACCATCATGAGGATAACTCATGGAAGAAAGAATACGTTTGTAATTGTACCAAAATTTTTATTATGATTGCAATTTTTATTATTAAAAATTCCATTAGTCAAATTTTAAAAGTTTGAAATTACTGTGCAAGAACAGTAATTTTAAGAGCTATCAGCTGCTGGATTTTATTCACCACCACTACACTTTATATTTGTGATGCTAAAATATGCTTGCTTTGAATGAGCACATTTAGTAATACTAACAACCTTTTTGCTTTCAGCAGAAAGAAACTCAGACACATGTTTTTCAATAATTTCTAGAAGAAACTGTGTGCTCAGATGTATAGCTTGGGTGGCTTTCAAAAATTCTTCCTTTTCAACTACTGAAAAGGGTTGGTAGTCTAGAACTGATTCTCATACTTTGCTGCAACCCTGGGTCATTGGAAAGTTCCTAATAAAACCCACTGTGGGCCTCATACTCACAGATGATGCTGACCTGCTGATTCAGGGACAACACTTTGAGAAATACTGGACAGGAACATTCGATTTGACAAAGTCCGAACACCCATATTCAACCTCCAAAGATTCAAAATTACAAGTAATTGTCTTTAAGTTTTCTTGGAATGTCTGTTGCTTTGAAGTTTGATTAGTGAGAACAAAATGTGTGGAGTAATTTCTTATTACCTTCATGTCATTTTCCATATTTTGTTTGGATCAAATATTTATCCTGGCATTGTTGAAATTATTTGGGAAATTTTCCTCCTCATGAAAATTTTGAGGTGGCAAAGTTGACATCCACATTCAATTCATCCTCAAAAATCATGAAAAATTCCAAATAGGAATTTTTCTTGAACAACATCTTGGCATAAATAGAATTAGTAAGCTAAATACTAAATACAATACCCAAGTACAATTTTGTATAATGTTGTAAATACTATTATGTCAACCAGTTTTACAAAGATTAAAATTAATCTCAATTATCCTGCCTTTTATTATTTAAATTTTATTGAAAAAGGATGTTTCCCCTAAAATTATCTAACACTTTATTAGTATTCATAAGAACCATCAGTTTCTCTATTTGATTCTTTCAAAATGCCAAATAATTGTTTTTGAAATAAAGTCACTTACTTTCACAATAATCATTAATTATGGCAGCACATTACTTTGGCAATTATAAATGTACATTTCTACTTCATTCTTGAAAATGGCATAAGTGTTGTATTAGAAAACTAAAAGCCTTTATCACATAAATTCTACTGGCGTATGACATGGTTATTACATCAACATTAAGATTTGGGTGAACATTCATACTGTGGTTAGAAATTTGACTAGTTCAGAATTTTGGCTTTGCTTAATTGCATCTCTGTTTAAGACAATTAAGTCTATGGAAGGACAATAGGCATTAACAGACCTAGGAAAAGAGAATTATGCCAAGAATTATACCAAGAATTATACCAAGAAGTCAAAATATAAGAGCATAAGGGGGAAGATACAGGTAGAGATACAAACCCTCTCTACAAAGAGGTAGAGAGCATGAATGGCTTTTCCTGCATCCGTATATAGGAGGCAAGCTCTTTTCAAAAGAGGAAAGGGCCAAACACACTAGTAAAATTATGTTTGTTTCTGAGGAAGGAGGCTTTCACACACTCAAAATTCACTTTGTGTGCCTTCCTGAGTATCTGTGGGTTCCTAGTAATCATTTATTCCGAATACTGGAGACTGAAGACAATTTGCAGAAAACCTCGGTTATCAAAAAATTCAGCCTGTTTGAGCAGTGAGTGATAATTCTTTTCCCTTCAGTGAAGATTTCCTGGCTTCTCAAGCATACACATAGTTTTTAATTAACAGGCAGGAGAGGGTTAACCAATAATAATACCAACCCATAGGGACCGGCAATTTGGCCATCTTTTCTGCACTGATTTCCTGCCTCCTCCAATTACCCAGCCTCCTGCACTACACCTGGTAGTCAAGGTCCTGTCTTCTTAGTGCAGGACGCTGGTATGAATGCCCTAAAATACACCTGTTGCGGGCAGATTCCTGCAGGTTAATTTCCACTGCCAGAGAAATTGCTCTAAATTGCATTGACTTTCAATGGGTTCCCACTGGCAAACACCTGGAGGCAATCACCTGCAGATGACTGCCCAGAGACCCAGGTGTGTTTCTGGAGGCGGCCTTGCCCCAGTTCCTCATGATGAGATGTCTTGGTGCTCAGAGTGCAAAACAACTACCCCAGGTTAATGAGTCGCAAAGACATTAACATTCAAAAAGGCTCACAAAGAAAATGAAGCCTTAAAGGCAGCAGACTTTGTCAGCCAGGGGGGAAAAACTTGCTCAGGAGAGAAGCAATAAGCATGAGGTTTCATTCTAGCAACTATCCCTGAGCCTCTTGATGGAAACAAGAAGTTTTTCAGTAACAGCGGTCCATATGGTAACTGTCTTTTCTGGATATTACTTGCTAATGAGTTGAATGTCTACTTGTACACACTTACAGTTATTTTCTTTCTCCCTTTATTTTCTTCTGTACAGTTTCGGAATCATATGATTTTATGAAGACAGATTCTAAGAAAATGTAGATGAAAGATAAAATCCCCAAATGTATCCGAATACCACCAAACTTTTTGAGAACATACAGTTTCTTATTATTAAATGGAAACATTCAATTCTTGTATTTTCAATTTAAGTTTTTTCCCAAGTTGGCCACAGAGAATTAGACTGTCTGCTGGTGATAAGACAACAGACTTAAAAGAAAGGCTCAATTCTTTTTAAAGGGTGTCTTGTACACAGGCTATAATAATATTTTGTGTTTGATAATCGTCACAGTTGGTATTTGGGTCTCAGCCCAAAGTTGGTTCCTCTCTGTACATGTTGGTGAATACCCAGCTAAAATTAATAACAGTACTAATGATAATAGCTAATGTTTACTGATGATTTGCCATGTGACCTACACTATTTTAAGGCCTTTATAGGTAATCCCCTCTAGGTCCAAAGTGATATCCCCAGTGTTAGGGCAAACTGATGGCAGTATGAATTTAAGAAGGAGAGGGTTATAAAGAGCTTTCGAACTACAAGACTGCTGAGCCTTTCTGATATTTGCTCTCTAGGGGAGACCCCAATACTTGCTCCCTCTTGATAAAGATGTTTCAGCACAAACTTAAGGATCTATAACTTTTGATTTCCAACTAATCCCTTTTGCTTCTCCATCAATTTTCTCTCTCAATTGGGTTTGATATGATAGAGTTTTCTTAGTTCACAGCCCTTTGCCTTGGATGTGGTGTTGTAGCAGAGAGATCCAAGATGGAGAGGGAAGATGAATCACGCAGTACAAATACAATTGTGTGTCTGGTTGATGGCAGGCATCAGTGTAGCTGCAGGGAAAGAATGGATAAATCCAAGACCCAGCCCAAATCAGGGACTGGCATTGTCAGCGCGGTCTTGTCTTGCCAGTTAGTACCCTAATCTGGTCCTTGCTTTGTGGGTGAGTCTTCTATCACAACTCTATTTTATTTTTATTTTCATATTATAGACCTTTAACTTCACTTTCTTTTGGAGAGCCAAGGGAAAGGTAGGGAGAAAAAGCAAAATGCAAACCACAGATCATAACTAGTCAGAAACAATTCAAGACAGTCTTTATTTTATTTTTAAAGGAACTGAATTCATTGGAGCCGCTTTTATTCTGATGCCAGTTAAAATAGAGTTTACTACCAGTTTCATCACTAACTGATTCCCCTATGAACACAATGTTCATGTCAATAACCGGGCCACATTTTGGCAGTGTTTGGAGAGGGGGAGAAATCAACAGCTTTCAAGAGATGCTGATCCTATGTGTGAATTTTCTTCAGATATGCTAACCATCTGTGCTAAGCCTGGAGATTGAATTGACTGCAGTTGGG
Source organism: Ailuropoda melanoleuca (assembly GCF_002007445.2). Taxonomy (NCBI): domain Eukaryota; kingdom Metazoa; phylum Chordata; class Mammalia; order Carnivora; family Ursidae; genus Ailuropoda; species Ailuropoda melanoleuca. The sequence goes on along the minus strand of NC_048219.1, from coordinate 65,561,226 downwards.
CAGGTAACAAACACTAACGAAACGTAAGTAGCATAACTAGTACCTAAAAAATTTCAGGAAGTGGTGATTGGATTCTCACCTGTGGTTCTCACTGTGTCTCAGGTAGCAACCTTTGGAAATGGTAATCAATCATGAGCATTCATGTGTAAATAGTCCAAAGCACACTCGCTATTCATATCACATCCATGGTCACATGCCTGTTATCTAACGCCAGGGCAAAAAATATGTACTGAACACCTTCTCAAGGACTAAACATTAATAAAAATGGCTACTGAGTCTCGCTGTTGAGGACAAAAAAGTCAGCATTTATTTATTCATTCATTTAATAAACACTTAGTGAGTATCTATAATGACCAGTATCTATGCTAGGTACCTGGGAATAAATGATGAACAAGACAGACCTAGTCCTTGACTTCAGGTAGTTTATCATGGAAGACAAGGGAATGGTTTTCTGTGGTTATTTAGTATACTGATGCTGCTGATAAAAGTTGTAGTCTTTGTTATTTCTGTTATCCACTTCAACTATGAAAATGAAACACTTTTGTAAATTTTCTTTTACTTTTATAAGAAAGCAATCTATTTCTACTGTTAAGAATTTAATAATAAGGGGAAGAGAGGCAGTGTTCTTTGACAAGATGAATGATGGCTGGAGACTTCTACGGACAGTGACTGGGGACTTCTGAAGACCGTATGTGGGTCAGGTAGGAACTGCGGTCATAGGAAGCTATGGATATTCCTATGAATCCTCACACAGGAGGCCTAGGGAGAGAGAGCTTGTAGAAGTTTAGAGTCTACACTAAACTTGGATTAAATTTGGAAATGATACATGAAAATCATTATTAAAAGCTAAGTGTAGGATTTAGGCTTTGGAAAGACTGAGAAAGAAACTAAGTTTCTGTTAAGTTTTACTATTCTGAAGGTATCTGTTTCACACAGTAAAATTGACGGCATTTTTCAGTTAAGAGAAAAAATATTTTTAAATATATTTACACAAATTAAAATATATCATGTATATTAAAAAGAGTTTTAATTTTTCTTCATTACATGTGAATTGATATAGCGTAAGTTTGGGTAAAGGGTTAAGCTGCTGCTGCTGCAAGACCTAGACAGAGGTGGCACAGGAACAAAGTTGCTTATTCTCTCTCCCCTAACAGACTGAGGTTAATGTTCCATGTTAGAAGTTGGCTTGGCAGTCATTCCTGAACTCAGGCTGCAGCATCTTTGCCAGCTTTAATGCATGGTGGCCATGTTTCTCTAGTCATCACTGTTGCAGCTAGCTAGAAAGGCAAAGAGTTGAAGCCTAGGGCCAGAGAAGGAAGTGAGGTGAAGAACATTTTTATATCAGTGGTGTGCACATTCCATTGGGAGAAGCTTAGTCCCCAGGGGTGGGGCTAGGAAATGCAATCCCTCCTCAGGCAGTCAAGTGCTCAGCTATAAGTCTACTGCCATAAAAGATGGAGGGTATAAAATTTGATAGACAGCTAAGTGTCTCCACAAGTATTCCCTATAATCAAATTATAGGGAATATTTGCCGTAAGCATAATTTTATTTGAAAAAAATTCAGCAAAACATAGCAGTTATAAATGGAAACACAAATTGGGGATCCCACATTTGGAGATGATCAAGGCTTCTGCTTTCTCTTTTTTCCCAGATCATTCAGAATTAGCTTAGAAGGTGGTAGAGAAAAAAGGAGATGGGATAGAAGGACAATGAAGGAAACTAACCTATTTCACTATCCATTACTTTTTCAGAGGTTACAGTGGAAGTCAGAGGAGAAAGGTTGCGTCCTTCACTTCAAGGTCTAGAATTGGTTCTTATAGTCTCAGCCCCACTTAGCAGGCATGTGGTCCTTTCTCTTTTATTCGTTGATTTAAGCTCTTTAGGCTACAATAAAAATCATCTTTCATTGATTTTTATACAATTAATGGCTAAGGATTAAAACTAAGCCTATAGCAAGAACTACAAATAATAAATTTGAGAATTACTGTTATATTTACAGTTTATTTCCATACCGCCAATCAGTTACTTAGGCTTACTCCATTTATGGATGAATATATGTAAGTCAAGAAAGTGTGCTCTGATTCCCCAAATCTTTTGTGTTATGGCAGGAATCCAAGTTCATATGACACCCTTCCATGCTTTATCCCTAATTGAAACTGCTTCTGTGCCAACCCTACGTTTGTTTCCAGAGAAGGAGAATTTGATTGGACTTAGAGCCAAAGTTACCTTCCTGCTGACAATTCAGCTTTCTCCTTCACCTTCTAGTTCCTGTTAATTCTCATTCCTTCTCAACAAAGTATTTCAGTTTCAGTTTCACATAGCTTGGTTTAAAGTGCAAGTAATAACTCCTTTTAGCAAACCAGGGCTCTGTTGCATATTCAGTAACCTCCAATGAACTGGAAATACACAGGTAGTAAAACAAATGGAAGAGGTCAAGGTTGCATAATTAAGTATACACTCTGAGCAAGTAAGCACTCCAAGTAGGATTTTAGGAGAAATACAGAGACCCATCCCTTTTCCGGTCTCTGTGGTTTCCCACTTTATTGCCTTCTTATTCTGACATCTGACTCTCTCAGGCTTTCATATTACTAAGTAGGCATAACTCTGGTAATGACTTTTGTGAGTGTACCCTCTGCTCACTTTATCTTGCCTTGTATGTTCATAAATGTTTGAAAATTTTCCAAAGAGATATATTCCTTAAGAAACAATCTGAGTTAAAAAAGAAAAAAGAGAGAGAGAGAGATAATCCAAGTTTTAAAAGGACTTTCCAGTTAACCAAAATCAGTTGGACTATCACTAATTCTCATGAGAATGGGCAAGATCATTTTGAGACTCAGCCCCCAGCAGGGTACCAGTCTGCAGCATAGTCAGAAACAAAGATACATGTATGTCCCAGAAGTACAATCAGTGATGTACAATTGGACAAAAACATAACCTTGGGAGCAGAAGGGTTGTTTCACCCTCATGTTGATAGTGTCGGAATATTCAGTAGAGGGAGAAGAGCCCTATTTGCCTACCTGTCTCTGAAACATTGGTAAAGACAATGAGACATTGTATTGATAGAATTTCTTGGTCTTGAAGAGAGAGGGCTGGAAATACTTTAGGACTATTGCTCTGGCAAGGGTGGTGTAGGGAGGAAATGAAAATAGAGCTACCTTAATCTTCTTAAGATAGGGGAGGAGATTCGTAGTGTCTGGTCTTCGCTCTAGGGCACTGGGTTAGTAGTCTACTCACTTTTCAATGATTAGGACATAATACCATTTTCATAAATACTTCCCATTCCTCATATTTTCAAGCTGCAATTAATGCACTTGCTCAGTGGCAGTCCAGCTGCACTTTTTTGGTTAAATAATGCTTAACAAATACCGCCTTCATTCTAGTTAGTTTTATAGACATCTCTGCCAGAGATCAGCAAACTTTTCTGTAAAGGGCCAGATAGTAAATACTATAGGTCTTTCAGGTGTGCAGTCGTTGTCATAACTACTCAACTCTGCCTTTGTAGCACAAAAGCAACCAGAGACTACGTGAACAAGTGGCTTTATTCAAATAAAACCTTATTTATGAAACCAGGTAGCAGGTCAGATTTGGACCATGAGTTACAAATTATTGAACCCTGATCTATGCCAATAGTCTAAACTCATTGAGGGCAGAGCTAGGCTTTACAATTCTTTGTAAAGTATCAGGTACATAATAATTAAAAACATGGCCTCTGTATTTGACTCTGAATTAAAATGCCAGCTATTACTCACTAGCTTTGGGACTGTGAGCAAGTCATTTAGCTGCTCTGTACCTGATAGTTTTTCTCATGGTTTTCATGATAATTTCATTATGACAATAATGAAACCTGCTTCAGAGAGTTATTGTGGGGGTCAAATGAAATAATCCCTTTAATTCACTAGCACATGTTAAATACCCAGTAAGTATCAGCCATTAATATCTTTTATAGCATGGGTGCTCAGTTGATAGTTGCTGAATAAATACATAATGAGATAACTAAATTCATGTTTCAAGTTTATCTGCAATGGATCAACATTATTTGAAGATAATGAATATGAAAAAATATTTATTAAAATATGTTAATGGAAGACATGCTTACAAATCTAAATATCTATAAAAATTTAGTTAACTATAATCATCTTGAACAACAAGAAACGTTTTTGAAAAGATTGTAGAATACAGATATGAGATGGGAGATAGAAAACAGAAAAAGGCAGTGCTTAATTTCATGGGAGTAAACAAAATCAATTCTGTAATTTATCATTTTTTTTAAAAATTGAAATATCAATACATTAATTCAATCAAGTAATAAATACAATTTTTAAGGAACAAATCAATGCCAGAATTTTCGATTATTTAATAAAGCTAAAAGATTAGTAGATGAGTAGCTCTACCAAATTTTAATAAAAATTTTGATATTTTGTCATAATTATTATTTATATTCAGCATTATGTCTCACCAAATTAATAAAAATTGATATACGCAAAAGCTTGCTGCATAAAAGAGAAGCAAGATGAGGAGAATGTTCAAATTACATTCAGTGAAAGAGGGATTTTTAAATGAGAATTGTTTCCATTTCCCATCATACTTACATACATTTAAAAAAAAAAGTAACTTAGTAAAATACATGAGTCATCCAACCTTAAGAAGTACTGTGATGGTTAGGCTCCCTTTGTCTCCCTCCCCAGATATTCTGTTCTCTTTGTGGCTAGGAGATCAGGGTTTTATGGATTGCTTCCCCTGGGCTCCCTTGCTTGTTGGCTTCTAGTTTGTGGGGCCAGTGGGAAGCACAAGCAGGAAGTCAAAAAGCAGGTGAGAGAGGCCATAGTGTCTCCTTGTTACTGCCCCCAAGTGTTTGGTGGTTGTATCTGTGGTCCATCCTTTGCCTCTCACAGCTTCTGAATCCTGTGTTCCGGTCTCACAGCCCCTCATTTATGTCTTCTTCCCTCTCACTGGGTGTTGGCCATGCTCTCCTCAGCCCTGAGCCTCTCATATTTAGGGATGGTAATGGCTCCCTGCCGATACCAGTTTCTTGAACCTGGCATTCTTTATTTGTTCCCTTACCTTGCCCATACTTCTATAGGTAGTCTTTCACTAACATCTGACTCTGACTAATATGAGAAAGACCTCCTAAGGATACCAGTGTTTTAGCAGATGTAAAATTTAGAGAGGTAGAAAGGTAATCAACATTAATGAAATGCATTTCAAGCTAATATGCTGCAAAATATTTATTGGGGAGATTAATTGGTAAGCAAAACTGAAACAAAAACCCTAGAAAGTAGTAGTAACAACCTTTTAAAATTTATATCTGGTAAAATGAAGCTGCAAGGCATGGATAAGCGAGAAGAGTCATTGTTATGTATGAGCTAATATGTAAAGTCAGTTTCTAAATATTTCACTCTAACGTTTGGTCTCAGGCACATCCGAATCAATTCAAACCCCTCTCTGTCCTTGGGCAAGAACCTTGGACAAGATTTCCACCAAAAAGTGGCCACTCCCTGCTGACCAAACCCTTCCTCCTGGCTCTGTCAATATCTCTGTTTTATATTCTCTGTCATGAGATTGCACATTCTGTTCTCTTTAGGCTGCTCTGAGGCTTCCCCAGACCACTTTATTGCAGGTCTGTTTTGAGTTATACTTTCCTCTGTGTTCTGAAGCTATAGGACTGTCCTGCCCCACTGCCCAGTCTTAGCTCCCAGAACCCCAACTACCAGTCTGCAAGATCTGCCCCCCTACACACACACACACACACACACACACACACACACACACACACTACCCACTCACCCAGAAGAGAAATTCGAATAACCTTTTTTAAAACATCTATTGAAAAGATGTGAATACAAATGTTCTTTTCATTTCTGAGAGGGAGAAGTAATAAATCTGAGGGGTTTCAGGAAGCAAACTTGAAATATAACCATATCTCCTCAATGATTTTCTTCTCTAGATTCCATTTGTTAGAGCAGAAGTCCTCAAATTCTTTTCCTCATGTAACCCCTACAATAATTTTTGAAACACTGTGTACCCTCTTGCACATTTTAAGCTGACATGAAAATTTTTTATTGTAAGTTTAAATAAGTTCATTTCTTGATAGAATTCACTGTAACTGGAATAAATATTTCTTAATATAAGTTGATAAAATATGTATTAAGAATATAATTAAATAAAGCTCACAAAGTCTGACAGAAATCTTATAAAATTTTATCTGTTTTATCCAATATATTATCAAATATAGACAAATCCAGACTTATGGAAGGATAGATTATGTGAAAAGACTAATGCAATAGCAAGAATGTTCGGACCACAAGATCGGGCAAGTGCCTTTAGGGTCAGGCAGAAAAGGGCTTTTATTTCACAGGGAGGAGTAAACAAAGTTAGAAAGAACCTGAATTGGAGAGTTGATCAGGAAATATTGCTCTTTGTGGTCAGTTTGGGAAGGAGTCATTAAAAGAAGCTGTTCTTCGTTCTGATGCTGGCTCAAGCTGAGGAGGGGTGAAAGTTCAGGGTCCAATGTGGAGAAGAGAAGTTAAACTATAGAAATTTGGTCAGTTCAGGTTAATAATCATTTTATTCCAATGGTTTAGTGGGGACTAAAAGTTCAGACAGTCATTTGTGAGGCAAACAATGGAAATTTGGAGGGTCTGTGTCTGACTCATGCTAGGAAAACAAAGGGATTATCCATAACAATTATCTAAGTCATATGTGAAAGAGTAGTTCTTGGCAGTAAACTGTTTCCCAGAACATAGAGGGAGGGGAGATTTCTTTCACCATAGCTGTTTTCTAGAATTATGAGGCTCAGCTAAGTTCAGCATTTTCTGTAAAATATTCCTGTTATGTTAATAAGACTAAATGTCACTAATCTATACTATTATGAATTTAGAGCACCCCAATATGGGCCAACATATCCCAAGGAAAACATAGGAAGTGCTATTAATTTAAGGTTCCTTGAGTTGTATTGAGGGTGTATCCCCTAACCAGTATTTCCATATATCTCATTTTGGGGGGCTCTGGAAGGTTTCATGTTTGCACCACAGTGCCATCTAGAATGGATGTGGGGTCTGCCTTCCTTCTGTAAAGTGAGAGAATGACTTAAAGCTATTCATGCCTGGATTACCCCAGGAAAGTCTTGGCGTTACTATCTCTTAGTGTAATAAAACTATTTTAGACTACCAGTGATTTTGCTGAGTAAAATTTAGCTGATATTTTTGTTAATATTCTTTAATTTCAAAAGCATCAGATGATGGAATAGGCAATAATAAATATGTTTCCTGTAACTATACCTCCTTCTTTTAAGGAACATGTAGGGGCGCCTGGGTGGCACAGCGGTTAAGCGTCTGCCTTTGGCTCAGGGCGTGATCCCAGCGTTATGGGATCGAGCCACATCAGGCTCCTCCGCTATGAGCCTGCTTCTTCCTCTCCCACTCCCCCTGCTTGTGTTCCCTCTCTCGCTGGCTGTCTCTATCTCTGTCACATAAATAAATAAAATCTTAAAAAAAAAAAAAAAAAGGAACATGTAGTATAGCCCATGGGACATTGGAGATGTATATTATACTGCAAAAACCTCCTTGTTAGGGGGCGCCTGGGTGGCACAGCGGTTGAGCGTCTGCCTTCGGCTTAGGGCGTGATCCCGGCGTTATGGGATTGAGCCCCACATCAGCCTCCTCTGCTGAGAGCCTGCTTCTTTCTCTCCCACTCCCTCTGCTTGTGTTCCCTCTCTCGCTGGCTGTCTCTATCTCTGTCAAATAAATAAATAAAATCTTTAAAAAAAAAAAAAAACCTCCTTGTTAGATATGGTTATCAAGACCTTAGAAGACAGTCATGACTAAGTTTTAGAAAATCTAAATTTATATATTTATTGCAGTGGGCAATGGAAATAAGAGAGAAAGGATCAGTGATGTGTACTTCTACAGTTAGTTAAATTTTTCATTGGTTATCTGATCTAACATTCTCTCTTGGCAGAATAGAATATCCAACCCATTTTCAAAATTCAGGTTCAAGAAGGTTATTCAATTTTCTCTTGGTAGTCAGAGTCAGTGGAAGAACCAAGACTCCACACAGTTCTTTGTTACCCCAAATTCTGTTCCCAAAACTTATACACCAAGCTTTCTATTTTAAAAATTGCTAAATTTGGAAGCAAATGACCTTGGTAAGATCTGGTTCTGTCATTGCCCCCTGTATCATCCAAAGCAAGCCCATGAAACTCTAAAATTTTGTTTTCTTGTTCATAAAAAGGAAATAGTGTTACATATCTCATGTAGGGTTGAGAAAGGAAAATGAGAAAAAGTTTAAATGCCTTGCAAAATCTACAGTGTTAGATATTGTGATGAATCATGAATGTTTCCCAATGATCTTGACCACATCTGGTTTCCCAAATACTTAAATAAAAAGGGTCTTCCATCCTCTACCCTCCACACACAGAAAAAACACATTTTGTTTGGCTTTTAAAAAAAAAAAGTTCTTTAAAGAGCAGCTGAATTTAAAATACCATTTAATGTACAACCATTGGGTTTGTACACAATTTATCAGGAACATATCTATTTTACATAAAGTGAAAGTGTATCATTTAAGACCCCAAATAAATGTTTTTCTCTATATCCAGCCTAAGACACAGGGAAATAGCGTTTCATTCTGGGTGCCCTATTATCAGAATGATACAGCCATTTTGGAAAGTGCTAATGGATGCACAAGAAAATGATGGAGATGTGAGGTGATCCATGAGGTGGGATTAACAGAATTAAATATGCATCAGTTGGTGAAGCAACCAACTGCCTTCTGATACCTAATGATGTAAACACTAAAGCAGGAGAAATTATTCAGCAAGCTACAAGATGATGACTATAAGTAGTAGGATGAAAGAAAGAAAGAAAGAAAGAAAGAGAGAGAGAAAGAAAGAGAGAAAGAAAGAAAAGAAAGAAAGGAAGAAGAGAGAGAGAAGAAGAAAAAAAGAAGAAAGAAAATTCAGACTAAATTTCATGAAAAAAAAAATCCTGAGAATGAAATCTATTTTAGTCTGTGGAAGTATCTCCTATGACCAAATTTGAGGAAGTGCTGTCTTGAAATATTTAAAACAAAGGAGAAAATTAACTTAGAAGTTTATTATCAGAAAAAGTGGGCAAAATTGGGAAGGCAGACCTGATGACTTAAAATAAATTCTTGTTGTCCTTGATAGTCATAATTGGTGCTTTTCATGGTCAAATCCTAAATTTTTAAAGATTTTATGGAATGACCATCATATATCAGGTTGACTTCAACTGTCGCTGTTTACAACACTCAGTTCCAGTGATTTCGTTGATGTTGAACTGAATATTTCATGTAACCAAATGCTAACATAATTTCAAAGTGCAAGCATTACAACATCAAAGTTAGTTACTTTAAAAGTATATTCCAAAGAAAAATATCAAAGAGTGGTATTTAAATTTTATTGTATTTAAAACTATTTTTAGGCATTTAGTCTTTATTTCACAACAGGGAGAAAAAAATAATTTCAAGAACATATTCTTCATAAATGATACAGTGCAAGAAATTTTATTTGCTGTGTTTAAACTTGTGCAATTAAAAAAAAAAAACAACGTTTGCAGTTTGGCACAGTGGAAAGGGAGCTGAATTTGCTGTCAACACACCTCATTCAAATCTGACCCTATCACATCTCTCTGATCCTCAGTTTTTTCTTTTATAGATTGTAGGCTACATTAAGGTAGCCCTGAAGCAATTGGAAATAAGAAAAATAATATCGCTTCTGAGAATGAGACTTTAAAACCAACATACTATAGTTCAGCCAAAGACCCATATGGCATCTAAAGACAGAATGATTTCCATTGTAAATTCATAAATTGGTACTTGGGGTTGTACTTCAGTGTTTTTATGAATTGGCTATTCTATTCTGAGTATTTTTAGCCCTAGACCTACAAAAGTGATTATCATACTCTTATGAATCAATACAAATTCAGCAAAATATTGACAGTGTGAAGGTCCTCTTGGGTTATCACCGAGTGTCACCTCTTTGTGCATTGCAACACCTAATTTGATCTTTGTAACTGAGGGAAAACATCTTTCGCTGATCAGTGGAGAAATACGTAGTACCAATCCCATCAGCTGTGTACTCTAGTCCTAATTCTTAAATGCCTGCATACAAAGGGCCTCTTGACCTTCTCCCTGCCTACAACATAGCAACCTACTTACTTCAAGTCTTCATCATCCCTCAGCCATTCCTCTGTTAGCCCACGGAGCCCGTAGCTGTCGATGTCTTTACATCATGAGCATAAAGATTTGGCCCATTCTCAAATATTTCAAATCTATACAATATTGAGATGTTTCATCGATTCCTAACATAGGTCGGAACCTTAAAAATAATTCAGTATTAAATTCTTATATTACATGTAATAGGAAAAGAGTGGAAGAACATTTAAAATCAAGTAATTGTAGAAATAAGTTAATACATCTCTTTCTTCCTACTTGAGGTGGAAGAAATAGTGAGATCTGGAATATATGTTAGGAAGGAAATATAAAATTTTGGATATCCTGCAGGGCACTGAGCTTAGGTTATGCATAGGTCTGCATGTTTGTTTGTTTGTTTTAAATTATCCTCTTGAGCAGTCAGGGACAAGTTGGATTGAGGAAAGAGAGTGCAACATTGCCAACATCTGGAGCTCAGATTGGCATGAATGGCTGCTGAGGGATTTCTTAAGAACGGGAAGACCCAATAATCAATTTTAAGTGGTATGTTGCTGAAACCTAAGTCCTCTTATCTCTCAATGTATTCACTAAATTCTGCTCTACACAACAAGATCTTTTTATTTTTTTTGCATTTATTTGTTGATCTTGGTTAGGGGGGTAATTGTTTAAGTTTGTTGGTTTTTGGACTGTAATTATGGTCATTTTGCAATAAAAAGACAAATGGACTGAATTTCATGTCTGGTTCAATATAGAACATTGACAGCTCAGATGAGTGGTAATTACAGACAACCAGGTAAACAGGATTTGAAGGACAATGTAAGCTACTCTATCCTCCCCAAAATATCAAGAAAGAATGATAGCCAATAGCTTAGTACGGCCCTGTCAAAAACCTATATAACAAAGTTATAACAAAATACCATAGACTCAATAACAAAATACCATAGACTGGGTAGCTTGTAAGCAGCAGAAATTTATTTCTCACAGTTCTGGATGTTAGGAAGTCTAAGGTCAGGGTGGCAACATGGTCTCGTGAGGTCCCTCTTCTTGGTCGCAGACTTCTTGCCTCATCTTCTCATGGTGGAAGGGAAGAGCTGAATCTCTAGGACCTCTTTATAATGGCACTAACTCCCATTCAGGAGGGCTGTACCTTCATTCCCTAATCACTTCCAAAAGGTCACATTTTCTAATATCCTCCCCTTTGGCATTAGGACTTCAGCATATAAGTTTTGGGGGACACAAACATTCAGACTGTAGCAAACTCGTTTTGACAATATTTCATTTGAAATCTTAAAGGTCAGGGTATTTCTGGCTGCTTCTGGATTGTATAAAATGGGGAAATTGAGACCCAAATTGTTTCAGTGGGTTGCCTAGGATTTCCCAGCACAATTCAGGTTTGCTGATTCTCATGGCTTTCCCCCATTATAAGAAGCTGATTTTAAACCTCACATTGGTCATTTGCAGCCTCTGGAGTACAGCCACCTGCATATGGCTCAAAGGTACTTGAAATACTAGGTTGAAATGCTAGCTTAAAATACTGTTAGGGCCCCAGAACTGAGGCAAAGCCAGAGGGCGCTAGAATGCCTTCTTCCCTCAAACACATGAGTCATAACAATCACAGATCCACAAGCTTATTGACATTTTCAATAACCATGACCTGAGGTGCCTCACATGCTGGCCTTGTTGCACAACTCCACAGTTGCCTTTGATGACAAAAGTATAGTGGGAAGCTCTTAATGTTGAAATGAATACCAAGAGAATCTGACTCTTCCCTCTTCCCTTGCTGCTCTGCTGCTAGTAGCTGTTTTCCTTCTAATCCTTTGGATTATATGGCCACTCCCACCAAAAATGTAGACCCTTTGGCCCTGGACTAGGCTCAGGTCTAGGTTTAGATATACTTGATGGACCCCAGATTATTTCTAGAAATAGAGGGATTTTTGTTTGGTACATACTTCTCATTTAATGCATATAGCTGCTCAGAGAAAATATTTATCGTGCCCAACTCACTTGAGTTCTTGCTATGTGATATTGTTGGCCTCCTGGGTGTAGGGAGGCAAAAGCTGAACTCCTGCAGCTCCATGGCAGGAGACAGTTTTGTTTCTTGGATCAAGGAGTTCCAGAGCTAGAATACGTTTGTCTCCCAGATCAAGGGCAAGCACTGCAGGTGCTCAGGAGTAAAATCCTGCAAAGGCTGTGACTCTGAGCACTCCTGCTGCCTGCTCCTGTACATTGAGCCTTAAAGGAATACTGAAACAAACTAAACACGTTTTATTGGGTAGAATTTACACCAAGCTCCTGAGAATTGAGAAAGGGAGTAAATAACATTTTCCTTCTTTATTATGTTGGCTGCCTCTTATGAACTACCTCGTAGAATGTGAGACAAGTACACAATCAAGTTCCAAGTAAATAACATCATTAATTCAAATAGAATAAAGTGTGAAACATGACCCAATCCAAACTATTATATATATTTTTTTAAAAATTAGAATGATCTCATGTGAAAGTGACAGGAATGTGCTATAATTTAGAAATAGATGAATCATCCAGTGTTCCCAGGATAACATTTTTATGTGCTGATGAAATCTATGTAATATATCTTCTTAAAAAAAAAAACAACCTTCTGCCCATAAAATACCTTTATTAGAGTTTACTGAGTTTAGCAGAAATGGCAGCTAATGTCTGGAGTGCCTATTAAAGTGCAGGTCATTTGTTTGAGAGTGATTATAGAGCGTATTATTAAAAATGTGCGTTCACAACATGTTAACCGTTCTAGCTTTATACAGATCCACACAGAAAATAAAACTTTTAAATTGTGGAGATTATATACCCAGTAAAATATTTATTGTTGCACAATGTATTGTTAACTGTGTTGACTACTCTTCAGTAAGGTGCTACATAAATGAAAAATTAACCACTGTGGAATAGAAAATAGTTTAAAGTCCTGAAGTGAGTTCCTGTGCATACAAAGCAGCTTTGTCCTGGGCAACGTAATATGGAAATACTTCAGTGAAGAAAACACCACAGTAGAATACTTGACAGCAAAACAAAACCAAGACCAGCACTAGAATTGCTAAATTAAGGAGCTACATGCAAATGTGGGCTGGTTTGAATTAATGATGTCGAAGGGCGCATGCGGAGTCTGGGGAGACGAGGAAATTTCACTGACATTGTAACTGCATCTCAGCAATCTCAGGCACAAGTGTGCTGCTGTTGTGTTGTGAAATTCGAGAGAGATAAGAAACTTCCAGATTAAAATTTCTTTTCATATTTAGAGAATTAAAAAAAATTGATTGCCTTACTCACTCTGTGCTTTAGAAACCTCTCTGGTGAAATCACCCTTCAGTCTGAAATGTTACTGTATAGTGGATTACATTTTTAGTGTTAATCAGAACATTTCACTCAAACAGTAATCTCAGAATTTTTTCTCCTCATTGATTTTGTTTCTTTCTTTCTCAAAAACTCAGTGTTAGCAGACTTCCTTTTAGACTTTTGAGAAATGACGATTTCTCTCTTGTGTATTCTGGGACTGATTTTAAAAAATAGCTACCTCACTTTGCTGTCTGCCTCAAACACTTAAATGGGAGCCCAAAGTACCAGATTCTCATCTCCCTGCTACTGAAGTAGCCTGAGACACTGAGGTGAGTTAGAATCCAACAGGGAAGGACATCTCACCGTCCAGACATTGCCTAGTGTGGACATGCTTTCCTGTGAGGGCTTAATTAAGTTGCTGAATCCGTGTTCTGAGTTTCTGCCAGAGCACAGTACCTGAAGCACTGACCAAGGTAACTTGGTTCTTGACTCTTAAGACAACTTGGAATTGAGGATTTGCATAGGATCTTTTGCTGTGAACCTTATTCTCACAGATACCTCTCACTGTGTAAGCCTCATTCACGTGTGAGCCAGTTAGACAATGCTGGAAGCTGAATTAACTTCTGTATATCCTCATTCTTCATTCAGAACATACCAGAACTGTAAGCTAACTGTCCATTATCTTAGAGGACTTGAAAGACTGAGCAACTACTCATACCCTCTTCTTAATCAAAAGGTGTCATCATACTGTAAAAGGGTTTTATAGTGTAAAGATCATACAGAGTCAAGATAAAGAGTACTTGGAAAAGCATTTTCTTGGTGCCTGTTTCTTGGAGTTAATAACATGTATCCCGTTGAGGCTGGACTATGAACTACTTGAGTACAAGGAACATGTTCTAATTCATTTATACTGAATGTACTTGGTCAACAGTAGCCATTCAATAAAAAATTGTTGAAAGAACAAAGAATGAATAGATGAATGTATGTTGCCACCTCCTCCTATATTCTCCAAGTTAATATTATAGTTGAGACTATTATCTTGGGTGTGCAACCTTGAAAGGTAGGGGCAAGGGGATTAAAATAAACAGCTTGTATCTCCTTTTGAAGAAAAATTTAGAAGAATTTGCACCATCCTAGAAACGGGGTCCAGAGACTTTATGGACAATAATGCATCTGAACAAAACGATTTCTTTATCCTAGAAACATGTGAAAGAGATTGTGGAAAACATGGTTCTAAGATCTCAATTTTCAAATTTGGTGTTTTTCCAAATGCTTATCTTTAACCATCACTTGATTGTCTTGCAAAGTAGGGATTCTCTTCCCACTCCTTAGGAAGCTTGCAGTTTGCAGTTCAAATGGAATTGACCTACTTATGCTTATCTGGCAACAGGCCAACTTCATGTAGAAACTATGTATATACATTTTCCAAAGGCAGAGCCAGGGCCCTTTTTTTTTCGCTCAAACTACAATAAACAGAATTGAGGCCTCTCACATTTTAGTCCTTTCAGAATCCTAGAAAGTATATACTCTTTCTTTGTCTTTTAAACAAAACAAACATAAAACAACCGAACAGTGGGAAATCATTTCCTTGACTCATTACTGGGGTAGATGTTCCTTAAAAAAAAAATCCCAACAAATGAAGAAGCCAAGCTCAAATCTGGGTTCTTAATGAACCTGTAAGTGTTGATGACAAGCTTTCTGATATAACACATTACATAAAATCAGTGGTTGCTATTCTCAGCCTGTCCTACAGGGAACCGCATTAGGATAACTTGCTAAAACATCAGTTGCATGAAGCTTCTGATAAATGCCATTATAAGCTATAGACATAGAAACTTAAGTGTAAAGTAAAAAGAAACTGGGATAAGGAGCTAGGTCACTATACTGTTGCAAGCCCAATTAATCTTTGTTTTCCATCTATTGAAGAAAGGACTCTGTGAATCATTGCTTTTGCCCTATGTTGAAAACTTGTATTAGGCTTACCATAGTATGGAAAAAAAATATTCCCATTTTGTAAAATAAGGAGCTTGTACTAGATTCACCTTTCATGTCTAAATATTTTCTGTAATTTTATGAGATCCCTTAAAAATCAACTGCTTTCCTCTTCCATACAAAGAGTTTCAAGGTGACAGTTATTAGTGATGCCATTGTCCAGTCTCGTTCCGGAACAGAGTGTGTAGTATATTTTTGTTGCTGCACTGAATCTGCAACAGATCTTTCCAAAAAGAAAAAGGTAAACAATGTTCCTTGCATTTTAGAATGCAATTTTGCTTTTAAAAAAGGATGTTAGTGACCAACACACATCTTACATCCACAGATCGCCTTTTTCCAAATACCATGGTTTAACAATGAGGATGCAAAATCGCTTGTGGAACGGAGTTTTAAGCTTCTGCTTCTACAATAGTCTTTAATCATGTAGAAAAATTATGTTAAAAATGTCCTTCTAATATTGAGTAACAGCTGTGCTACACATTCTGCTAGTACTAGCAATTCATAAATTAAAATAACTGGCAATTTTGCACTAAATTTATGTCAGCAAATGTCTGGTCAATGTAGGATAGGATGTTAAATCATAAACATTAAAGAAGTTTTCTTAAACAAAAGACCAGCCCCATTAATTTCAATGGTTTAAAGAAATGGTTAAATAAACCATTTGGTACACTGTGAAAGACTTGTATTTTTTCTCCTTTTCTCAAATTAGCCTTAATTCACTATTGAAATTCCCTTGGCTGCTAGATGATAGTCAGAGGGCAACAGTATATCTCAAAATTAGACAAGCCCCCGTGTATCCCGGATACAATGCCTCACAGGTTGTGCTTTTAAGAGGCTGCTATAGATGAAAGCAGCCACTGATTTATGTGTTTATTTCCAAATGTGTGATGTTTACTAAAAGTAATGTACTATTGTGCTCTCTTTGCACAATTCTTTGCTAACATTTATTTCTACAGGAAGGATCAGTACACCTGTGCCCCTGCCTTTTTTTGTGATTAGTAGTATAAAGGACAATCTTCCAAAGAGTTTGTACATACGAGTGGTCTAATTTTGATGAAAGAGAATAAAGTAAATGGGAGCGTGGAGGGTGGAGAGAAACTCTGATGGAAATACAGCAGAAATGACCTGCTTTGCAAAGACAAGTCTTACACAAAGAGCCATCCATGAGACAAATTCTGATTGTCATTGAAATCCTAAAAGGAGGCAGTCTTCAGTAATTCTGGTTTAAAATGGCACAATAAATTCAAGCAGAAAAGAGTTTAGGCTGACTTCAGACTTCTTCAAAGCCACATTCAATGTCAGAAAAAAGGGAGCCATTTCTATAAGGTTCTGAGAGGGTGTGTAGCCCAAAATATTAGACCCAGACAATATATAAGTCAAGTGAAATGGCAACCAAAAATATTCTCAAACATGCCTCTATGTTTCTTCTGCAATGAAAAACGAAATCAGAACTCCCATATTCTCCATAGAGATCTGATGAACATTTCTTATGAAAGCTACTCAGACCTCAAGAATTAAAATCAACACCTCAAAATAGAGAAGCCACCATAAAAGAACTGAAACAGGAATCATTGAATAAAATCAATATTATTTTCTATAATAATTATGGTTATAAGGGTAAAGATAAACTTAATAATAAAAACATAATATGCAATTTTAATAAGTATTAAGTATTATAAAATACGACTAATAAAAAATTTGAGAGGTGGAGAGAAGCTGGGAGCAAGTATACTGCTAATACCTTCATCTCTCATAGCCAATGAATTGCTACTGACCAAGGTTGAAACGTGTAGTTAGAGATGGCAACTTCAATGGATATTTTTCCCAGTTTCTTGGTATTAAAGAACTCTATGATGAAATACTGTCTTTCGAAGCAAAGAAATATATTTTTGAAGTTCAGTGATCCTTTCTCTTATTTCTTATGAAAGTTTTCTTTGTTAAACTCAAGTACATACGATGTAATTATTTTGTCTAAAATAATAGTAATGTTTGAGGCTGTTCTGAAATATTTTTCTCTTTGTCTACCTGACCACTCATCCATCCAACCTATAGCTATAGCTCATAGAGTCGTTGCCTAGGATCATGCCTGTAATAAAGAATTAGAAGAAAATTTTTATTTTTTTTCCTGTAATTTTCTACTGGGCTTTTGGTAATAATAAACAATATAATATTTATTAAACAAAATAGTCATTTTCCTGAAAAAAAAGGAAAAATCATGTAAAAAAATCTATAGAGCCATACACTAGCACTTCAATATCAAAGTCTCTTGCTCTCTACACCCCAAGATGACTTAGTTGGCTATTACTTACTTTCACTTCATGATACAGCTCATCTTAATGCACATTCTCCACCAGGATTATCGTATTTTGAATTTAAGTAATTTTCTTTTTAATTTATCAATTCATGTTTTTATAAAAGTTTTATCATAAGAAGATGGACAAAGGATTTAAATGATATAATAAAAAGCAGCAATCTCCCATCTCACTTGTCCTCACTTTACTCCTGTACCCAGAACAATTCCTCTTACCTTTTATTATTTGGGATTTTCTTTCTTATTCCCCTCCCTTTCTTTTTTTCTAATTTTAGACATGTCTATTGATTTACTCTCATAACAGATGAGAAAATAGTTCATATATACTACTTCCTCCTTCCCTAATGTATGACCAACTTGTATAGTTTTTATCATTATTATTAGTATCTCAATTGGTCGTATCTTTATCCTCAAATAACATAACTCAAAGTTTCTTTGTTCTTCAGTCTCGGTCAGTGTTCACACACACTTGGTATGATTCCAAAAGCAGAATGTTCTCCCTCCCATTCTTATACACTTCCATTTTTATTATGTCTGTCAAAAGTACTTTGACATTTACATTATCAAAGTTAGCAATACTATCATTCTGGGTTTTGTTTACTTGTTTTTGTTTTTTCTAGTTCTTTTGCATGTAAATTTTAGAAGCAGCTTTTCAATTTCCACAGATAAAGCACACTGGATTGCTTTGACTCTGTAGATTAATTTTCTCAACATGTTTTTTAGGACTCGGGATAAAGATATATACTTTTTGATACATTTATTTTTAGGAATTGAATACTTTTTTAAAAGATTTATTTATTTATTTGAGAGAGAGAGCCTGAGTAGGAGAGTCAGAGGGAGAGGGAGAAAGAATCTGAAGCTGACTCTGTGCTGAGCGCAGAGCCCGACACAGGGATCTCAGGATCTCAGTGATCTCAGTGATCTCAGGACCCCGAGATCACGACCTGAGCTGAAACCCAGAGTCGGACGCCTAACTGACTGTGCCATCCAGGTGCCCCAGGAATTGAGTAATTTTTATACTAGTGTAGAGTTTATTTATTTATTTTATTTTCTAATTGTTTACTGCTAGCATAGAGAGGGACAAATGATTTTTGTAAATTGATCTTGTACTTGTGAACTTGCTGAATTCTCCTTGTTTGTAGATTTCCTTGGATTTTCTATGCATATATCAACTACAAATAAAAACACTTTTACTTCTTCCTTTCTGATGTTTGTGTCTTTTACTTCTTTTTCTTGCCTTAACACCCTGGGTAGGGACTCCAGTTTAATGGTGAGTAGCTGTGGTGAGAACAGAAATATTTGTTGTGTTTATGACCTTAGGCAGAGTATTCTCCATATTTTATCATTAAAATATTGGCTATTGGCTGCAGGATTTTTAGTAAATATCTTAAAGCTGAAATTGAAAAAAACAATCTCCTTTATTTAAGTGGGTTTGAATGTTGCTTTTTCCTACATCAATTGAGACATTTATATTTTTTCTTTTATCTTTGGTGAATTGTACTTATTCATTTTATAAAGGCTTATCTTATGTTACATTCATTAAAAAAATCTCTCTTGGTTAGATTGATTTATCCATTTTTTGCAGAACTGAAATTGGCTAATATATTTGGGATTTTTGTGACTATGTTCATGAAGGATATTGTTCTATACTTTTATTTTCTTGTAATTTCTTTGTTGGGGTTTGCATTAAGCTTATGCTGGCTTCTATTGCAAAGAATTCTGCAAGGGTGAGAGTATTTCTTTTTTAAATGTTGATAAAATTCCCAAGTGAAGACATGTTAGTCTGTAATTCCTGCCTTCCTATGGGTTCCTTGCATATTTTTTAGAATATACTCTTTACCAAGAGTGTTTTTGAGTGTACCTCTTTTTAAAACTTTCTTAGTGTTTGTTCTACATTACATTACAAAGCATATCACAGTCTACAGGTGCTTTCACTGTTCCAGTTTGAGTGAAGTATAGAAAACTTACCTCCCTTTATATTCCTTTATCCTTCTCTGTGCATAATGTAGTTATCTGAAATATTTCCTCTAAATACATTCAGAGTCACATCAGACAGTGTTATGATAGTTTGCTTTAACCATCAAGCATAATTTAGAAAATTTTAAGAAGAGAAGGAAAACCTCAAGTATTCACTCATATTTTGCTTATAAGTGCTGTTTCTTCTTCCTGACATTGCAAGGTTCCTCTCTTACTGCTTCCCTTCTCTCTTGAGAGCTTCTTTTAACCATTCTCTTAGGACAGTTCTACTGGTGACAGATTCTCTTAGTTTTCTTCCATCTGAGAATTACTGATTTTCCTTTTATTCCTAAAGAATATATTTGATGGGTATAAAGATTCTGGGCTGATAGGCTTTTCTTTTAGCGGTTGCATAATATTGTACCACTTTCTTCTAGAATGGTTTCTGGGAGGAATCCTCTGTTATTCAAATTGCTTTTACCCTGTAGGTAAGGTGTCATTTTTCTCTGGCTTCTTTCAAAATATTTTCTTTGTCTTTAGTTTTCAAAATTTGATGATGTGTCTTATCATGGGTATCTTTGAATTCATCCTGTTGGGGGTTCTCTAGGCTTCTTGAATCTTTAGATCTGTGTCTCTTGCCAAATGTGCAAAGTTTTCAGCCATCATTTTGTCAAGTATTTTTTCAACCTCATCCTCTTTCTCTTCTCCTCCCAGTACTCCATGATGCAAAATTTAGATTTTTTTATTATAGTCCCACAGATCCCTGAAGGTGTGTTATTTTTTTTTCCAGTTTATTTTTTTCTTCTTATTTAGTTGGGTAAATTCTATTGTTCTACATTTTTTTCCCTCTCTCCCCTTCAACCTGCTGCTGAGCCCATCCTTTGAGCTTTTTATTTCAATTATTGTATTTGTCACTTTCAAATTTTCCATTTGGTTCTTCTTTATATCTTCTGTTTTCTTGTTGGATTTTCTTTGTTGAGGTTTTGAATTTTTTTACTTGTTTCAAAGGTGTTTATAAAAGCTCACTGAAGTTTTGTGGGGTTTTTTGTTTGTTTGTTTTTGGTTTTTTTAAATCATGAATGCCTCAAAATCTTTGCCAGATAATTCTGTCATCCTTTTATTTCACTGCTGGCATCTATTGTTCGTCTTTTTCATTCAGTTTGAGATCTGTTTGATGTTTGGTATGAGTGATTTGTGATTTGCATCTGTACAATTTTGCACTATGTTCTGAGATTCTAGACCTTATCAAAACATTCTGTTTTACCTGGATTTCTTTAATAACCAAGTGGGGATTGTAGGTGGGGGTGGCACTGCCTCATTACTACCCAGAGGACCTGAGGTCCACGTTCTGTACTGAACCTTGGCTGACACTCTTGAGGGTGGGAGTTTCCTTGTTAGTGCTAGGCAGGCATGGGAAGTTGAGCTCCCTCTGTTGCCTCTTTACCACTGGGCGTGGTGAACATCCTGACTCAACAACAGGCCTCCTTTGACACCACCCAAGTTATGGGGAGCCTCATTACTGCCAGGTCCAGGTGAAAATCCAGTCTCCCTAGTTCGCCTTCTCCGATACCACCCCCAGAGGGTACCTCATTGCAGCCTCACTACCCATTCGGCTTTGTTGGTCTGGATGGGGTTGGGCCCCTCTGATTTCTGTGCTCTTTGACTGGAGGAGGGTGGTTACTCTCTTGGTAAGCTGCCACTTTCCTGGTTCTTTGGCTAGAGAAAACATGCTTTGTTGTGGCTTTTTTTGTCTATATATACCTATTGGTGTTTCCAGGCTGTTGGCTTCTTCAGCCCCAAGTCGAGGACATAGGAGACAAAAAGAAAACCCAAGAAACTCACTAGCATTTTATTCTTGAGTCCTGAGGTCTCAGCTGGTCGGCCTTCTTTTCTCTACCGTTCCTAGTCTCCTTCTACATAATGTCCAGGATTTTAAATTGTACTTAGTGAGAAGAATATGTGAAAGCACACCTACTCCATTTTCTCAGAAGTTTAATCGTCCAATTAATTTTTAATTTCAGATTTTGTATCTTCTAGTTCTAAATGTCCATTTTGTTCCCTTTTGTAGATTCAGTTTCTGTGTTCAAATTCTCCATCTCTTTTTCCACTGTTCACGTGTTCTTTTAACATATTTGTAATAGCTACTTTAGTATTTCTGTCTAATTCCAACATCTAAGTCTATTTCTATGACCGTTTTTTTCTGTTGACTAACATTTACGTCATCTTGCTTTTTTTGCATAGCTCTTATTTGTTTATTGTATGCCAACACAATATTTTTTAAAAACCTTATAACCTGAAGGAAATGTTGTTGCTCAGATGGGAACTTAGGGACAAGGCAATTGGTGTAAGAAAATGATCACTTCGATCCAAACAGTAGTTGAAGTAGTTTGGGGCTAGGTTACAGCTTTAGTTAGTTTCAACTTACCTCTTATTTCACATATTTTCTGGGTGAGATCTTTCTGTGTACATTGCAATCTCTTCCCTCTTGCAAGATCTAAGAACTGTGAGAGCTCTTTTTGCTTTCCAGCCAAAACTCTTGCCTTCCATGATGCCACAGCCAAACACTCAACAAAAGTCCTATGAGGAAAAATCTGCAAGCAGAGAGAATTAGTTACATGTTTGGGGATCCTGTAGATCTAATAAATCAGCCAGGACACAATGTTATTAAATCTCTTGCTTCTCCTTACCTCAGGAAGGGGCCTCTGCCTTTGGCAGGCCTGATTTTTAGTTTGCCTATACCCAGACTTGGCAGACCATCCAAAGAGGAAAGTGGCAGATGATTCCTGTTTACTTAGAAATATCTTTTCCTTATGATGTAGTTCCTTTAGGCTTCTTTAAGTCCACAGTTCTCCAACGTGTTAAAAAACAGATAATTTTTGGTTTTTCTATTTTCTCAATTTATTATAGCAGGAGTAACATGGCAGGTGTGTTGCAAATTTCTATATCGAAGCTGGAAGCTCTAACATGTTTTGAGAATTTATTGAAATCTTACACAATTTGTTTATAAATGGCTTCTAAAAGTTAAAAACCAATAAAGTGCACGTGTATTATTATGGCTATGTAACAGTTATTACTGAAGACCAAGAATTGTGCTAGGATTTTCTTCTCCCATGATTTAAGTATTCCATCCACTTTTCCACTGATGGAGAATATTTCTAGAATTAAGTTCCATGGGCTTTTATGCTCCACAAAATTCTACCATATTTTCAATTTCTCTCTTATTATATATGATACATACAATTAATTTTTCCTAATCTTTCCACTCCTGTCAGCTTTCTAGATTAGTAGTTAAGCTATAATTCTGGAATTTTTAGTGTTTTTCTGGACACTTAACAGTGTGACATTGAATACACTAGGTTTCTTAGAATATATATTCAAATTCTGGTATGCTTTCCTGTATGTGTGTGGTATTTCTTCCTTTTCAAGTTAGGCTGCTCTCATTTTATTAAGACAGTAACTTCCAGATACCACTAGGAACACTAATTAGAATACCTTCTAAGTATTCTTCTATGCTTCAAAATACCTGTTTTTCCCATGAAGAGGATTTCCCTTCTCTCTCTCTCTAAAGAAGTATTCGAGTTTTTACTCTTGGCATAAAATTTTCCCTAAATGTCAAGAGATGCTTATTCTTCATTTAATTAAGAGACTACAGCAAACTTGACTGTGAACACTGTGGGGCTTGGCAGAATTATTTACTATGAGTGGGCAAAGATCTGGCAATTAAGTTTTCAGATCCCTAAATGACAGAATATGCATCACTTAAACCCAGGGTGCTGTTTCTCACACTAGTTACCTTAGTTTTCCTTGCAAAAGACAGTTCAGTTTATTTGAAGAGCATTACTTGAAATTTTTTTGCCGTTTTGCTTTTCTCTGTGTTGGCTAAATCCTTCATGCCAGCTGTGTGCAGGCATAGGAGAGGGATGGGGAGATCAACTGTTTCTTCTACAGACTTTTAATTATATCTTATTCCTAGTCTTTTAGGTATAGTATTTCCAACTTGCAAGGCCTACTGAGTTTCTGTAGAGAAAATCTGTTTCATCCTTCACTGAAAATTTTATAAATTGTCCTTGACTTTATCCTTCTCATTTTTGCTTTATTGGTCACCAATCCTCAATATGTTTTTATGTTGTCGTTGTTTTTTTTTCCAGAAGAAATAGTTTTATAGAGCAATTAGATTGAGGCATACTTCCTTCACTCCCATTATGTCTTTGTTTATGCCTTTATATATCCCTTTTGTTTATTTGAAGTCATGTCAGTAGAGAGAAGGAAGAGAAACATATATTTACTCTGCCATCTTGAAAAAGATTTCTTGTTTTTAAAATTCCTCTTTATTAAATAATAAAATTAGATTGTAACAATATAGTTGCAACTTGGCTGTAGTTATATATTACTACTCTTCATGGAAAAGTGAGGAGAAAAAGTCCTTCAGAGACCCTTCTAACTAAAGAACTTATGGTATATAAACACAGTTTCATCCATTTGTTATAGAAATGGGAAACAAAATGGAATTTGCTTGAATGGTGTCTTCTCTTTCCATTTAAGAAATATTTTAATGTACTAGACATGAAAAATATACCTTATGAACTGTACCTTATGAAAAACGTTAAAGAAACACTTAGATGGAGATAGTAGTGTTATCCTAAATCAGGTATATACTTATTTCTTTAACTAAAACTAATATTGTATCAAAGAGCTAGAGACCATTAGCGGCTGGTAAATTATCCTATGATAAGCTGAGTCTGCTGAAATGAAAACATGGAAGAGAAAGACAAATTAGTAAATAGAATTCTCTAATTACTGTCTTTATTGTGCATTTTTTCTGTAAGATCATGACTTATGGTCTTTTCAAGTTTATGTAAGAAAATAAGACAGGTCAGTGGCCTTAAAAAACAAGGGCTATGAAATATCTGGAAAACCAAGAAGTCTATGAGTAGGAAGTTTCCAGGATTGGAGGATTCTGTAGGTCATTAATTCTTTAAAAACTCGGATTGTTTCCATCTTTCCAGTCTGTTTTCCTCAGCATACGAGCTTATCCTCCCTCATGGGGACAAGTTTCTATCATCACATGAAGATATGACAATGGCCAGTGGAAGATGAGCTACTTGTTATGCAGCACATTTGGTCTCATAATCTAGCTTTTCAACATTCATGGATAAGAGAAATGAAAAAGGCAGGTGTCAGAGTATGAGTGAGAAGGTTATGAGACAAACAACCCTATTTTCATATGTATATGGGAATGTGCGTATTAATAAGGAGAAAGAAACATTTCTTTCTTTGTACACAGAATAGCCACCTGGGCACCTGGGCATTGAAGGCTCCAGAGAGGTCTCTGCCACCTTTGGTCTTTGAAGAATGCTTAAGGTATCAGCAATGACTGCTTCTTGGGGTAGAGTAGGGTTGTCAGGTTCCAGTGGGAGACAGTACATAACAAATAAAACTAACATGTGACTATTAGAGCAAGACGTGAAGGATCTTAAAATTCTCACTGTATCAGAGGTATTGACAATAGAGAACACAAGAGCTGCTCCAGAAATCAAAGGGAAGAAAATGGCAGATGTCACCAAAAAAAAGCTGATGGCTCACTTTTGAGTAGGTATGAAGAAGTATCATCTCAAGATTCCTACTTGTAGGGACTGAAGTCTGAATTACAAATGAAATGGAGGTTACACCCACTGTAGAGTTGAGGAATTCTCCAGTAAATTGTATCTCCTGGGTGAAGATTTTTCTTTCTCTCTTTTGTGAATTTTTTTCAATAAACTTTTATATTGACCATGGAGCAGAAAACCTAATCAGTTTTTACTTCATTTTTTGTATTATTACATTGTTTGTAATTTCAGTTTTTTAAATTTTTTTTAAAGATTTTATTTTAGAGAGAGAGAGAGAGTGAATGCCAGCAGGAGGGGCAGAGGGGGAGGGAGAGAATTTCAAGCAGACTCTGCACTGAGTGTGGAGCCTGATGTGGACTCAATCTCCTGACCCTGAGATCACGACCTGAACCAAAACCAAGAGTTGATGCTTAACGGATTGAGCCATCCAGGCACCCCATGTAATTTCAGTTTTAAATAGGAAGTTTTAAGTAACGAGGGACCAGGTAGATGGAGATGAGGGCATGAACAGCCTCAACTTGTAGATGAAACATAAAGTAGAGCAAAAAAAAAAAAAAAAAAGGAGGAGGGAGATGAATTTCCAGCCTCCAGTGATCTGTCTTCTTTGGAAATGGCCTTGGTGAAAAGGGTGGGTTCTCAGTAGCCATGCCTACCCTACTTGGTCCTGTATTCCTTGATATGCAGGAATAGATAATTGACCTAAGATGGGCTATTTGGATCCTTTCTATGGTGTATTTGAAACATGAAGGCAGAGAAATAGAATCTGAAAATCATTGGGATTGAATCATACTAATGGCAGTGCCAAGTGACAGACTAAGCATCTGCTTAAAGTACCAGCAAAGCAGAGGTAGTGAAAAATGGAAAAAATGTGTGATATTGCACATCAAAGTCAATCAAAATATTAAATATTTGAAATTTTTATATTTCCAAAAATCGAGATAGTAACAAGAAAAATGAGAACTTTATTGGGCTTCTTTAAACTTTGTTACTGATAAGAATCTATTGGTCAATCAATATAGAGATCCCTATCAGTAAAAGAGTTTACTATATATAACTATATATATAAACCTATATATGTGTTTATACTATATAAAGTAAAGCTATATCAGTTTTAAATTATATACAGGGAAGACAGTGCCCTATATTTTTTAGAGCTTAGGTCCCCACATCCACTGTGATCCCTCCACTTCCTAATGTGAGGTTACTCTTTTTCCTTTGATTCTCTGAGCTCAAAACTAGTATCCTCTGAAAAATCCAGCTTTCTTTTTTTTTGGAGGTTCTAGATTGCAGTTATTCAGACTATGACATTAAAAGTAAGGAAACATAGATATCTTATACTTGTTCAATGTCCTACAGTTTACAAAGTGCTTTCATACCACTGTTTTATTCTATCAGGAATCTCAGGAGATACAGATATTATTAACTTGGCTGTACAGATGAATAAATGGATACTTTAAATACCAGTAACCACATGACTAATATGGTACAAAACTTGTCCCTTGTTCTCTCTGTCATATCAAACCAGCCGGCTTGGAAAAAAGATTCAAAGTAAAGAGTATAGATAAATATGGAAAAAAAGATATACATACTTGAGTCCAATTCAGATGAAGCGAAAAATCCAATATTGTAATTAAATTAATTGGAGTTCATTGCTGTTGTTTGCAACCTAAAGAATTTATGACAATAAAATGAAGTAAAACAATACCAAATAGATCTAACGAACAGTTTTTTGGTAAAATTGCATCTAATATTTATTAACATGCTTCTCAACTACAGATTGTATCCAGGATGATGCCAGTGTAATACTTTAGTAATGCTAAACATCACATAAATTGTGGTGTTGGAACCCACAAGCCCAGCTGGTGTTTGCTTCTCTCAGGAGGTTTTGATAGAGGAATGAGAAATACTTTGGAGAGGTACATATATGATTGGTGGTGAGGATAGGCCTCCATACCCTCCAACTAATATAACACAGCCTGTTGGTTATTTTGTGATTTTAAACAACAGACAGCATCTAATGTGTAGAATATTTGCTGATTTTTAGGCATTTTATTTTATTTCATCTCATTTTATTTTATTTTGTTAAGATTTATGTGTTTATTTGAGAGAGAAAGAGAGAGAGTGGGGTGGGGGTGCAGAGAAGAAAGAGTCTTAAGCAGACTCCAGGCTGAGGGTGGAGCCCAGCTCGGGGCTTGGTGTCACGACCCTGGGATCATACCCTGAGCAGAAGCCAAGAGTAGGACACTTAACCAACTGTACCACTCAGGTGCCCTTAGGCATTATATTTTGACAAACGTACCACTGTTTTATTTTTTCCATGTTTAAATCACAAGTTACTCAGTGTTCCTCCATTCTGTCCCAGCACTGCACTATAACCACACACCCATGAGCTGCTTGACTGTTTTCACTGGAGGATTAAGAGTGAGGTAGGCAACTGTGAGAATAGGAGGTATAGAAAATCAGTAGCCCCATTTGGACACATCTGTTCCATCTAAG
Source organism: Ailuropoda melanoleuca (assembly GCF_002007445.2). NCBI lineage: Eukaryota > Metazoa > Chordata > Mammalia > Carnivora > Ursidae > Ailuropoda > Ailuropoda melanoleuca. Next base: position 65,533,389 of record NC_048219.1, on the reverse strand, counting down.
CCACTACAAACAGCCCTTCCAAAAGGTAAAACCTAATCTGTGAAGAATTGTTTGCCTTCCTCTGAATCTGGGATGCCTCCTTTAATTTTAAGCAACCCCATTTGCAAGAATTGAATATCACACATTTTCTTATATCATCCAAAGCATAATACAGTGGAAACATATCACAAATAACCCTAAAAAATTGTTGCCTTCTTCTTTCTTCCTAGGAAACATCTTCCTGCTGCTAATAATGCAAACTGCCCCTGATTTATAGCTTCAAATACTTTAGGTAATACCAATAACTTCAGGGTCGGTAGTGCCTGCAGAGCATAGCCCTGTTAATCAGTCAAAATGATTTCATGTGTTTTCTTAGAAGCATCAGAAAGGGCAAAGGATTTATGGGTGATATCATTTTATGTGCCACTGTGGTGTACAATATTGTCATCATGTGTTAAAAACCAGCAATGTTCTTCATTGATTTTAATCATAGTCATAACCACCTCACTCTCCCCGGGGCCCCCCCATAAAAAGATAAAAGAAATCTGAAGACATTTTATATGGCAACTTAAAATACTTTAAGTCATTATAACTTTTTAAATGCTTTCATAGCCAACCAAGATAAAGTGACACTTCTCACAGATCATATGTCTTTCTCACTAAAATTCCAACTAGAGACACTTAAGGCTATTGAAATGAGAGCATTTTAAATGTGGAGGGGGTTCTTAATAAATAACCACCTCTGAAGAGACTTATTTGCCTCATTTTTCCAGGAGTATTTTGTTTGTGTAATTTTATTCAAGAAAGAGCTTACATTTTACATGGTGATTCATTCACACATCAAAAATTCAATAAAAATCTCATAGCCAAAAAGATAGACTTACAGCAAAGGAGCAAAAGAAGGATAAGCTTAAATTGAAACATGTCAGAGTAGATCAGATGCCCTTCCATCACCTTTCCAGTGAGCCAGATTCGCCTCTCTAGTAGGGTTGCTTTAGGAAAGGAGAAAGGCCCTCACCTATGGTTGTCTCAGTATGAGGAGAAGGCCTTCATTCATTCATTTAACCAATCAGTCATTTGTTCTTTCACTCTTTCAACCTTCAGCCAACAAACATTCATGGAATCACATCTGCATGCCAGGCACAGTGCTAAGGTACGATGCCAGAGGTTTCCATTCCAAGGTGTTATGGCCTACTGAGGAGGATAGATACAAGTAACAGCAACTTAATAATATCTACAAATGACTAGTAGCCCAGAAGAGGTAGTGGTTAGCCCTGTCGGTGATGAGCGGGTGGTGACAGGATCAGGTTTCACAGAAAAGCCTTTCCAGGGAAAGATGTGTTATTCACTGGAAGATTCTCAACACCTGGCCTAGGACCTAGTACATAGCAGGCAGTTGTAATTGACACGAGTACAGCAGCTTTCTCCTCACAGAGATTCCTCTGGTAGTCAAGCCAGGCAATCCTCCTACCTTAACTTCCACCATCTAGTTCTTCTTTGGCTGAATGATCCAAATGTATAAACATTTTCCTCCTGTTGGGCCAATCATAATACCCCATCCCCTGCTTGGTTCAAGAAGAAGCTTATTTTCCACGCTGGAAAAACTAAGACTCTTCTTTGATACTCATTTATTATTTTTTAACTTTATTTTTTCTTAAGGTTTTATTTATTTGACAGAGAGAGAAAGAGAGCACAAGCAGGGGGAGCAGCAGGCAGAGGGAGAGGAAGAAGCAGGCTCCCTGCTGAGCAAGGAGCCCGATGCTGGGCTTGATTCCAGGACCCTGGGATCATGACCTGAGCCAAAGGCAAACGCTTAACCAATTGAGCCACTCAGGCGCCCCTCTTTTTTAACTTTAGTTGGAAGAAAGCCCTTTCCTTTCAGATTCTCACAGCCCACACCCAGCACCTAACAGAGAGAAATATTTAGTGGGTTCTCAATACATATTTGTTGAAAAAAATGATCATATGGTGAGAAAGCTAGTATGGGGCAAGTCTAGAACTTCCAGTAATTTGGTTCACTACCTCATGAAGAAGCCCATTCTAGGAAAAGGATGTTGAGAGGAGGGGTGGAAAAAGAAAGAGAGTCTCAAAGGCATCGGTAAGTCCCTGTCTGTCATCCTCAATACCCTCTCAACTTCTTGTCTTCCCCACTAACATGTCTCAATACACTAATTCAAGTTATTGGCACCTGGGAGAATCCTAACACATTATTCAATAAAGCTTGTTGAAAAATTGGCTGATGAATGAATGAATGAATGAATGAACAGATGAAGCGTATCTCTGCAGAGGGCACAATGACTGCAAACAAGCAGGTGTGCCACAGTACGTCACACTAGATGTGGTACTCTAGCCACAGCGGATTTTGCCTTCTCCATGTATTGTAAGAGCCAGAAAGGGATAAATGCTACTTTCCAAACTTCCTTGAAGCTAGAAGTCTGTTTATGAATTAGGTCCAGTCAGTGAATGATATACAGGCATGGGAGGTTTAAAAGGACAAAGGTGATAGGGCATTATTGCTGCTTCTCTTTGTCCTGGTAGTTAGGTGGGAAGAAATACATGCTATTATTTTCTGAATCTGGTCAGAAGCTTTGTGGGTGGGAGAGACCGCTGTGGTGATGCAGGGGTAGAAGACGCTTCCTTAATCTGACTCACGGGGCAAGTGGCATACCCTTAAAATTCTGCAGTCTGATGGGGTTCTCCTGAATTTCTCTCCTCTAGTCCTTCCTACCGTTGCAAACACTAAGTTCCTCTGTTAAAACATCTAGAAACTACACTAAATTCTGAAATGGGCATGGCACATACAGAGATTATAAAAGGTTATGTGAGGTTCTCAAATGGGGGTGAGGAGGCAACATCACTCCCCAGGGAACATTTGGCAATGTGTGGAGACTTTTTTTTGGTCATAAATCAGGAGGGTGTTGTGACTAGTATCCAGCACTTAATGAGTAGAGGCCAAGTATGGTGCTAAATACCCTACAAGGCTCAGACCATGGGCCGTGCAGCGAAGCTGTCCACCGCTAAACACCGATATAGTCAGGCTGAGACATCCCGCACCCAAGTAGGATTCAACAGGTTGTAGTTAGAGGATTAGGCTTTTTATTATTGAGTAGGACCAGATCCTAAAAAGTCACATATGGTATTCAAAAGTGTGAACAGATCTCTCTCTGGCATCGTTCCTATTGGCCTTTTACCAATTTTGGGAGGCTTAAGGCTCTAAATTCTACATTTTAATGTGTAAAACTGAAGAGATTACACTATCGTGAATTTTTGCTATGAGGACTAGTTCCTTAGAGTTTCTCAACCTTGAGACCAGTAACAGCCACTGACCTTAGGAAAAATTGCTTAGAGGTATTACATACTGCAGTCTAATCATTGCGTGGCCACGAATATCTCCAATCTCAAGACCTATGGAGAAAGTTCATATATACTATCACTTTGGGAATTGTTTGGCATTGTTATAGACATTCAGTAAACAATCTATGAAAGGGCATTAATTTTAACTCTTATCACATGGGTACAATGTTCTGAAAAAGTGACTGGTTTAAAGCATACAAAACTAACAAAAACAGCAAGAAGAAGACAGCATAAAATACCTCCTGTGTATTTATATTTTTTTAGTGAACACAAATGAGCAAAATCTTGACAGAATCTGAGACTGTCCTGATTGTTTACCATGAAAATAATTCAAGGGTTAAAAGACGGCTTCTCTTTGATAATCTGCAATCTCTGTTCCTGCTAAGCGGAATACAGAATAATGCCAGCACAAGGAAAGACAGGACAGCTGGGATCAAGAGATTGAAGAAGCAACAAATAAAAAACAAAAAATAAATTAAAACAACAACAACAACAACAACAACAAAAAAGCATGTCAAAAGTGGACTCTTAAATATTCATTTTGAATGACTGAGTTCATGGTGCTTTTCTGTGTGGTGCAGATGGCTCAGGGATTCAGGGCAAACAAAGCAGCAATTTCTGCATACTCACAGCTACTCAGCCATAATAGCCAGAGGCCCCAAAACTCCAGGGCTTTGAGATGATTCAGTCAGGTCCCTTTACCTGCCAAATTCCACTGGATCTATGCAGCCTCCATCATAAGAACAACAGTGAAAGGATAGTAGGAAACGTGATCTGTCTTTGCTTTAACATCCACATAGCATTTATCACTGGGGAATGACCTTTAAATTCCAATTACAGGTTCATTTATGATGGAAAAATGTTTTTGAAGGAGAGAAGGGACATACAGAATTTCTTAGTTTGATACAAAATTTAAATTAAAAAAATTAAACAAATGGAAAATTGTGCACATTTTAATCAAGCTGAAATTTTTAACTGATTACAGAGAATGGCCTGAGATGTTTAACTCTAAGAAGCAACCTGTTTCTTTGTTAGACACAGGGGTATGACCTCATCACACAGAGCTTATTCTCTGCATAATGGCTTGGAGAAAAGAAAGAGCCAAACTGCATCATCTTTCTGCCTGTCTCAGTGTCAGGGGAGAGCTAATACTCATACGGTATAATAAAAAACAGTACTAAACTGCATCTTTGAACAATCAAAAACAACACACAAAATGGAATTCAAATAAAAGGCTAACAGCATTTTCTGTAACAGGAGATAATTTTACCATTTACAATGTATCAGAATGGTACACCAGACTTTTTAAGACTTTTTATTCTGCAGGGGTTTTATTGAGTGCCTATCATGTGCCATGCACTGTTAGGTGCTCCAGAAACACGCAGAAGTCAGTAAGAGAATGCCTTTGTTCCAAGTCTAATAGATAAGACCAAATAAGAAACTATAATACAGTAGCCCCCCCATTATCTGCGGGGTTACGTTCCAAGACCCCTAGTAGTTGCCTGAACCACAATTAGTACTGAACCTTATATAGTCTATGTTTTCCCTATATATATATACCTATGATAAAATTTAATTTGTAAATTAGGCACAGTAAGAGATTAACAACAACAAGAATTAAATAGAGCAATTATAACAATATGTTCTAATAAAAACTGTGTGAATGTGGTCTCTCAAAATATACTGTATTCACCTTTCTTCTTGTGATGATGTGAGTTGATAAAATGCCTAAGTGATGAGATGAAGTGAGGGGAATGATGTAGGCATTATGACCTATGGTTAGGCTGCTTTTGACCTTCTGGCAACATGTCAGAAGAAGGTCCATTTGCTTCCAGACTGCAGTTGACTGCAGGTAACTGAAACCACAAAAAGTGAAACCATGAGCAAGGGGAGACTACTGTATAATACAAGTCTGTATGTGGCATATATTTAAGAGTTTCAAGCAAAATTTCAGAGACCATAACACCATGAGTTGGAAGATGTCAGGGAAGGTTTGATGGAGAGGGTAATATGAAACGAATCTTGAAGTACTGTAAGAATTTGAACTGACAGAAATGAAGAGAATTTTTGTTGAAAGAAGTCAGTGATACCAAGAGAATAGAAGCCAAAGCAGATGGGTGTGTGTGTGAGTCAGTAGGTAGTGTGGTTTAGCTGAAACTAATGAAACACATAGGGACTTCATAAAAAATATGTCTGGAAGGATTAAATCGGAGACACATGGTCTTCTAGACCTATAGTGAGCGTTAGGAAGCCATAGTTTAACTTTTTCATCCTACAGTTGAGATAACAAAGGCTCAGAAAAGATGAAATTATTTATGCAAGGTGATATGTCAGGGGATGATCCTCATTAGCCAAGGGTAAATGGATTTGTGTCTCCTAAATGTCCACTCCCATTTTTGTTTCTTTTTTTCTTTTTCCCACTCCTATTTTTCTTTCTGTGGCAACTTGCAGGGTAATCTGGGTATCTGGGTGTTCTTAAATACCAAGATAAGGAAGTCGTACTAATTACTTTCATTTGGTATATCTTAAAGAGACACTAAAGATCTTTGAGAATAGAAATGATGTCATTGAGAATGAATTTTGGGAAATAAAGGAGAACAGAAGAAACATTTTGTAGCGATGTAAAGGACAAACAAACCAAGGTCTACCTAGCTTACACATGGACATAAAAATCACCTTTCACATACTTTTTTTTTAAGATTTTATTTATTTATTTGACAGAGATAGAGACAGCCAGCAAGAGAGGGAACACAAGCAGGGGGAGTGGGAGAGGAAGAAGCAGGCTCATAGCGGAAGAGCCTGATGTGGGGCTCGATCCCACAACGCCGGAATCACGCCCTGAGCCGAAGGCAGACGCTTAACCGCTGTGCCACCCAGGCGCCCCTCACGCAATTTTTAATATAGCTTTGACCAGCCTTTAACATAGCTTTGAGAGTATGCATCGGCAAAATGTTGCAGAAATCAAAGACATTTAAATGGATGATGCATAGCCCAATTGGTTGTGAAGCTTTTGCTTAAATATATCATGGTTTTAGTAATTCCTGATTTAGTCATAAGCATATGAAAACCTTGGATAAACAAATTGCCCAAGAGAATTATGGGAGAACCCCAGTATTTATTAAAACAGTCATATTTTATAAACTGTAGAATACAGTTTTGGAACTAAAAACAGTATTTTTATTGTAGTTTTAAAATAATCTTCATTGTGAATTCATAATATTCTCCAAAGCTTAATAGCACACATGGTCTGTATATACAAATACATAAAATACATGCAATTTGTCTCTAACTTAAATAGCCATGAGAGAAATGTATTACCTAATTTGAATTAGCCCCAAATTAAAACGGGAACAGTTATGTACAATAATTTCAGTCCAGGGCAAAATCATGCTCAAATATAATTTAATATCTATTTTGATTTTAATCTCAAAAATTAATCATCATATTTTTCTGGTCTGACACAAAAGCAAATAAACCAATGCTTCATGTGAAACCTTTTCCCCCAGAAGCCCCTGAAAAAGTTCTCTTCATTCACATACCAAGCTCAAATACTGATACTCACGTCTTGCTTCTATTTTGAAGATGTAATATGTAAGGAAATATATTGATAACCATTTATTTTAGGTATAACTGAAATGAACATTAAAATGCTTGAAAAACTTTTAGACCATGACTTCAGTAAATAAGAAATCTTAAGACCAGAGTAAAAGTATTCATCTTAATAACAGATGCCATTTATTAAGTGCTTACTCTAACAAGTGCTTTGCACGCATTTTCTCATTTAGTCCTTAGAATATCCTGTGAAGTACACATGGCTGTTGCCTCACTCAAAAGGCTAAGCCACTCAGAGTCAGATATATTGTAACCAGGCTTCATCTGGCTTCAAGCTCATGCTCCATTTCAAGCATTGTGACACTGTCTCCCATCAAAACATTTAAAATGAAGGATAGATTAGTGGCAGGGAGAAGAAACACACTCAAGACAGCTAGGGTAGAGTCTACTTAATGGGTGGAGATGAGGAAACTTTGTGGAAAGGCCTGATGGTGAGAAAGATCATGGGATGTTTAAAAAAGGAAAATAGGGCTGGAAAAGAGAGCAGGGAGGAACATGTGAAACCTGAAGAGGGGGGCAACAGCCACATCAAGGAGGGCCTTGTCAGTCATGTATTCACAACACACATGGTAGGGAGTCAGACACACAGCATAGTGCTTAAGAACATAGGCTCTATGAGCAGCTCTGGTTTCAAAACCCAGCTCCCCTCTCAGCTGGTGTATAATCTTGGATAGTTACCTAATTGTGTAACCAATTATTTCTTCTATAAAATGGACACAGAGATAGTGTGCTGGGCATTATAGATGTATAGATAATTAAAATAGGTTTCCTAACCTGGAAGAGCTTGCATGATAAAGGATAGAAGAAAATGATGGCTGCTATGTGGTACCATTTATGTCAGGAGAAGGGAAAAAGCAAAACTTTTACTGGGCACTTATCACATTCCAAGCAAGGTACTGTATACTTCTGTGTATTGTTATCAGATCTTCTTCTCTATCAGAACTTGGTAAGTAAGGTTTTTTTCTAATAATAGAGAAGGAAAACATGCTCAGAATAGTCAAATAGCTTGCTCAAGTTGACACATTTACTAAAATGGCAATTTGTCATTTAGGCTCTCACTCTGAATCCAGGCAAGCTCTTTGCACCTACAATTTTTCCTTTCCAAGTTTCCAAACTCTACTGGTTTTACCCTAATAAAACAACGACAAAAGTGAGTTTTGAGCAACAGGAATTCATTGGGAATCTTGATGAAAACAGTTTAGTAAGGTGAAGAAAGATGATAGCAAAGGACAGAAAAGATAGTGGTTGGAAAGGTATAAAGGGGAGGGATTGTTTTAGGCTGTATTTTATTAGATCTTTCTATAACAATGAACACTAATTTCTTCTTTCTTTTTAGAGCATTTTCTTTCTTGGGTCACTGTGTCCCAGATTCTGAGGGATCCTCCTTTGCTGGAGCCCTGAATCCAGTTCCAGTAAGATGACTTAACCTGAGCCCTATATGAGATCTTATTTAATCTTCCCAGCAATATTTTGAGACAGTTGTCATTGTTCCCATTTTACTGATGGGGGAAAAAAACAAAAACCAAAACTGAAGCTCAGAGGAGGTAATTTAGCTACCCAAAGTCACAGAGGTAATAAGTGATAGGTGTGGGATTAGGACAGAGGTCATTCTGACAACAAAGGTCATACATGCCTTCTACCACACCAACTTTTCAGGAGCTCATAAGGCATGAGTTTAAACATAGGCCTTTTACTTGAGATTTTTAGGACTCAGTCTCACTACCCACCCCCCTACATTTTACCTCTCTAAGTTATGGAAGATTAATCCTCAATTGGCACAGTCTAAATATTAGGGGAGGCCAGAATTCTGTATTTCTGCTTAAGCTAGTCCTGGAAATAGCCCAAATTTATAGATATTAAATTAGTAGGTAAAAGAGCCAAATTTAAATAGCTAGCAGTTTGTCTCCACATAAAAGCTTAGTCCTAGCTTCCAGGGTACTGCAAATCCCCAACCCCTGAAAAGTGAATGAAACGAAAGACCAATATGCACACTGCTCAACTGCTTGAATCTGGAGATCATTGATAAACCTGTCACATATTGTAAATCTGACTGTAAGCTATTCAGAGTTACTCTTGAAGATGAAAAAGTTACTAATTCTCCAAAATGTAACCTGGCACTTCAGTGATAATAAATGAACTAAAATCCGAACTATTACCTCACCAGGGTCATGTGCTAATAATGATTCCTCCTCCATCTCCTGAATTCTTCCCACACATATTACTTTTAGATTTGCAAAGGTATGATGTGGTAAGTAAACTAGTACATGGAGTAAAAGTGGGTCTCTACAATCAGCTATTTTAGAAGCTTTAATTTTTCTTGCCTTTCTTGGTTTCTGTAGTGATGATTAGAATAAAATAGGGACACTTTTCAGTGGTAGAATTAAGACCTCTCTTCAGAGTAAATCCTTCTTTACTTTGCCTCCTTTCAAGTGCATGAGAAGAGTTGCTAGACAAGTTTATTTAATCACTTGGAATACGTCATGTTAACTCAAGGAAGAAGCAAAGTGACTGAAAAGCTAGGATAAACTGTGCATTACTTTCTTTTTCCCCTCACAAAATCTAGTTCTAATAAAAACCATCTTTACTGCCTCAGGCTAATGTGTAAGTTAGTGAGAGATTATGGTCTGGTTTTTATAGCATTTTATGTAGTATTTGACAATCCATGGGGACCTTGCCTGTTAGTCCTTTACAAATATAAAATGTAATTTTAAATTTCACTTCATCATGGTAATAGGCTATATAAGCTTCCTTTCTAAAGCCTACAGACCATCCTGTCACCTTAGGAAACCTCAAACAACCTGACTTAATCACCTCTTAGTGACTCATTGCGCCCTGCCCACTCTTTTGAAAATACATAAATCCTAATTATTTTTAAAGCTCTTTTCTAGAAAATGAGGTTGATTTCTTGTACACACTCAGGCTAAGCATACACAGAAAAAATAGGTAGGAAGAGACTCTTTGTCTTCAAAGGATTGGATTATTTTCATATATTCTCTCCAGTGCCCCTCCTTCCCATTTTCAGTCAAGCCTTTTAGGTAGAAAAACTTGTTTTAGAAGGCAGGCAGCCAATCAGCCAAATCCCTAATGGGGGAAAATAAATAGTGACAGTCACTTACAGTAAGATGCTAAGGTGTGTACAGGTGGCTCTGGGGCACACAGCCATGCTAAGCAGTAGGTAATTTGGTCAGAGCATTGTTAGATAGATGAAACTATTTTTGTTAACACTTTATAGATGAGGGAAAAGAAACTCAGAAACTATCTTGGTCAAAATCTCAAGGTAAATCCTGGCAAGAGTTAAAACTGGGTCTTCCAATATTTAATTAAATTATCTCTCCAGTAAACCTCACTGCCATTTACATTGTTAAACAGCTTCCATACTTCCCAAACAGGTCATATCTTGCCCCTGTTGCAGTTATTTCTCATACAATCAGATATTTCAGCTCACCATAACATGGTCACTGGTATTTAACAGCGAATACTAAGGTATTTGTTATTTGTGTGATATTCTGTGCTGAGTACTACAATGGCACTTCCCGTGTAGGAGCTTACGACTGAGAAGACATATGTATGCCCTTCACCGTTCCCAGCTAATGGTCTAGGACTGTGGTGGTCTTAGGCTAGATTCCTCCCAGGGGCCTGTGGACTCCACAGCCCAATCCTGGAGCTCAGATAAGCCATTTTAGAGATGGGCCATCTTATGAAATCTTGAAACCTGGGGTTACTTGCCCAGCATTTGCTTCATCATACTATCACACTTCCTGGGTATCCACTCTGAATATCATTTTACCAATATACAGATTGCACAATTAGAATCTCACCCTCTCTAGCCTACCTAAGTTCAGAATGTCAATACCTGGAAACCCAGCTTGGGCTATTCCAGAGTTTCAATAACAGAATTCTAATATACACCTAATAGGCTGATGGAAGGAACTCTCTTTATTTTTTTCTAATTTGCTTCTTTGAATGTGAATGCGTTATAACTTGCAGTTGAATACTTCCGTAAAGATAATTACATATGGCAAGACAGAAAAACTTTTTGAAAAAAAAAATTCCCTTGAATATGTGCCTGAATTCATTTACAACTGTTGCTGCTTTAAACACTTCAGGCAGAATAAGTGGATGGCACTAAACAGCTTAGCTGCAATTATTATGGAATGTCTGAGGTATAATTTCCCCTGCGGTTTTGTTAGGCGTACAAAATTCATAATTCTGATTTGTGGCAGGTACTTATTACCCATCACAGGTGGGGATATGCAAATATTATTCTAGTAGGGGTGAACAGCCTTTATTTCAGTATTCAGCTATTAACGAGATTTGTGAGTCTGGTACTCTGGGGCCATTTAATTAATTAGATGGTACAGATAAAATATAAATTGTTTTGTAGGCTACACAATTCCTGTCCTAGGAGATGTAAAACTGAGGCTAAATGAACTTAGTGTAGATTGATTTGTTGTTTTTTATATAGCTCCCAGTAAATTTAAATCCTGCTCATTATTTTACTGTATTAATTCCACTCATAATCCTCATATTCTCTGAGTTTCATTAAAATAGATGTTATGTATTTGACTATTTTGTTAAGTAACTTTATCACTTAATCTCCATGTCCGTGGCAGTAAGCACATCCCGTATATGGAAAGAATGTATCTAAAACAAATCTTTTGAAAATTTTTCATATTCTCGAGTAAGAATCTTTTGTAAATTTACAATATTATGTATGTGGAAATAAAATCTACTAGAATAAATCTGATAAAATTGCATGACATTAAAAAGAGTTTTATTTGGGTCATTCAAGAAATAGTGCAACCTATACAACTGCCTGCACATAAGGAGAATCCTTTGTCATGCATTTGATATCTCAGGGAGGTGAGACGTTTATAGTTACTTGGTTAATGCCAAATAAGTTTAATTTTTCCTTTGTCTTTATGTACTTGGCACTGGATGTCTAGTAGAGCTAGAAGGATTTGGGATCTTGCCTTGACATAATGGCAAAATCACTGTGATTGATTATTGATGTCTGCCTTGGGTGTGTCTAGAGTGGTGCTGTTTGTCCTCGGTATTTGCTGTCTTCGGTTTATGTCTTTGTTGACAACTCAGTTAAAAGCCTTTAATCATATTGTTGATTACCCTAAATTTGACAAGAAAAAAAATGCACATATTTTGTTTCATTCAGAAGATACTCAATTGAAGTTGTTAAATTTCATAGCAGTCCCATCTTCTAATAAAACAATTTGTAAATGATTACTTCAATTTTATTTTGAAACTAGAAAATAATTATGCAAATAAATGAATATCTTTTTCTGAGATAAAGTTGGGCTTACCTTAAATTTTACTTTGGGATGAAATACTAGTTTCTTTCTTCTGACCTTCAAGTTTTCATTTAAAAATTGAAATTCGGGCTAACAATAATAGTTTCTCTTTTCTCTGAGTACGATTTTCTATCCTCTGTCTGCCTCCCTGCATTCCCCATCTCTTTTTATTTCTTAATGAAAAGCAAGTATATTTCTCAAAAGAAACATACTTTTAATACCTTGACTAAATAAAAGGAGGGTACATAAGAAAATGCAAGAACTGGAGAACAATTTCCCAAAGGGATTTAATAACCACATTTAAAATAATTGCAAAAGCAGAAGCCCACACATCATGTTGACAACCTTGAATGCAAAGCAAAAATACTTAAACGTGCAGATCCGAGAGTTGTGTTACAGGTTGGCTTTCAGCAAATACATTTTCAAGCATCTCCTGTTAATCTCCATAGAAATCCAGGAAAAGAAAAATTTTGTCAATTTAAAAAGAGATTTCTAAGGTGTTACAACCATGAAGTCTACATCTCCAAAAGAAAAAATTAAATGAAAGGTGATAATTATTCAGATTCAAAACCTGTGAAGGAAGCCAAGACAAAATTAAACAATCAGAAAAATATTTTAGCAAAAAAATATGCTAGATTAACAAGAAAGGAATTATATACTAAAAGATTGGTCAAGACATTAATACTGACATTACTTATGTGGTTTATATAGATAATAATGAGATGTGCTATTAATGGTGTATTTTCTGTGAAATGAAATTCTTTTGAATTTGAAAACTTTAAGAATTAAATTGGCCATAAATGATAAAACCTAGATCATAATTATGGAAGCAATTCAGGATTTATTATTGATCGCAATCTGATAAATATATTGATAGATAGGAAAATAGAATAAAGATGGAACAAATACACATAATATTAAATATTAAGATTAGTCCTTTTTAAAAATATTATAGTCAAGGAAAGATGTTAGACGTAGACATAATATTCTATATTATGCAGGCTTCTCCAAAGTTTCAGGCCTTTGGTAGCACAACCACTCAAAAGCTCTGCAGTTGGAGTATTTGGAGAAAAAGGAAGAATCCAGTGTTCTTTAGAGAACAATGAGGGGTCAAATTAAGCCATTTGATGTGTGGATCAGAAATAATGAGATGTTCTCTGATGGCAGAACTTTTGGGTGGAGGTCAGGACCTGAACTTAACTTTATTGAGTACAAAAAGGAGTTGAACTGGGTGGTGCATACATGGCTCCATGTATTTGCCAAATCCCATAGAATTATACATCAAAAAGAGTGAACTTTAATGTATGCAAACTAAGATAAAGAAAGCACCAACCAGGATGTTGAAGACAACTTTGTTACAAATGTATGACATATCAGCACTGAAGAAGATAAGGGGAAGAAGAGCTGACCTATATAACTTTGAAAAATAGTGTTTTGGCTATAAAGCTCAACTTTAAAGTTAAAGACAAAAATAAACTATAAAGCTAAAGACAGAGAGGAATTGTACATAAACACTGTACTCTAGTTGGCTATTTTCTTTCATGGAAGTACAAGTCAGGAATGATGAAGGCTTTACATCTGTATTGAGGTTGAATAAAAAAATAAAAGAAAGATGGATAGTGGGTGCCAGGTTTCTTACTATTGGAGAAAGAAGTTACAGATAAGCAAGAGAGGAAAACTAGAATAAATTTAATGGTGGTGGATCACAGTCAGACATTGGTGTGAACTCATGTTTAGCTTAATATTAGTACAGATGGTAGATACAGAAACAATCATAGATATGTGTATATATATATATGTTAGATACAGAAACAATCATAGACATATGTATATACATAAGTTAATATGTATACATGTATGTATTACTTAGCTCTGTTTATTGAGAAGTCCTAGAAGCAACAATACCCCACTAGTGATAAGCACACACACACCCAGATCTTGGTTTCTAAATATCATTTTAATCAAATTAACCAGGAATCTTTGGAGAAATAATTGATTCTGGGGCTGGGGCAGGAAAAATACAGGATGAGTCTGGAATATGTTACAGTAGGGAGTGATAAAAACAAACAAACAAAAGAAGTAAAGGCGTGATTAAAAAAAACAAAAAACACATGTCAAAGGGACACAGATGCCAGCTGAAAGAGCTCCCAATAGCAAAAGTTGGAACAATTTGAGCAACAAAGTAAATAATGTAATACAAAATAAATATTCAGCAGTCCATACTGATTCAAATAAATGAAGACTAATCTTCCTTACATGACAATTACAAATAACTAAACTCTATCCGGAGGTGGAGCTTAATTTCCCAACACTCCTTCTTCCTTTTGAGAATGGGTTAGACTTAGTGACTCACTTCCAAAAGATTAATGCATTGATAAGGAAAAATAGTAATTCAAAACAAAACAAAACAAAACAAAACAAAACAAAACAAAACACCCTGATAAACACTACCTCAACCAAGTCATGAAAGTTAACTTGTGGTGTTGGGCACAACAATTACCTATGTATGTGTATGATGAGAAGGACACTTCACCTCTTCAGTATTCTTCCAAAAACCCGTAACCCTAGTCTAATCATGAAAAAACATCAGAGAAACCAAAACTGAGGTACAATAAGAAATATATATGGTCTTTGTCCTCAATTTCTGGCACAGAACTCCCCCAAAATTTGGAATTTTCTAAGTGATAGGAATGTCTTTTGGTCATTCTTTAGGTGTCCCTTTCAAGCACACCTGAGTTTATACTAATGAGGTAAATTAGGGTTGGACCTTAGACAGACTTGGAATGGGGCTGGTCACCAAAAAGACCAAGTGATTAGAAGGTTGGGACTTTCAGACCCACCTCCTTGATCCCTGAAGAAGGGAGAGGGACTGGAGGTTGAATCAATTGCCAATAGCCAATGACTTAATCACTCGTGCCTACATAATGAAGCCTCCACAAAAGCCCAAAAGCATGAAGTTCCAGAGCTTCCAGGTTGCTGAACACAAGAGGATGCAGAGAAAATGGCTTGCCTAGAAAGCATGGAGACTCTGAGCCCTTTCCCCACACCTTGCTATATGCATCTCTTCCATCTGGCTATTCCTGAATTATGTCCTTTTATAATAAACTGGTAACCTAGTAGGTAAAATATTCCTCTGAGTTTTGTGAGCTGTTCTAGTGAAGTAATCAAACCGAAGGAGGGGGTTGTGGTAACCTCTGCTTCATAGCTCATGGGTTAGAAGCACAGGTGACAGCTGGAACTTCAGTTGGCATCCAAAGTGGGATGAGAGGATGGGGAGAGTCTTGTCAGACTGAGCTCTTAACCTATGGGATCTGATGCTATCTTCATGTAGATAGTGTCAGAATTGAGTTCATGGTATGGTGTTTGAAAAATTGGAATACATAACTAGTATCCCTCAAAACTGTCTTGGTCATGAAAAATGAGGAAAGGCAAGAAATTGTCACAGACCGGAGGACACTAGGGAGACAGTACAGCTAAGTGCAGTGCAGTATAACTTGAACAACAAAATTAATGACAGTATTATTCTGTAATTAGATTGGGTCCTGAAAAGGAAAAAAGGATTCACGTACCTTTTAAGAAAAAGTTTAGTGCATCTGGGTGGCTCAGTCAGTTAAGCATCTGCCTTTCGCTCAGGTCATGATTCCAGGGTCCTGGATTGGAGCCCCGCATCAGGCCCCCTGCTCCCTGCTCAGCAGGGAGCTGCTTCTGCCTCTTCCTCTGCCAGTCCCTTCTGCTCATGCTCTCTCTCTCAAATAAATAAATAAAATCTTAAAAAAAAAGAAAGTTTTTATATAGTATAATATATTACATTTATAATGAGTTGTTTATAATGTCATATATGTTCTTAAGATTGCTGATTTTTAAAAAATCTCAAGTTTTTCATATATGGACGATAAGACTTCAGGACATTTTAAGTGTTCTTGTGTAGTGACTAGTCTCAAATATTCTTGCAAACATTTAAAAGTTGAATTGAAAAGCACACGAAACATTCTTAGAAGTCTTTTTACCCTGGGACAATTAGCTATAATTCAACTGTACAAGGAGGTGACTACACACCTCATAAATATATCCCCAGAAATTCAAACTAAATGTCCTTTCAGTTTTCCTGTAGTCAGATCCCCCCAAAATGCCCACAGGGACATGAATGCCTCCCTATGAATGGGGAAATGTGTTGAGGGAAGGGGTTGGGGAACAGGGAGTCTGTAAGGAAAAGGAGGAATTGTAGTTAAAGTTTCATACTTTTGCAGATTGTGTGAAAATACATTACAATACAAAGATCGTGCTCATTTTCTTTAAAGCTCTAACATCTGATTCTGCTAATAAGCTACAAGATATAAACTCATACTTAAGAGTAGTGAGGAAATTGTTTAGGTCTCAAGCCTAAGCAGCATGTTTCAACCAAATAATCAGTCATTGGTGAATTAATCAAATCATAATCTGTGTAGTATCTCCTTGTTGATTCCTTGTAAGCATTTTCCTCAGGAACTCAGAGGTGGAGGAGGGAATGGAGGCAGGCAGGCAGAAAAGTGAAATTCAGGATTTGGGCAGATTTCTGGGCCATAGTAAAATCTAACAATTATTTTTAAAACATTTATATAGTACATATGTGTCCTACCTAGGTACTATCTTTAGTGCTTTATAAGTACTCATTCATGTAATCTTCATAATAACTCGATGCATAAGTACCATTATCATCCCATTTTTCAGATGAGGAAACTGAGGTACAGAGAGATTAATTTGAATTGATACATTTGATTAATCAATTGATTATAAATAATTATTCATAATTTATAAATAAATAATTATAAATAAATTTGTGAATTGGCAAAGTAAGGCAGAACCAGAATTTGAAGATTATAAATTCCACCCTGACCTGAAATTTTTTAGAAAGATGAAAGAAAAGAAGGGAGATATGAATGAAATAGAGCAGCAGTTGCAAAGTAATGGGGGGGGCACCTGGCACTTGGATTTTGTTTATTAGTCAATAAATTCACATTAGAATTTGATTACCTTTGGATAGGTCATGCATTTCAGTTTGTTGAGTCTCCACAACTCTTTGATGCACTGCTCTGTCACTGAACATATTTAGATGGCTTGTCTGGCCTCTGAAAATGTTTCAGTTTTATACAAAGAAAATGACATTAAAGGTTAGAATGAGAGAGCAATAGAGAAATTAGGGAGTCTGAAAAATGGGGAGAAGAGGAGGAAATAGTGAAATGCAGATAGCTAAGAGGATGATAGGGAAGCAGGCCTGAACTCGATGGCCAACCATGTATCTCCACTAATAAAAAGTTACAGTGAGAACAGTTGAGTTCAAATCCTTATATTGCTTCCCCTTAAAAAAAAAAAAGTGTAAAAAATGGAGAAGGAACCAAAGATGGACTCTGTCCTCTCTTCTTGCTCAGTTTAGCCTAGTTCTGCAGATACTATGGATGTGTTTCCAGCAACAGAAATAATCCCCTCCAACCTTTGTCCAATTCTCGCTGGGACTCATTCAGACTTTAGACCATTTGGGTCCTTTTGTGTTTTGGACCAATTCCAGTCATCTGGAAAGCATTCTCTGAGCCACAATTAGTAATTCATTGGCCTGAAATCAAATCTTCTTCCAAATAAAATAGAAGGTAGCTCAGCCTTCCGTCTGCTAGAGGACATCTTTTTGTAAGTGGCAAGCAGCCCTACCTTTAAGGTCCATCAAAACTAGAGCAAGTGAAGGAGGAGAAACAAAAATAAGTTAGAAAGAAAATTAAAAATACCTAGCACTTGAGGCTCCAAATCCACATTTAAATATGAAGAAATCCTGGTCTTGGACATACACATATTTGGCATGAGAACTTGGATTGCTTCTTTTACTGATGTTTGTTCAGTCTTTCAAAATGACAAATATGAGAAAGCCTTGGTAAATGAGTTTATTTTGGAGATTTGTTAAGAGTCTGTTCACTGCTGGAACAGTATAGAGAAAAAATCTAAAATCATAAACACTCATTCCCAAATAAGGAACTTTCCATGCTGACACCCTTAGCAAAGTTACTAATGGAAAGGCAAGTGCTTTCACATACTCTGAAGATAGGCAAAGCAGGAACCAACTAAAGGAATAGGGGAGCCACCCTTCCTCAGGCTTACTAGGAGAGCTGAGTCAAAGGCTCTTTGGACAACCCATGTGTGAAGGTTTAAATTCTTGCTCAGTCAAGTCTCTTCTGTCTTCTATAAAGTTTAACATAGACAATTTCTCCATTTCTTCTAAAAATTTGAATAACAGGATCTTATAAGGTATTCTGCTGGGTCACTATGAAAATAACTAGTTGTTAATAGAGAAAATAGTTGTGAGCTCTGAAAGCTATAAACACCTATAGCATGGTGGCTGCAAAACATATTTTGACTCATCGGATTCCTCTTTAATGAGGGTTGTTTTCTACCTCCTGGATTCCTCATTGCAAACCAAGGAAGCTAGATTTTGTATGAACAGAGCATTATGATAGATCTTATGCTTTTCATAAGTACCTTAAAACTTCACTCTTTCTAGTAACATGATGATGATCTTCCCAAACAACTCATTTTAAAACATTTTAATTTTTAAAGCATTTTTGGGTTTATAGCAAAATTGGGTAGGAAGTACAAAAGGTTTCTATATATCCCTTACCCTTACCCATGCATAGCCTCCTTCACCATCAACAACCGGACCCAGAGTAGTACATTTCTTATAATCAATGAACCTACACTAACACGTCATTATCACCCAGGGTTCATAGTCTACATTAGGGTTCAATCTCAGTGATATACATTCTATAGGTTTTGACAAATGTATAATGATATGTATCTACCATTATAGTATCATGTAGAATGGTTTCATCACCCTAAAAATTCTCTATGCTCTGCCTATTCATCCGTCCCTCCACCTAACCCCTGGCAACCACTGATACTGTCTCTGTAATTTTGCCTCTCTAGAATGTCATATGGTTGAAATCATATTGTATATAGCCTTCTCAGATTGGTTCCTTTCACTGACTGATAAGCATTTAAGATTCTTCCTTGTTCTTTTATGGTTTGATAGCTCATTTCTTTTTACTGTTGAATAATATTCCATTGTCTGACTATACCACAGTCTATTTATCTATCCATTCACCTACTGAAAGACATTTGTTGCTTCCAAGTTTTGATTGTTATGAATAAAACTTCTCTAGACATCTGTGTATAGGTTTTTGTGTGGATTTAAGTTTTTAAACTCCTGTGGATAAATATCAAGGAGCACAATTCATTGGATTGTATGGAAACAGTATGTTATTTTGGTTAGAAACCACCAAATTGTCTCCCAAAGTTGGCTGTACCATTTGGCATTCCCACGGGCAATGAATGAGAATTCCTGTCATTCCACATCTTTGCCAACCTTTGTATTAGTTAGTGTTCTGGATCGGGCCATCTTAATAGGTGTGCAGTAGTATCTCATTGCTCTAATTTACTTTTCCCTGATGATATGTGATGTGGAGCATCTTTTCATATGCTTATTTATCATCAGTTTATCATTTTTGGTGAGGTATCTGTTTAAGTTATTGGCCATTTCTTTTAGTCTTCTCATTTGTTTTTTTACTATTGAGTATTTTTTAAGAAATTTTTTTTAAGATTTTATTTATTTATTTATTTATTTATTTATTTATTTATTTAAGAGAGAGCATGCACACAAGAGGCGGATTGGCAGAAGGAGGAACAGGCTCCCCACTGAGCAGGGCTCCATCCCAGAACCCTGGGATCAGGACTTGAGCAGAAGGCAGACACGTAACTGACCGAGCCGCCCAGGTGGCCCCTTTACTATTGATTTTTAAGAGTTCTTTGTATATTTTAGGGGCGCCTGGGTGGCACGGTGGTTAAGCGTCTGCCTTTGGCTCAGGGCATGATTCCGGTGTTATGGGATCGAGCCCCACCTCAGGCTCCTCCGCTATGAGCCTGCTTCTTCCTCTCCCACTCCCCCTGCTTGTGTTCCCTCTCTCGCTGGCTGTCTCTATCTCTGTCAAATAAATAAATAAAATCTTAAAAAAAAAAAAGAGTTCTTTGTATATTTTAGGTAACAGTCCTTTATCAGATACATCTTTTACAAGTATTTTCTCACAGTCTGTGTTCTGTCCTCTCACTTTCTTAAGTGTCTTTCATAGAGAAAATGCTTTTAATTATAATGAAGTGCAGATTATCAATTCGATCTTTCATGTATCATGCCCTTACTGTTGTATCTAAAAAGTCATTGTTGTATCTAAAAAGCCAGGGTGCCTGCCTGGCTTAGTTGGTAGAGCATGAGACCCTTGATTTTGGGGTCAAGCTCTATATTGGGAGAGTTTTAAAAATATATAAAAGCTTAAAAGAAAAAAAAAAAGTCATCACCGAACCCAAGTCATCTGGATTTTCTCCTGTGTTAAATTCCAGCTTTATAGTTTTGCCTGCATGATTCTGAAAATGTCTTAGTGCTTTTATTTGGGGGAGGGGGCTGAAAAAACAGAAGGCTAAAGATGTTTTTAAAAGAACCTAGTCCTCATGAATGTAGGACTGTTTCTACATTCTGGTAGATTTTTGCCTAAGCCAAATTTAGTCACCCAGTTGGTCATATTACTCTTTGAACAAAACTAACTGTAAGGATACCCAGTTCTTGTTCTAATTAGACCCAGTTTGATGAGTTAGTCCTCTACAGAGGAATTATCTCTAAGGAAAGAAAGTGTCAGTTTGTTAGACCTAGTAGATTTGTGTGAAAAACACTGTATGTTACACAAATAGTACTCTCACCACTAAATGGCTCATCACTACATGGATTTCAACAAACTATACAAACCATGTATCCCAAAAATAACACATCCATACAGGGGAAAAAAAATCTGCTTTAAGGTAATTAGCATTTCAGATAAAGCCAGCCTATGCAGTCCACCTACTGCAGAGAACTCTGGCCTAGCCACTTAACAATTAGTGGTACATCTCTGTACATGTCACCACATTTGGCTAAATAAATTGTGATTCCATTTCATGGAGTAGAAGGACATAGGGTGCTCAACTGTACTACATAATTTTATAGCACTTCCTATACAGGAGATATTTAGATCAGATGTAAGAAAGTTATTTTCTCTTGTCAAAAGCTTACACTTGGGGAACAGAAAAGAGATAAAAAGCTTAAACACATTTCTACCTCTTAAGAAGGTCTAGTAGAGCTGATTTTACTAGACTTGTTGAAAGGCAATCCCTGCACCATATTTATCATGATATATTCATTGTTAGTGGTTTAGGTAGATGATTTGTTAAGGAGAGTGCAAATTCTTTAAGGGAAAAACAATATTTTATCATCGGCATATCCCTAGTACCTATCAGAGTGTCTCATATATAGATGTTAGGAAAATTTAATTTTGTTGAACGTGCTATGGTGAGTACAGATTATTGCATGGGAAAATATGTACTCATATCAGTATCCACTCATTATGACAATAGTAAGTGCTTGCAGATTTCACATGCACACCCATTCTGATCGCATTCTGAGGGCTTCAGAATGCTATTTATTTCCACTTGAATAAAACTAAGGTAAAGCGATACTTATAAATGCCAAAATATGCATTACTTAAATTTGATTTATATATATGTCTGCAGGTTAACTATGAGAAAGTCACCATATATTTGTCCTCTTCATCTTCCAAACTCTTATTTTTGTGGGAGATTTTCTCACCACTTCATAAACTGAAGTGACTGCTTTTTCAGTGTCTTCCTTTTTCTAATATTTCCTGGAAAGTTTTCAGTTTCCTTAATATTTCATAAATGGATCAATATTTCCTTTTTTTTCTTAGTGGGACATACAAGTGTCTATCCATTTGTTTAATATTAAATACATAATAAATCCCTTCCTCCACTTATTTCTCAGGATGCTAGTCTCCTGAGAGCATTCCTGAAGTCCTGACTGAGGATGAATTACGTTATATGTAGATAATGTGCACAAAACCATAGGAAAATTATTATAGTCTCATAAAGCCTCCCTTTTCCATTTCTATTAAAACGCACCAACCTCCTTCAGGACATTTATTCAGCATACTTTTATTGTAAAGGTGCATCCTCAGTGTTTTAAACTAAAGTTATCATCAGGATTTTCCCACTAAAAACCCATCGTCCCTTCTTTTCCCTGTGGCCCATTGCATGCTTCTTCCCTGTCAGGCTACAGGGCACTGGTCTTCTCTTTGTATGATATCCCAAGATGGTATCACCCACACTCATGGTTTTGACCACTCTGCATATGATGACATTCTACATGTCTGGTCTGACCTTTCTACATGCTGCAGTTTTATATCCAGTGGCCTGCTGAAGAGATAAACTACTTCAGAATCACAGAGAAACTGTAAGAATGATCTATCCTCTGAAGGATGCATACCAGGCTGTAAGTGGCTTCTTGGGGGATTGGGGGTGAAGGGAGACAGAGAGATTAGCTTTCCTTTTCCATATTGTTTTCTATTTTATTTTACTTTTTATAAAAAGCATATGTTTGTATTTTGGAATTACCAAATAGAAATGAAGGAGGAGGAGGAGAGGAAAGAGGAGGAGGAGAGGAAAGAGGAGGAGGAGGAAGAAAGAAGGAGGAAGAAGGGGGAAGAGGAGGGGCAGGAAGAGGAGGAGGAGAAAGTAAGAAGAAGAAGGAGGAGGAGGAAGAAAGAAGAAGAGGAGAAGGAGGGGGGGAGGAGGAGGTGGCGCCTGGGTGGTACAGTAGGTTAAGCATCTGACTCTTGGTTCCAGCTCAGGTCATGGTCTCAGGGTCATGAGACTGAACCCCATATCAGGCTCTGCGATCAGTGTGGAGTCCGCTTTTGATTCTCTACCTCTCCCTCAGCCCCTCCCGCTCATGCTTTCTCTCTTTCTCTCTCAAATAAATAATAAATAAGGCTTTAAAAAAAAGAAGGAGGAACAACCTTTTAGTCCATTCAGACTGCTGTAACAGACTTTGATAGACTGAGTGGCTTAAACAACAGAAACCCAGTTCTGGAGGCTGGGAAATTCAAAATCAAGGTGCTGGCAGAGGCAGCATCTGGCAAGGACCCTCTTCTTGATTCATAGACAGCTGTCTGCTTGCTGTGTCTTCTCAAGATGGAAGGGGAAAGGAGCTCTCTTGGGTCTCTTTCAAATATGGGTACTAACCTCATCTACGAGGACTCCATCTCATGACCTAATCATCTCCCAAAGGCCTCCAAAGGCCATCACATTGGGGGTTAGGTTCTCAACATGTGAATTTGAGGAGGACACATTTAGCCCATTGTAAGAAGAAATATCCTCTCAACCTCGTCTCCCTGCTTCCAATTTTGTTCTCAAATCTATGCTTCATATAAGTGATCTTTCTACAATGCAATGTGACAATTCCATTCTTCTTAAAACTTACATTCTTTTGACTAAAGGATAAAAACCTAGGCTCTTTATTGTGGCATATTTCTCCTTGTTTGATCCAGCACTTTTCTACCTCTCCAGTTTTATCTGACACTTCCCATTTGGCCGTGGTTCTGCTACTGCAGCACCATTCACTTATTGAGGTTTCTGCTCACATCATGCTGTGCTTGCCTTCATGCCTTTTCTTGTGTTGTCTTTCAGCTACATACTAATTAATTCTCCCTTAGGCCCAGCTCCTGTGTCTTTTCTCTAAGAAGTGCTCCCTGTCTCTAATCGCTAATACCCTGCCTGGGGTGGGTGTGACTTCGCTGTGCTCCCATGACAGTCTAATGCAGTGGTTGTCAAAGTGTACTTCACAGATTTTTGAGGTTTTCAAAACCTTTTGGGGGGCTGTGAATTCAAAACTATTTTCACAATAATAACGAAGGTGACATGTGCCTTGTCCACTGTGTTGACATTTGAACAAATGGTAGAAAAGCAATAAGGGGTTTGACTGCCAGCACCTTAGCACAAACCAAGGCAGGCACACCACACAGTACTAGAAGTTATTGCATATTTCACAGCCACACATTTGGAAAAGGGGGGGAAGGGCATTTAAGAATTTCTTAATAAAATTATGAAAATTTAATTTTATTTAATCTTGACCCTTGAGAATATATTTTTTAATATTTTGTGTAATGATATGGAAAGCACACATTTTTGCTACAAGCTCAATTAGTTGCTTTTTAAATGAAGTACTATTTTTACTTGAAAGAAAACTGGAATTTATGTTTATTTAGACTGCATTTGGCAGACATTTTCCTGAAAATAAGTGGAATCTGTCACTTCAAGAAAAACAACTGAGCACCTAGGTGGCTCAGTTGGTTAAGCCTCTGCCTTCTGCTCAGGTCATGATCCCAGGGTTCTGGGGTCGAGTCCCGCATCTGGTTCCCTGCTCAGGTGGAGTCTGCTTCTCCCTCTGCCCGTGCCCCACTTCTTGTGCTTGCAATCTCTGTCTCTTGCAAAACTAAATAAAAGCTTTAAAAAAACCAACTAATAGTATTTGTAGTTATGATAAAACCAATATGTAGATATGATAAAAATTTTAAATAAAAATTATTTTGTGGAAAGCTCTTATCAGCCAGTATGAGCTTGATATCTCTCCCAATACATAAAATCTTTTCTTGAGATCAGTGATGTTAACAAATGGGATTTTTTGATATTATATAATGAAATGTGTCAACTTTTTTAGGATTTGTATAACTTAGTGAATCAGTATTTTCCAAATGATTGATGATGATGTTATAAAACTATTCATGGCTAAAAGACCCATTCATATGAGAGATGAATGAATATTTATATAGAACATGAAAAGTTTATATTATTTCAGATCCCACTTTAATACTAACCTTTAAGAAACTTCTTGTTGAGTTTTGGTGTAATATAAAAGAATTATCTTAAGAGACTATTAAAATTCTCTTCCTTTTTCCAACTACATACCAGTGGGAGGCCATATATTCTTCATATACACCCACCAAAGCAACATATTGCAACAGATAAGTTCAGAAGCATATGGGAATCAATATACCTCCTCCTAAACTAGACATAAAATAGATTTGCAAAAGTGCAATACAATGCCATTATTGTCACTAAAATTCATTGGGGCGCCTCAGTGACTCAGTCATTAAGCCTCTGCCTTGGGCTCAGGGTGTGATCCTGGAGTCCTGGGATCAAGCCCTGCATTGGGCTTCTCTGCTGGGAGCCTGCTTCTTTCTCTCCCACTCCCCCTGCTTGTGTTCCCTCTCTCACTGGCTGTCTCTCTCTGTCAAATAAATAAATAAAATCTTTAAAAAATAAAAATTTAAAAAAATAAAAATTTTATTTTTATTTTTGTTAAAGATTTTATTTATTTATTTAAGAGACAGAGAGCGTGTGCACAAGAGAGAGCAAGGACGAGTGGGGGGAGGGGCAGAGGGAGAGGGAGAAGCAAACTCCCCGCTAAGCAGGGAGCCCAGTGTGGGACTTGATTCCGGGTCTCTGGGATTGTGACCTGAGCCAAAGGCAGACACTTAACTGAGCCACCCAGGTGCCCCTAAAATTTGTATTTTAGGGCATATAGTTGTATTTCATAAAAATATGTTAACATGTAACATTCCTCAGTAATTTTAAGAGTATAAAAGTGTTCTGAGATAAAAAATTGAGAACGATTTCCCTAATGCGTGCCTCAGTTTTATGTACCACACAGCCTTATAAATATGTGTCAGTGTGTCTCTACAATCCTGTAGTTACATCCTTGAAGACTGGGCTATTTTTCATGCAGCTCTGTGTTTGCTTCTTCAGTATCTAAGGAGCTTTTATGGGGAAGAGGAATACTCACCTCCCTTTATAATTTAATGGTTAATGTATTGAACTCATACCTAAAAGATAAAACTGTGAAAGTTAATTTTTCTTAAACATATAAACACCAACTGCAGTTTTAACTAATTTCTCTTCAATAACTTATATAGCAATAACACATTTACAAATACCTTAAAGAACAGATAAAAAATAAATGCAGTAATCATAAAATTTATTAAGACATTCATATTTAACTTCTAGTCTAAAACAATCAACACCACAGATTTACTTCAGTTATTTTCTTGTTTCTATACCAGATTTTATACCTTCCTAAGTTATTTTAATACTTGTGTTGATATTTTCCTTTGGTTTTAGAAAGTATTATATTGATCTTTCCTGGTATTTTATTGACCTGTACAGATCCTCTTCTCAAAACAGCAATGTTGCAGAATCTAGGTTATCAGTCCTTTACGGAGGATCTTCTCTGACCCTGCCATTCAAGGGAATTAAACTCTAAGTGACATATTACTTGGCTGAATCCTTTTTTCAAAGATTTATTTATTTATTTGAGAGAGAGACAATGCATGCACACAAGTGGGGGGAGGGGCAGAGAAGAGAGAGAATCCTGAAGCAGACTCCCCACTAAGCATGGAGCCCAACTCGGGGGCTCCATCCCAGGACCCCAAGATCATGACCTGAGCCGAAATCAAAAGTCAGCCGCTTAACTGACTGAGCCACCCAGGTGGCCCAGCTGAATACCTTTTAATAGTAATGTTTACTTGTTACATATTTGGTGTCTCTCTCTCTCTCCCCCTCCCTCCCTCCTTCTCTTCCCCCCCTCACATAATACTGTATATTTTTATATCTATAAGTTCTTGTCTTTCCAGTAAATTAAGTTTCAAATAGCCTGCAATGCTTAACTCATTGAGATGTCTTTGCAGTACAGTAACATGTTCTGACATCATAAAATTGTCATTAATATTTTATTTTAATTCTAAAGCAGTCCCAGAGGAGATGAGGGACTGACTGAGGCTGCATTGCTAGCTCTCCTCTTTAGTCTTTTGGCTAATTGATCATTTTTAAATGCTTTGGAACCTTCTTTCCACTTGGATTTTGTAGACACACGTGTTATGAATAGTTGGAGCCACTTTTTATCTGGTTGTTGTGAGTGACCATCAACATATATCACCACTTTCTATTCTTGGAATACTGCTACATTTTCCAGGATGACTTGAATTACTCTCAGAGAAACTTTATAAGTAATGATATAATAAAAAAATTCTTTATTGTTGCAGTTGCCTTTGAAGCATTGTCTTCACTTGAATCCATGATAACGCTTTTGTGGGTTTCCCTAATTGTCTTTTTTAATCTGTTCTACCAGTTTCTTCTTTTCCTCCTCATCAGTCTGTACACATGCTCCATTGTACACATGCATACACAAGCACACACACACATGCATACATAAGCACACACTTATCAGCTCAGTCCTCCCAGACTGCCAGCCTCACATATCCGCACCGACTCTACATCACTTGCATGCGTAGTAGGCATCTCAAATCAAATAAACTCAGTACCATGCCTCCAGTCTTCCTCCATGAACCTGTTTCTCCCGCATTTTTCCTCAACCTTGTAAATGCCAATTCCATTCTTCCAGGTCTTGAAGCCACCGTTATGGCACTGCTCTCGACACATTTTTGTATCTCATACCCCACACCAAATTGTTTAGAAAATCCTGTTAGTGTTGACTTGGAAATATAGACTCTGATCACTTTTCAAGCCCACATGATGATTGATGATTGCATAACCTCCCAGGTGGTGTTTACTCCTGCTCTTGCCCCACCAGCAGTCCATTGACCACTTAGCTGCAGATTGCTGCTCATTTCACTCAGGGAAGAGCCAAACTCTTTCCAGTGGCCAGTGAGCCTCCACATGAACCATCTCTGAATATTTTCTGGACACCTCTGACTTCATCTCCAAAATTCTTTACTCTGCCTAGACCACTCCTTCCATGACTAACCTTCTGGTTCTCTGCCTTTTCTTTGCACCTTCTCCTCTCTGCCATTTCTTAGCCTCTTTCTGATTTATTTCTCTCCATAGTACTCATCACCATTGATGTACAGTATTTTGCTTCTTTATTTGTTAATCTTATTTGCTTGTCTTTCTCTCTCCACTAGAATTTGAGCTCTAGTGACTGCCTCATAGTAGGCACTAAATAAATACATGTTGAATGAAGGACTGGATTTAAGTATGGTGCATTTAAATTTGAATATCAGTAAGAATTCCTGTCCTTTTACAAATTCAGTTTGTTCCAATTAACTGTAGTAGTATTTTAACTTTTCTTATATAATCAAACTATTTCAACATGGCCATCTGGATCTCCTTTCAATTTTGTTCTTTTGTCCTTTATAGCCCTGTTTCCATTGCCCTTATAAACATTCTTGATTAATGGCAAAAACAAAATATCCAGAACCATTATAATTTTCTCCTGATATAAGGCATGGAACTAGCTCCCCCCTAAGCCATCCTGGTATTTTATGGTAGAGTTTAGTATCAGAGACCAAAATCTTGATATTAGGGGTGTCCTTAACAATTGGCAGTGGGTAAATTCTAGAGCTACTGCCACTTCTTCCTTTGTCAGGAAGCTTTAGTAGTGTTAAACTTTTTATAAAAGGTCATTTCAAGTTCAGGATGTCACACTGGTGTTTCTAATTTAACTGATTAGATTGCTTACCTCACTTTTCTTTATATGATTTATTTCATTGTCCACCAGGCTTTTTCTTACTTTGACTTTTTTTTTTTTNGACCAAAATCTTGATATTAGGGGTGTCCTTTACAATTGGCAGTGGGTAAATTCTAGAGCTACTGCCACTTCTTCCTTTGTCAGGAAGCTTTAGTAGTGTTAAACTTTTTATAAAAGGTCATTTCAAGTTCAGGATGTCACACTGGTGTTTCTAATTTAACTGATTAGATTGCTTACCTCACTTTTCTTTATATGATTTATTTCATTATCCACCAG
The DNA here is from genome assembly GCF_002007445.2 of Ailuropoda melanoleuca. NCBI lineage: Eukaryota > Metazoa > Chordata > Mammalia > Carnivora > Ursidae > Ailuropoda > Ailuropoda melanoleuca. Next base: position 65,504,430 of record NC_048219.1, on the reverse strand, counting down.
GCTTTTTCTTACTTTGACTTTTTTTTTTTTAATCTCTAGAATCTAGTCCAGTGGCAAATAGTAGATGCTCAGTAAATATCTGATATGTCAATTAATTTTTTGAATGGACTACTAAAGTAAGATGGGGAGTTTTAAGGTCCAATGTGACACTGACTGAATATACACTTATATGCTCTGTCTCTAACATTAGTAAGTTTCTTAAGCTAGATTGGGAGGCCTGATCAGAAAACAAGTTTAAAAGATTAAGTATGCCCTGACATTTCTTCTTATCTACAATGCTACAGCATGCATTATTTTCCCCCACACAATAGTAATGGGGTCTCTAACAGAATCGATTCTACGTATTGCATATTACCCACTTGTATTAAAACTTCACTCAGTATCAAGTCTTTCTCTAAGGAATTCAAAGTGCTTTACACAGATTAGGAATGGTGACAAGTCACTTGTGAAGTAAATAATAATGCTTTGAAATATAGCACTCATCATCAGTGGAGCCCAAAGCACTTCAAATGATTTATCTCATTTATCCTCACAATGTTTCTGTGAGAAAACCAGATATTATTTCCACTTCACAGATAAAACCTGTCACAAATTGGTCATGAAGTATGTCAGAGGCAGTACTGGACAAAGGGTGAAAGAATGGTACATGTGGAGAAAAGAGTCTCTTCTCTTTGACCAACACACTGTCAGTGACATTGTTCTTTTCTGAATAAATGGTTTAGTGGAATTGTCTTTCCAAAGAACTGTAAAAGTAGTCTTACTAATGGCTTAGTCATCCATTTATCATATACTTCATGTGATGACAAGAGTTCCCTTTGAGTAAGGTTCCTGCACTGGAGACTGTATAGGTCTCACAGATTCTTAGTACACATCATCAAGGAAAGTATTAAGCTAACTTGCAGTTGATAATGCCCAGAAATTTCATCTATAATTAATTCCCAATTTTTCTACTCTTTTGTCCCTTATTATTGAAGTTTTTAGGGGTTCACTTGGATTGTTGCTTCTAAGTTTGCAAACATTTCATCCTGATTTTTATAAAATTTCACATAACCCTTTAGAAAAATGAAAAATTCAAACAGATAGTCCTTAAAATGTATATGCATGGTGGAAAAATGATATTTTATTTTTATATTTCCTTCACTTAGGCTTCTTCCAAGAATCTATTAATATCTTCTCACCTACACACCTGACATGTTAAAGTCAGTATAATAGTCCTCCAGACAGTGGTGGGCCTCACACAGCAGCACCAGGGGAGCCTTGTCCCAACCAGCAGGCGAAGAGATTTTGATCCTTGTTATTAGGTGCTTCTTTTTTTTTTAAGATTTTATTTATTTATTCGACAGAGATAGAGACAGCCAGCGAGAGAGGGAGCACAAGCAGGGGGAGTGGGAGAGGAAGAAGCAGGCTCATAGCGGAGGAGCCTGATGTGGGGCTCTATCCCATAACGCCGGGATCACACCCTGAGCCGAAGGCAGACGCTTAACCGCTGTGCCACCCAGGCGCCCCTATTAGGTGCTTCTAAAAACATGATTGACTTTTGTAATCACCTCTGGAATTGAAAGAGTAAAGTGGGAAGCATTTATTCAATACCACCAGAAGTGTTTACTTTGTACTTTAACACAGAATAGTTCCCTTTCTATCTCCTAATTAACTACCACTAGAAGAGTGATAGAACCATTCTGTGAGAAATGCATGGTTTAATGTTGAGGCAATTGGATCAAGTTGTTTTCAGAATGTTTTCTCTAGAGAATTCCAAGTGGAGTGTGTGTGTGTGTGTGTGTGTGTGTGTGAACTCCCTAGTGAGTCCTTAGGTATATTAGGGTTCTCCAGAGAAACGGAACTAATAGGATATAGAAAGATAAATGAATAAATCTGATTGTGTCTCTATCTCTATCTCTCTGTCTACCTGTCTATTGAGACAGAGAGAGACAGAGAGACAGAGGTAGAGAGAGAGAGAATGGTATTTTAAGGAATTGTCTCATAGGCTTGTGGGACCTGGCTGGTTCAAAACCCATGCAATAATCTGACAGCCTGGAAATTCCTGCAGGAGTCATTGTTGCAGTCTTGAGTCTGAAGCTAGTCTGGAGGCAAAATTTCTTCCTCTTCTGGAGACCTCAGTCTTTTCTCTTAAGGCTTTCAACTGATTGGATTAGGCCCACCCACATTATGGAGGTTAATCTGATGTACCTATAGTCTCCTGATTTAATATTAATCACATCTAAAAAACACCTTCACAGCACCATATAGACTAATGTTTGACCAAACAGCTGGGTGCCATTGCCTAGCCAAGTTAACATACACAATTAAACATCACATTTGGTTTATTTAGGAAAGTTCATGAGAACACTGAAAAATATCAAATTTAGACTACACAGCCATTTTTGAGAGGTAAGAGTCCAGCATTTTCATTAAAGTGTCACATGGGGTTCTTTTCTAAAATATATTAAGAAATGTTCAATTAAAAGCAACTTACAAAATGTAAAATATCATTGCGATAGAGTGCCATTTATTGAATGCCTTCTATGTGCCAGATATTGTAATGCATAAAGTGTGTTACCTGGGGCGCCTGGGTGGCACAGCGATTAAGCGTCTGCCTTCGGCTCAGGGCATGATCCCGGCGTTCCGGGATCGAGCCCCACATCAGGCTCCTCTGCTATGAGCCTGCTTCTTCCTCTCCCACTCCCCCTGCTTGTGTTCCCTCTCTCACTGGCTGTCTCTATCTCTGTCGAATAAATA